>NW_020172364.1:274617-294076 GCF_003031525.2 Neophocaena asiaeorientalis asiaeorientalis
TTTTTTTTTTTTTTTTAATTTATTTATTTTATTTTTGGCTGCTTTGGTTGCTGCACGTGGGCTTCGTTGCTGCACGTGGGCTTCGTTGCTGCACGTGGGCTTTCTTTAGTTGTGACAAGCAGGGGCCACTCTTCCTTGTGGTGCACGGGTTTCTCATTGCAGTGGCCTCTCCTGTTGCAGAGCATGGGCTCTAGGCACACGGGCCTCAGTAGTTGTGGCTTGCGGGCTCTAGAGCACACGCTCAGCAGTTGTGGCACACAGGCCTAGTTGCTCTGCAGCATGTAGGATCTTCCCGGACCAGGGCTCGAACCTGTGTCCCCTGCATTGGCAGGTGGATTCTTAACCACTGTGCCACCAGGGAAGCCCCATCCTCTGTTCTTAAGACTTCTTAATAGCAGTGTGTCATTAGTATTACTGCAACTCCTTTTTAAAAATCATTAATTATTCACAGGGAACACAATGAAAAACTCACAGAAGAAAAAAAAAACGAAACAGTTAAACCAGGTTAAAAGATTCATCAAACCTAAGAAAACCCAAAATTTTTCTACCTATCCTCAACTAAAGCAGATATCTTCTTTCCCATTTTTGCCCACTGCATCTACCTGATTTAATGTTTATTTAGGAGTATCTTCCTAAATCTTCCTTACCAAGGATAGATTTAAAGCAAAACAATTTTAATCAAATTCACACGCAGATTATATGGGCTCCAGTCAATTCCTCTTATCATAACTGACCAGAACTGTGGTACTGCCGTGCTTTATAGAATTTTAGAATAATTTTCTCTGATGCACATTTCATATCATTATGAAATAATATGACCTATTTAAAAATATGTTTTATAAAACCAATACCCTCTCCTGTCTTATTAACTCTTGAGAGACGGGACAGTAAAAATTTTTAAAAGATATGTATTTCCATCTTTTGGGCTTTGAAGTTTCCTTCATATTGGAAATTGGAGAAAATATTATTAAATTTCACGTGTTTGAAAGTAGTTTTACTTATCCAAAATCTTTTTAAAGTAATGCAAATCATATATATCATCTGCAGTTATCTTTCAAAATGCCTCATTAGAAAAGTTATAGTCAAAATTAGCAAAAGTGGTTAAGTTCAAAATACAAGGAATTTTATAGCAAAACTGAAAATGCCTATCATGTTTTAAGTTTGCAAATCATCTTTAAAAATTTTAGATGTATCATACATCATAAGAGCATGTAAAATCAGTCCAGAGAATAAAAATAATAATAGAATGAATGTTGATAAAGCCATTAGCCTAAAATATAAAACATTGTTAGTATTTTAGAAGGTCTTTTCATGTCCCTCCTAGATTGAAAATCTTTCTTTCACCCAACCGAAGAGGTAACTGCTATCCTGACCTCTCAGCTAAATATTCTCTAACTTTTCTTTATAGTTTGTATCACCCATCCCTGAGCAATTTCATGCTTCTTGTTTAGTTTTGAAAACCTGAGTAACAAACCTGAACCTAGATGTATACAAAAAGGGCTATATTGCCACTGTTACATATACCTTCCAAGGAGAATAGAAACTGAACTGCGTTTGTATGTTATAATCTTGCTTCAGCTTCCCTGAGAGTGTAAATGAGCCCTTTTTTAAGAAGTCAGTGACCAAGGCCATAAGTGAATAGGCAAAACATCTGTCAGGACAGTAATGTAGGTCAACTTGGAAGATACAGACAATGCAAGGCAGACAAACTTACAAAAGATCATTACTTAATAATATCATCAATATAGCCAAAACGTAACAGGAATATTTATATGTTTAAATATATATATATTTCTCTGAAGTATATAAAAATATATATACACTATATTGCATCATTGCATACATGCAATGGGAAGTGATTAGGTCCTGAGAATTAAACCCTTATGAATGGGACTAGTGCCCTTATAACAGAGGCCCCAGAGAGATTCCATGCCCCTCCCACCACGTGAGGTTATAGTGAAAAACAGTTATCTATGAGGAGGTGGGCTCTCACCAGACACCGAATTCACCAGCACCATGATTTTGGACATCCTAGCCTCCAGAACAGTGAGAAATAAATTTCTGTTGCTTATAAACCACACAGCCTGTGGTATTTTGTTATAGCAGCTCAAATGGACTAAGACAAATATATATTTATTTGTTTTAGAAAATTAGAAAGAGCCTCTGGAATTTAAAAATATGATAGCAAAAATGAAAAACTCGATAGAGGAGTTAAGGAAATCTTCCGGAAAATAGAGCAAAAACATTGAGAAATGAACCCTAGGAGAGAAAAGATTAAAAAATTAGAATATCAGTTAAGGAAATACTGCATCCAAATAGTAGGCATTCTAAAAAGCAAAAACAGAGAAAAAGGAGAAAGAGAAAGTGTAAATGAAATAATTCAGGAACATGACCCAAAAAGAAAGACATGAGGTATCTTGTGTCCAACACACATATATATAAATACACTCACGCCAATGCACATTATCATGAAATCCCAGAATACTTGAGACAAAAATAAGATATTATAAACTTCCATAAATAAAAGAATGATCATACAAAAAGATAGGGGATTAGGGTTTCTTCAGATTTTTCAGTAGCAACATTGGAAACAAAAAGACACTTGAGCAATGCACTTCAAATGTCTGAAGGAATATGATTTCCAATTTCCAATTTCAGAGCCAGCCAAACTATCATCGGCTATGAAGTAGAATAAAAATACTTTAAGACACAGAAAAATGCAAAAATTTTCTTCCCCACATTCTTTCTGAGGAAGCAACTGAAGTAAACAAGGGCCACTAACACAGAAGAGAGGTGAAATGAATCCCCAGGATGTTGGTGAAGAGAGATCTCAAGATGATATCTGTGTATCTGGTGGAGAGTATAACAAGTCCAATTTAGAGAAGGTAAAAACATCTCTGGGAGAGACTTTGGAATTGAATTGTTGATTAGTAGTTAGAACATTAAGTTAAAAAAAAAATTTAAACTCTAGGAAAATATAAAGTCATCCCTGAAAAGTAATCCTCATTTATCTTATGGCTCAGCTCTGAAGGAAAACAATAGAAAGTGTACATGTTGTAGGGGAGGCAGGAGAAAGAAGAGACCTAAGGTCTCCTCTTCCATAGCAAGAAGTCAATAGATAATGTCCACATATGATTTAGAAATATAAAAGATAGCAAAATAATAAGCTAAAAAATTAAAAGTGGTTGTCTCTGGGAAAGGGGAAATAATTATAGATGGGAGTGGGGCACAACAGTTTCTAAAATTCCTTGAGAACTAATTGATTCTTTAAATTACGTATAATTTTGGCAAAAAGAAAAGCTCAAGAGGAGATATATAATTTTTAAAAAGAAAGAAAGTGTATCCTGTGTGCTCTACAGAGAATCCAGGACTGAAAGTCTGAGGTCTGGTAGCACCAGAGGTGACTGAGAGAAGTGGAAGGATGTTCAGAAGGTCGATATACAATATATCGTTCTCAAGTTTAGATTCCTATTTTAACCTCAAGTTATCAAATCATTTTTTCGCTCTTAAGCTGACTTCCTTCACCATCTTCTTTAGGCAACTCTTATCATCTAATTCTTATGCCCATTCCACCTTAATTAGGTTGCTAATGGTATTAAGATGTAATATAGCAGTTAAGGGCATAAACTTTAGAATCAGAAAGACTGACTTTAAATTCTAACTTGATCCTTTATTTGTTATATGGTCTTTGGTGAGTTAATTAACATCTCTGAGCTCTAGTTTTCTCTTTTGTGAAATGAATAATAATGGCCACCTCTAAGGGCTAATGAGAGGATTAAATGAAGCAATATATGTAAAGATGCTGAGTACACTGCCATGTAATGAGTGCTCAGTTATTATCAATAAACTCTAGAAGAGTATTACTGTTAGAATCAATATTTTAATTTAAGTATGAGACAATTATTTGAAATCATTATGGGCATTTTGTGCTTCCTTTTAAGCTACTCATCATGATTCATTGTTGGATCATGGAATCAGTTCAGTGGATCATTATTAACATTTTAAAAACTATAAAACAGAGTAATAAGGAATAGACCAAAGTACTTTGTACTAAGAAGGATTTATTTAAATGTTTGAGAAACATTGGCCTAAATGTTGATGGGAGGGAAGCATGCTATTTAAAGTTTCGTAGTGTTTCTCTCCTTTTAAGTAAAAGAACAGTTATGGAAAAATAGATTAAAGATGATATAAATAATTGTATATGTTTCTCAAATTCTTTGCTACAATAATAAATTATAATGAAAGTCTAGGGTCAAGTCCATGTTTACAGTAGGTTAACTCCTACTTTTCAGGACCACCAAGGTCCAAAAAGGAACTTTTTGGAGTTCATTGCATCCTAGCTCATCTTTTATACCTAGGAATAAAATTCTGAGGTATTAAAAACAAGTTTAGTTTATAAAAATGTCTTTGACAAAATTTTTATATTTTAAAAGAATCAGGGAATTCCCTGGTGTTCCAGTTGTTAGGACTCCGTGCTTCCACTGCCTGGGACCTGGGTTTGATCCCTGGTCGGGGAACTAAGATCCCACAAGCCCTGCAGTTTGGCTAAAAATTTAAAAAATAATAAATGAAAGAATCAGATATATTTTTATCACCCAGACCTTGGTTTTTAAATACAATTCCCTAGTGAAAGGAACCAGGTTTCCTTGGAGAAATAGCTGGTTTTCCACAACCATCTGGGGGAATGGAAAGTATAAGAAGAACCTAGAAAAATTTGTGCAAGAAAATACAGATCGCTCAAATATTGATGAGCCACATTAAAAGAACTCACAAGCCAGTTTGAAGAGGTTCCCATTGGCTAAATCTGGGACAAATTATGAATCAAAAAATTATTGGAAAAATATTATCCTTAGGCTGGGATACAGAAAATATAAAATAAGCATGAAACATCTTATAGTAATATATTTTGATAAAACTATGTGCTCTCCAGCCTGAGTTTCTGGTCTTACGAGAGCCACATCTTTGTTTATTCTACCTTTAATGGGTTCCCATTGTCCTTAATATAAAATTTACAGCTCGGTGCTCTGTGACCGCCTGGAGGGGTGGGATAGGGAGGGTGGGAGGGAGGGAGACGCAGGAGGGAAGAGATATGGGAACATATGTATATGTATAACTGATTCACTTTGTTATAAAGCAGAAACTAACACACCATTGTAAAGCAGTTATACCCCAATAAAGATGTTAAAATAAAAATTTAAATCCCTTGGTTGTTTGCCAGGGATCTCTAGCCAAGTTCATCTTTTGCCACATCTCCCTTGTACTCTGTGTTCCAGTCATTCTCCCCTTTAGAAGCCCTCACACAATCTTTTTTTCTCTGACTAGTATACTGTCCCCTTTACTACTGTCCCCCTTCTACCTAGTTAAATCTGGAAAAAACTTTTTCAGATTTCAGCACATTGGTGCTCCCTCAGAGAGGTGAATTCACTATATAGGGTAACCACAATAGAATTGGGCCTGCCATAGAGAGTTCGCTTGCCTTCTGGTCCAATATGCTTTCACAGTTTTCTTTCGTATTAAATTACTTTATGAATTTAACTCCAAATAAATGCAGGAAAAAAAAGCAACATTCCAATAACCCTAACAAATTATCACCAGACCTAACAAATTAACAAATTAAACTTTTTTCATTTGCTTAAGCTTGTCTTATTCTTATCTATTTGTGCATGTACATTTTACAGAGTTGTCAAAATTGTGCAGATCAACTTTTATATTCTGCTTTAGTTTTTATTCACATATTTTAAGCATTTTCCATGATGTTTCATAGATTAGGTATTTATTTTTATTATTCTTATCTCCTGCATTCATTCATCATTAGAACCCACAATATTTTGAGTACCAGGCATGCTAATGTGTAGAAGCAGAAGTAAATCATGGCTCTAGGGGAGTTTATGTCTAGTTTACATTAGTCAGACATTTTGCTTTCTATCTTTTATTAATATTATTATTATTAGTCTATATTAATAAGATAATATATTCTCCTGTGCTTTGTGAATTAGGCTAAGTAGCCTCTTTTCCCAAATAGTCCCATTGATAAATTGCACTGACTGTTACTCTAATTTCTCCTCATAAACTTTCCCTAGGAAATCTCATATGCTTTCCTGACCTTAAATGCTAAATCTTCACCGGAGTTTCCCCAGACTTAATCTCTACTCTATACTTCTACTAAAATCTTCACTGAATGTTTTGAAGACACCTCAAATGCAATTATTTCTCCAACAGAACTCCTTATCTCCCTCCACAAATCTTCCATTATGTTCTAAATTAGTGGTATCATTATGTACCCAATTGTCCAAGTAAAAACTTAAATTTATCCTTGAGTCTCTCCTCATTTCTCATCATATATCTAGCTACTAGCTCCCATTTCTTCAACATTTTAAACATCTCAATTTTATCTCTTTTTCTCCACTCTCATCACTTTTGTTCATGTTCTACTTATCTCTCCTCTATGCTTACAATAGACTTTTAAATGGTTTCTGCTTTCTCTGCTGCAGTTTTTAAATCTTTCTTCCTCTTTACTGATAAAAATTCTCTTTCTAAACCCCAAATGTGGTCAAGTGATCTCCCTACTTCTAAACTTGCAATGGTTTGTTCATTATCTGACACCATCACCATAATTTGTTGAGTACCTGGTATATCCTAGGCCTTCTTCTAAGTACTTTATATATATTATTTCATTTAATCCTCACATCAGCCTTTTTGGAGTGGTCACTATTTTCATCCCAGTTTTATGAATGAGAAGACCAGGGCACAGAGAATTTAAATAATTTCCCCAAGTTTATAGCAGTAAGTGGCAAAGCCAGCAGCTTGAATCTGGAGTCATTGCTCTTAATATTACATTACAGCTGCCTTTCAGAAATACAAGAATCCCAAACCTCTTAATGTGGCTTATATTATTCTTCCCAGTTGGATCCAAAACCCATCCATCCATTCATTAATATTTATTAAGTACCAAATGTAATTGGAAATTTTAAAAAAAACTTCCTTCAAAGAGCTTATGGGTTGGTGGAAAATAATATGAGAAAAATATTAAAGTGAAAATTTTGCAATTAAGTAGTATGACTCAATGAAATAGAAATAGTCTTAATTCTATGTGAACAGAGTGAAAAGCTTCAACTGGGCTGAATTTTCCTTCTTCATGCTTTGGTCATTATTCTTGGTTTTGGGGTTTGAAATGAGTCCTTCCTTGACTATATGACAAACTATAGTTTCTTCAAGATGCCACTAAATTGGGCTTCCCTGGTGGTCCAGTGGTTGGGACTCCGTGCTTCCAATGCAGGGGGCACGGATTCAATCCCTGGTTGGGGAAGTTCCGCATGCCGTGAGGTGAGGCCAAAAAAAAAAAAAAAAAAAGATGCCACTAAATTGTCTCTGCCCTATTGGAACATACTGGATTCTCAGCACAGAATTGGCATTCCTCCTTCGTCCATCTTACATGGTACAGAGTAATACTAGATAGTCTGTTGAATTCTCATTGCTTATTTATGGGGCTGTCCCCCACCTCAACCCCAGACTCTAAACAAAGATCTGTCTTATTTTTCTTTGTATTCCTTTTTATTACATCTAGCACTGGGTATATACTATCAATAATTGTTTAAACCATAAAAAAAAATGACAGCAGTCAATACTGTTTACTACGTGCCTGGTTTTCTTTTAACATGGATAAATGGATAGATGAATGAATGAGTAAATGAGAGAAATAGTCTGGAGAGAGGCTGACTGGTTAAAGCCGTGCTTCACCGATTCTCAGAGTCACCGCTAGGTTCTGCTCTCTTTGCATTGTAGTAGGCAGAATTCCAAGATGGCCTTCATGATTCTTGCTCCCTGGTTATTCATGTTCTGTGTTGCTTGAACCTGTAACTTGCTGCTAACCAATAGAATATGGCAAAGGTATAGTTTTGCAGATGCAATTAAGGTTTTGTATAAATTGACTTCAATTAATCAAGAGATATTATCCTGGGTGGGCCTAACCTAATCAGGTGAGCCCTTTAAAAGAGAGTCTGAGACTATGAGGGTTAATTTTATGTGTCAACTTGGCTAACCTATGGTGCCCAGTTGTTCAGTCAAACACCAGTCTAGATGTAGCTGTGAACGTTTTTTAAAGATGTGATTAACATTTAAATGTTAGTAGATTTTGAGTAAAGCAGATTACTCTCTGAGATGTGTTTTTTTCAACACGAACAATTCTCTAATTCTCAGTGGACAGTGACTGGGTGTCCTACGAATTTAACTCCAGACACTACCTGGAGATAGCATCGGATCCCATAGGTTAAAGGTTCTGTCCCCCAAGTCTGCCCTCACTTCAGATGCCAATCTCAAAGTCCAGGTTGTCACCTGTGCTTCTGACCAACCTATAAATTGGAGAGTCCCACAACCCCCTCCTCAAGTTTCATTAATTCACTAGAGTAGCTCACAGAAACATTTACTTACGTTTACTAGTTTATTATAAAGGATATTAAAATGGGTACAGATGAATAGTCACGTGAAGAGGTACAAAGCGTAAGGTCTGGGAAGGTCCCAATTGCAGGAGCTTCTGTCCTTAGGGAACTAGGATTCTCCACACTCCCAGTGATTTCAGACACACGCAACAGTAAGTGGCAGCTTGCAGCAAGCAGCCGTGAGCAGTAGCTGGAAGCAAGATCTTAGTTCCCAGTCTGGGAGTCCTAACTGCTAGACCACAGAGGTCAGCGGCTAGGGCCTAAACCCCCAGTTCTTGCCTGCCTTGTCGGGAAAGAATTCAGGTGAGGAGGCAGAAGCTAAAGAGAAAAGTAAAAAGTTTATTGGAAAAGCAGAGTACATGCAGAAAGAGGTACAGGCAAACTCAGAGAGAGAGTCTCGCCTTTGGAAAGTTTCAATCCTTCATAAGGGGGCAGTTTTCCAGGTCTTTGTCTTCCTTCTGGCCAATCATCTTGCTTTGTCCCCCCTGGCTAATTTGTCTCAGGACTCTCCCCTTAGGTGCACACACACCTCTCAGCCAAGATGGATCTCGATGCGAAGGAGTCTGGGGAGTCAAGACTCATGGCCTGGTGTTGTTCCCTGACTTTTGAGCCCCAAGGAGCCTTTCTGTGCACGTGTAGTGTTTCCCTTGCCCCAAGGAGGGGAGAAGCGGAGATCCCTTGATCCTTTACTCAAACAAGGTTTTTCCCCTCTTTGTTCTTGCCATGACTGTTACCTTAAGGCATCCACAATAGATGAAGTTTGGCTATTTACCCCTGTCCCTGTGGTAGCTTCCATTTCACAGAGTAAACAGGAGGCTGATTTTAAATGTCTTAACCTGGAGCCCATCTAACTCCTGTCTCAGGAAATGTAAACAGGAGACTAGTTTTTAAGTGTCTGGCCTGAAGCCCCCTTTTTCCTGCCCTATGAAATGTAAACAGGAGGCCAGGTGTAAATGCCTAACCTGCAGCCCATCTATCTCCTGCCTCAGCAGCAGGCGGATGTGTTCACCAACCAGGATAACCATCAAATGTCTCTGTTCAAGAATTTTTACAGTTTTAATTTCCAGCCTCCCTGTTCTTCCTTTCTCCTTCCCAGAGGTCAGGGGTGGGGCTGAAAATTCCAACCCTCTGTTCAGATCCCTTGGTCTTTCTGGCAACCAGCCCCATCCTGAGGCTATCTAGGAGCCCCACCCTAAGTCAACTCATTAGCATATACTCTGGTGTTACATCTCCTTAATGAATAACCAAAGACATTCAAACCACTCAAGTTGATGTGGCAGTCTTGAGTCTGAGGGCAGTCTGGAGACAGAATTCCTTCCTTTTGGGGAAACCTCAGTCTTTTAAGGCCTCAACTGATTGGAGGAGATCCACCCACAGGGGGGAGGGTGTGGTATAATACATATTCTGAAAGAAATTATGCTGTTTTAAGCCTCTAAATCTGTGGTAATTTGTTTTTTATGAAGCAAGAGAAAAATAATACAAATTTTAAATAACTTACCATGCCCAAGTAAGGATCCTGGTGATTGATATTTTGATTATTATTATTTTTTTTTTTGGAGGGACATGTCATTTCATTTCAAAAATTACAGTTTTTAAAAAATTATAAAAGGTAATACAGGCACTTGAAAAAATATATATAAAAGAAACCAATTCCCCTCCCCCCCCAAAAATAAACAGTTCTGCAGCTTATTTCTCTTAATGATATATGTGGAAGAGCTCTCCATCTTTGCACATATAGATGTACTACTTACTTCAAAGGTTCCCAAACATTCTTGGTTCATTGCATTCTCAGTAACTCAGTAGTCACTACACTGCCCAAATAAATACCTAATGATTCTGTTTATTAAGTAGTTAGATCTAAAAACTTAAGAAGCATTTATGTCATAACAACTCAACATATATGTGAAAAATAAATAAGTATAAACTAGTAGAAAGAATACTTTAATCTCATTCTTAAATAATCCAATTTCTAGCTATTTGGATGTGCCTATCCATTGGTCACTACACACCTCTCTTGGAATCGCAGAGAACATTACCACCGTCATTTCCTGTTCCATATTGATTTTTGCTTTATTGTTACATTAATTGCTAAAAGCCCATGCTTGCAAAGATGAGAAATCACCAATGGAATGTAGCATGACTTAATGTTGAAACTGAAGTACCTTGAAATAGCAGTGTGCACAGTGTCCAACAGGTGTCAAGCATCACTGTGTTTACCTAAAAAATATAAAATATCTTTAGGCACTCCTGTGAATTCACTGCCATGTCCTGATGCCTTTTGTTGCTTAATTTGGGAACTCTGGCTCTATCCCATTCCTTTTCATGGGTGCATGTTAATCAATTTTATGGATTAAGTTGTTTTAATTACTGTTCTATTAAGGGTTAACCAAGGTTTTGCTGGCTTTTATTTCTTTTCCTCTTCCATTTTTTTCTTAATTGTTTTTGTGAGTTCCTTCCATCTATGAAAATTCCTTTATGAACAATCCTGCAACCTTATTGAGTACATCTGTAGAATAAATTTCTATAAATTGAATTGCTGGCTTAAATGTTATGATTAATTTAAATATTAATACCATTAAAAATATGTTTCTGAAGAGGTTTAACCAATTTACATATTTGTGTATCAACATGGCATTTTCCAAATTTTTTCTAACACTTGTTTCATGAAACTTTTAAACCTTTATCATTCAAAGAGGGAAAAAGTGGTATCTAAATGACTTTTTTTTCCTTTGGCCACACTGCAGGCTTGTGGGATCTTAGTTCCCCAACCAGGGATTGAACCTGGGCCCTCCGCAGTGAAAGCACAGAGCCCTAACCACTGGACCGCCAGGGAATTCCCAAATGATGTTTCAATATGTATTTCTCTGTTGGGAGTTTTAGTTGTGAGCATTTTTACTATGTTTTTATTTATATTTAGTTTTATGTCAACTGCTCATGTTCTTTGTCCATTTTTCTGTGGGATTATTTATGTTTCCTTATGACTTATAAGAGATCTTGGGAATTCGCTGGCAGTCCAGTGGTCAGGACTCCACGCTTTCACCACTGAGGGCCTGGATTCAATCCCTGGTGGGGGAACTAAGATCCCGCAAGCGGCGTGGCCAAAAAAGAAAAAAAAAATCTTTAATAAAGAACGTAGTCATTTTTACTCCTGGCTAACTTTAACTCTGTTTTCGATAACTTTTTTTTCCTTTGAGAAGTTTTAAGTGTTTATGTACTCAAATTTACAGTTTTTCCCCATTGGCTTCTGGGCATTTTGTAATGGCAGAAACAATTAAACAATAGTTTAAAATTTATCTATATTTACTTGTACTATTTTCATGACTATTTTGCACTTAAATCTTTGTTTCAACTGGAATTAATTTTGATGTAAGTAGTAAAGTAGGGAACTGCATTTGTCAGATTAATTAATGCTACCTGCTATATTAAATAACCCTAAAATCTTTGTGGCATAACATTAATAAAAATTTCTTTCTTGCTCACACAGAGTCCAAACCAGAAAATGACAGACTTCATTTGAACTTCAAATGGGCAACCCATGCTCTTATCTCGTATTAATTATTTTTCAAGTGGGTATGTAATCTAGTCTTTTTTGCTTTAAGTTCAATTTCACATTAGATTAGGGCCTAGGGTGGAACGAGGTTCAGTTTCTGAGCAAAATAAAACCAGAATGGTCCCTTCCTTTCTTTCTTTCTTTCTTTTTCTCTTTTTCTTTCTTTTCTTAAATATTTATTTATTTATTTGGTTGTGCTGGGTCTTTGTTGTGGCAGGTGGGCTCCTTAGTTGTGGCTCCTGGCTCTTTAGTTGTGGCATGGGAACTTTTACTTGCAGCATGAATGTGGGATCTAGCTCCCTGACCAGGGATTGAACCCGGGCCCCCTGCATTGGGAGCACAGAGTCTTCATCACTGCATCACCAGAGAAGTCCCTGGTATGGTTTCCTTCTTCTTTCATCCTGGGTTGCCTATCTCATAGGGACTCTACAATATCAAGACAACTAAACTCAACAGTTTGGTTTAATGTAATTTTCTTTTATATTAATTCTTATACTCAAAGTCTGATAATATATTGTGATTAAAAAAATCAAAGATACCTATAGAACAAAAGTTGAAATATTTTAAATTATGACTCCAGAGTCTTTTATCAGCTATTTATAAAACAGGGCACAATTTGTTTTGGAAACTGTTGGTTAAAATATTAAGAGTTATTTTTATGGGCTTCCTTGGTGGCGCAGTGGTTGAGAGTCCGCCTGCCAATGCAGTGGACACGGGTTCGTGACCCGGTCCGGGAAGATCCCACATGCCGCGGAGCGGCTGGGCCCGTGAGCCATGGCCGCTGAGCCTGCGCGTCCGGAGCCTGTGCTCCGCAATGGGAGAGGCCACAACAGTGAGAGGCACAGTGGGAGGCCTGCGTACCGCAAAAAAAAATAAAAAATAAAAATAAAAAAATTAAAAGTTATTTTAGACTTTCTGAATCTCTGTTTCTTGAGGAAGAAAAACTCCTATAGTCTCTATTTAGTCAAGTTAAAATTATTTTCAAGTGAACAACTTCGAGAAGATGTAAAATGATGATAGCATGTTTCCATATCACATTTCATGAAGACAACTCAAATTAATATAGTGCCACAAAATTGATTGAAACCTTAAGTTCTTAGTGTTCCAGTAGCTGTGTGTACAAAGTTTCATTATGTGTGTATTTAATTACATTTTTAAGGAACATTTTCCTATTTAATTTATAATTTTAAAAAATTAGAAATACTTTTCAACGTAGAAAATTTGTAAAACATAGAAAACATGAAGAAAAATAATCATTCATAATGCAACTGCCTGAAGATAACCACTGTTAACATTTTGGTAAACATCTTTATATTTTCACGCAATATATGTATATATTTTCTGTACAAAATTGATTCCATATACAGTATTTGACAGTCTTCCTTTTATAGTTACGTTATAGACATTTACTCATATAAATAATATTCCTCTAAAACTTTATCTCTAACAGCTGTGGAATATCCATGGTATAGTTTTTAAAAAATGAAAATACTTTTTTTTCCTGAGAATCAAGTGATATGTTCATTCCAAAAAATTTAGACAGTGCAAAAAAGTAATAAAATTTATGTCAACCATAAGTCCACCTTCTAGAAATATACAACTATTATTATGAATTTCCAAGCCATATATGTATGTATTGAACCCGTGCCTTCCCGCAGTGGAAGCGCAGAGTCCTAACCACTGAACCTCCAGGGAAGTCCTGCAGACACATTATTTTAAAGGTGATTATGTTTGCTGTTTTGCGACTTTTCCTTTCTTTAAAAGTTTTACTTATTTCCCAGTTTTATTGAGATATAATTGACATTCTTTTCCTTTTAATAATGAATGTCTTTTCAAGATGATGAATATAGATCTGTAACAAAATTTTTAAATTTGTGTAATATTCTATTATGAATATAACATGGGGGCAGCAAACAGGGTCGGGAGGTAGGCTTTGAAAATGGAAATGTGGGGGACATAAATCTAGTCCTGCTAACTTAAAACTTATGAGGTCTTAGGTAAATGACTGGTTGTGAGACAGGCTGGGTCCTGGGCCCCTTTGCTGCAGTGCTTGCACCTGGACACACTGCTCCTCGAGCAACAAAATACAAAGAAAGTCTATGGGACTAAAAATAACTGCATGCATGCACAGTTAGGGCAAATCCTGGACAAAAGATACAGAGACCAAAATCCCAACTAACACTTTTGAAGAGCTTGGAGCAAAAGCAGGGTACTGAGCATGCCCCATGCACCACCTAAGGGGTGGGCAAACCACCTAAGACACCCCTCTGGCCTGAGCCCTGGACACACCCCTACCCTCACCCCATATAAAGAACAAGCTTGCCTCCCCCGCCCCTCAGGGAATGAGCAAAAAAGGGAACGTGCTGTTTGTTCTCCATCCGCCTTGCTGCAGCAGGGGCCCCAATATAGCCTTGCCTGGGTTTCTTTTCTGACCTCATCAATTTCTGTTGATTAAGCAGGCCAAGAACCCTGGTCGGTAACAGTTGCTGCAAATCTCAATTGCTTAATGGAAATCATAAGGTCTACCTAGCAGGAGTAGTAAAGTGTTGGTGGGAAGGGGTTTGGTGGGGGGAGAGGAGGTTGTCCAAACTCAAAATGTTTTTAGCATGCAAGGCCTGAAGAGGACCAATCTTTATTCTTCAAAGTTCAGATAATTTGGCCTTGGTCCAAACGGAACTTTCACAGCCCTACCCAAAGTCACTCACTTTGAGAAACAAATGCGAAGGCCAAGGAAGGAAGAAGAAAGGAAGGAAGAGAAGGGAGGAAGGAAGGAAGATCTGTAAAACAAAGTAGGACACTCATACATTGCTGGTGAGAATGCAAATGGTGTGGCTGCTTTGGAAAAGAGTCTGGCAATTCTTCAAAAGCTTAAACATGGAGTTGCCATGAGTCAGCAATTCCAATTCCAAGTGTATACCCAAGAGCAGTTAAAAGATCTGTCTATACAATAACTTGTGTTGGAATCTTCATATCGGCATTATTCCTAACAGCTAAAAAAGTGGAAACGAACCAACTGTCCGTCAACAGATGAATGAATAAGTAAAATGATGTGGTATATCATACAATGGTATTTTTGATAATAAAAAGGAATGAATAGTGGTATATGCTACAACATGGCTGACTCTTGAAAATACTATGTTAACTGAAAGAAGCTAGTCATAAAAGACCACATATTATATGATTCCATTTGTATGAAATGTCTAGACTAGGCAAATCTATAGAGACAAAAAGCAGACTAGCGGTTGCCTAGGGCTTTGGGAGTTGGGGTGAAATGGGGAGTGACTATCAACAGGTGAAAGGGTTTTTTGGGGGAGTGGTGAAAATGTTCTCAAATTGATTGTGGAGATGATTGCACAACTCTGTGAATATACTAAAAACCATTGAACTGTATGCCTTAAATGGATGAATTGTATGGTGCGTGAATTATATCTCAATAAAGCTGTTGGAAAAAAAGCAAACTAGGGCATTATAGTTCTGAAGGATCATAATAAGATGGTATATAAAGTGTTGGACACGTGAAGCCCTTAGTAAATGGTGGCTATTACTCATTGATGGGTTAGTGTGTTTGCGTTTTCCTCACAATGATGAACATTTTATAAAGAACATTCTGTACATAGCAATATGGTGCACTTTTGAAGCCTCCATTTCCTTTCCTAACCTTTGGAGATGTAGAAGTGCTGATGGAACGTTATGTACATTTTTAAAGGACACCCCCCCCCTCCGCCCCCTTTCCCCAGAAAGGCTAGGGCAAGGCCAGTGGGCATTTCCTTGAGGCGGTAGAGTGCCAGCAGAGCATCCTTTTCCAGAGTTTTTCTGTCAAAACGGTAAGACAACACACAGAAAAGAATACTTCCACTATTATTTCCAAAGGTCTTGCTTTGGGAAAAACTTTTATTGTTAAAACAAATATTCAAAGTATCTCAATCATAACGCTTACGGTACTGCTGCAGGTTCTGGTAGAAAAGCCAAATTGGTTCTGCTCTTATCCTGTTTCTGGAAGTTCGCGTTCACTGCAGCGGGGGAAAACTTGCTCTCCCTCTCTCTCGTTTCCCTGATTACCTTCTAACAATGATATTACCCCCTACATTTTGCTGCGGCTTGTAAACACAGCTAAGTTGAACTGGACGTAATTAGTTTGACTTTTTAAACAGCTAAAGTGGTAACAGGTGAGGAGAGAGCTGGGCCGAACAGTGTGGAGTCAGGAGGAGGCCACCGATTTTTTTTTTTAAGACCGAGGCGAGAGAATTTAGAGCCCACTGTATATCCATTTTGAGGCTCCCTCTTTCCCCCAAAGTTTGTGCCAGTGGGCGTCTGAAGCCCCCAGAGTGGGGGCTTCTCTGGGTGGGGAAGCTACTTCAGGGTTACCAACACCTCAAGGAAGTTTCAGGGCAGGATGCGCGAAACCGGCAGAACGCAGAAGCGTGGGACAGGCGGCGCCCGCCGGGCCAGTTTAGTCCCGGCTGGCTGGAAGCCCGCACAGGCTAGGGCTGGTAAGCTGCGGGCACTGGGGGGCGGGGACGTAGGGGCGGGTCAACAAGGTCGGGCGATTGTGTCGGGAGGCGAACAGGACGTTGCGGCGGCGGGCGGAGCCGAGGGCTAGCGATGTAAGCAGCGGGGGGATCCCGCTGGGAAAATCAGGACTGCGCGGTGAGACCCCAGGGGTGTGGGGCGGGGGATCCCAGTCCCCGCCCCGTTTTCCCCGTCCCTCCCCCTGCCTCCTTCACGCCCCTCCCCCTCCTCCTCTCTGGTTGGAAAGTTTCTAGAATCTCTTCCCAGCGGCCTTTGCGGTTCCAACATGGCGGAGCTGACGGTGGAGGTTCGCGGCTCCAACGGGGCTTTCTACAAGGTACCGACCCTCTTGCCGCTTTGTCGGGTCTTCTGGGGCCTGGGGCCGGTTTGAGGGAGGGTTGGTGGTCCTGGAGAGTGAGGTTTGGGGTCGAAAATGGCGGCTAGGCCAAAGCCCGAGGCCGCTAGGTTCATCGCTTCTCCCCCCTCCACCCGCGGTTTAACGGTCTCGGGGGCCCGGGCTCCGTTATGTTTTGAAACAACACGTCGGATATCTTTTGCGTATTCCTATTTATTAATCTTCTTCTTGGATGCTCGTGTGGCCCTTGGCGGGCCGGTGAGGAGAAGCCGAATGGCGGCAGGGAGCTCCCTGGGAGCAGGCCCGAGCTCCGGGAGGTTGGGGGCAGTCGTGAAAGGAGGTGGTGGGATTGTGTGGTCACAGCCGCTCCCCCGCCCCTCGGACTGGGCCGAGCGGGAGCGCCTCGGCCCGCTGCTCCGACCCCTCCCCACCCCCTTGGGGGGGGCGCCTCGCGGAATCTTAGGAATTCACCTTTGTACTAGGGTTTCGAGCTAATAAACTTCTGTGTCTGAAGGGGGAGCGGGTGCCGGATTGAGGGTTAGGATCGAAGAGAAAACTAGAAAATCTTGAAATGTGGCGGGTAGAAATATTTTTTGCGGCCTGGGAAATTGGGCGGCGCCTTAGCTCCTCTATTACGGAAGAAAAGGCGAGAGTTCTAGGCTTTAAGATTTAAAATGTGAAATGGATTAAGGAGACACAGGTGGGGAGGCGACTAGTTTCTGTATCAGTTGGTACCCAGTGTTTTGGGAAGGTGTTGACCACCCCCCCGAAGTTTTTTGTTTCCATCGGGTGGAAGGAGGTGCATTACTGTGGGATCGGATCTGGAAAACGGAAGAGGAATTCGAGAATAGAGGAATTTAGTAGGGGCTTCCAGTGTAGGGGTGACATAGATGAAAATGAAATCCTTACAGTTTAGTTTTGCCATTATAACGGTCCTTTCTCCCGATTCTCCCTTTCTCCCAAAGTATGCCACGAGGTTACAAGATCAATACAAAATCTCCCCAGCTGTTGTCTGTCAGTCAGTGTCACTAAGCCAGCATCTCAAATGTTTGAGAGTCCTGGCTATTTTTATGAAGGGCCTTCTCCTAATACAGGAGTAGTATTGTGAGTACGCAGAATGTATTCTCTCTGGGTTTCGTTTCAGCGTGCCTTTTATCCCGCACAGAATTTTTTTAACTAGGTGGTCACAATTCCTAGTTTCAGCGTTGCTTTTCCTCTCCTAGTTTGCTAATTAGCTATGTGGAATTGGTTTAGCTATCACTTGGTAATAGCATGGTGGGGAATCACGGTTGGCTCTGAAGGATCTCCGTAAGTATTTACAAGTTTAAATCTTAGGTGGTTAGCATGAAGTAAAAACTGGGACTGCTTGGTGGAAAGGAGTCCTTTAATCCTTTAATGTGTGACTGGTTACATTATCAGTCTAGGTTTACAACTAGGTGTCAGAGGAAAGACTTGAGTAAAATTTGAGTAGATAATTAACTTCTGTTCTTTATTTGTTTAAGGTTTTCTTTGATGTGGACCATATTTTAAAAGTCTTTATTGAATTTGTTACCACTCTTCTGTTTTATGTTTTGGTTTTTTTTGGCTGAGAGGCATGTGGGATCTTAGTTCCCCTACCAGGGATCCGGCCCATACCCCCTGCATGGAAGGCGAAGTCTTAACCACTGCACTTCCACGGAAGTCCCCTTCTGTTCTTAAACCTAATGGCTGCCTTCTCTGAACGACAGCAGATAAAATTGTGGCACAATGCACAAAGAATGTGCTTATACTTTTTCTTGTCAAGGGTAGATAAGGTTCATCATATTTGTATCATTTTTACTATTTGGCTATTCAGTTCTTGTGTAATGGAGGTATGCATTTTTTTCCTGGCATATCGAAATACAGAAAAGATTATTTTGCCTTAACAAATTATTTTCAGCGTGTTGATGGTAGATACAACACCATTTCTTTCTATCCAAGTGTATTTTATTTATGTTGTTCACCTGCTATACATTTATTATTATTTTTTTAATTTATAAGGTTGAATAAGATCGTCAGTTTGAATGTTTTAGTAAAGATTGTTTACCATCTTACTTTGGTTTCCCAAAGTTTTTTTGTTGTTTTATTTTGCTTTTGGCAATTCACGAATCAAATGCCGCCATTTTGGAACTCCAAAGTATTTGTTGTTGATACCTATCCATACTCTACAAAATCTGCTTGATTCTTAAAGAGACTTGGATTCCATTACCCATTTTTGCCTAACAAAGTAAAGTAAGGTGGCTTTTTGGCAGAGGTTGGGAAGGACCCTAGTCACGTTGTCTCTACTGAGATAGCACTTGAACGTTTGGAATTTTATGTCCTGCCATATTCCATTTGTACATGCACTATGTGTCAACTACGGTCTTCGAACTCTGGAAGAGTGAGCATGATGAAGTGGAAGGAGCCGTGCATTTGAAGTTAAACACATGGGAATTCTAGGTCTGTACATACTTCAGCTTACTTAACGTTGTCTAGCAATGTACCCTTGACCAAATATCCCTGGGCTATAGTCTTTTGTATAAAATGAGGCTTTTGAAGTAGTTCAGTAGTCTACAGTATTTTTTTTTTTTTTTTTTTTTTTGGGACGTGGGC
>NW_020172364.1:294109-387656 GCF_003031525.2 Neophocaena asiaeorientalis asiaeorientalis
AGATTTTAGTGTTTTATAGTTTTTTTTTTTTTTTTTTTTTTTTTGCGGTACGTGGGCCTCTCACTGTTGTGGCCACTCCCGTTACGGAGCACAGGCTCCGGCCGCGCAGGCTCAGCGGCCATGGCTCATGGGCCCAGCCGCTCCGAGGCATGTGGGATCCTCCCGGACCGGGGCACGAACCCGCGTCCCTTGCATCGGCAGGCGGACTCTCAACCAATGCGCCACCAGAGAAGCCCTACAGTATTTTTTATCCCATGAAACTGTCCGCTTGGAAAAAATATTGGCTCACCGCAGAAGCAGTTTTATTAATTTAATGAATTTTTTTGAGATTAATTTGCATATGGTAAAGTGCATCTTTTTTGACATACAGTTATGTGAGCTTTGATAAATGCTAACAGTTGTGTAACCACTACCACTAGCATGGAGGGATAGAATAGTTCCACCATCCCCTTAATTTCTGTCCTGCCCCTTTGCAGTCATCCTCTCTCCACACCCTCAGAACCTGGGGTGGTTTCTGTCCCCATAGTTTTGCCTTTTCCAGAATGTCCTAAACATAGAATCATACAGATACTGTGTAGAGTTTTCAGTTTGGCTTTTGTTTAGTGTGGAAGTAATTTTATTTTAAGTAATTTTTTTTTAATTTTAAAAATAATACATGGTCAGTGAGGGATTTTAGAAACTATCAGAAAAAACCAGAAGTTGCCTTGAGATAACAGCAGGTAACATTTTGGTGTATTCTTTTCTTTCAATGGTGGTTTTCAATATACAGGTGATTGTGATTTTCCTCCTCATTTTCTCCCCTTTTCTCTGCCCTGCCCACCCCCAGCACACTTGGCTGTAAATGCGAATTGCCATTGAAGAATTTCAAAGTCATGGGATTAGTAGCCAGTATCATCATGCTTGAGGCAGTGCGCTTACAGATATTGATTAAAGATTTTTAGTGGAACTGAAACTTAATTGCACAAAATAATTGGAACCGGTGAAGAAGATTCAACCCCAAAATAGGATAGTTTCTTTTTTCCCCCCAAATATTTACACAAATGATTGCATACTAAATACTTTGTTCTGCATCCTGCACTTTTTACTTAACAGTGGATCTATGGTAGTTAAAGACATAAAAACTTGATACACTCTTGTTTGAAGCCAGATAACTCTATAGGGGTTGGGAAGAATGGGAAATATGGTAATTAAGCACTTGATGGGGGATGTAATTTTATATAAAAATTCGCTTTTATAGCCTTTTTTATCTGGAGTGAGGCATCATAGGGTTTATACTACTGGTCATTTAAGATGCCTTTTTTCTTTTTGTTTCCTTTTTAAAGCTTTCAGATGGAATTTACATTCTCTAGTAGTGTATTTACAGAGCTGTGTAACCATTACCACAATCTTATTTTAGAACATTTTCGTTAACCCCAAAAAAGCCTTGTGCCCATTTAGGGTCATTAAAATGCTTTTTAACTGATGTATATGATTTTAAGCTTTGTAATAGCATTGCAGCTTGCATAGCTGTGAGCAGAATATAATTTTAAATAGAAGTTGAAAGTAAGTCACTCAATTTCTGGCTCTTGGAGAGGAAAGTTTCCATGGTGTTCCAGGGAAATGTGTGATCTCTAAGATGGCTGAATGAATTTTCAGGCCTTCTCTGTAGAAGATAGAATTACTTTTAGAGCTCCATGATTTCTGGTTTTGACTGTGTAATTGATCAACTATAGAACATTTTAAAGTGCTATAATATTTGCAGTATTTCCTTTTTGCTTTAGTTTAATATTTAAATGAAATTTGAGAGTAATTAAATTATGCAATAGGTTTATTATTGCTAATGATGATGTTCTGTAGAGTTACAGTAAAGGAGTTGTGTTTTGAAAATGTACTGACTTCAGGTTAGTGTAGAATATTGTTGATTTCTTTGTGGAGATTAGTAATTGAGGAAAAGATGGTTGCTCTCTTACCAGGGACACTATTAAGTTAAGAACATACAGTTCCAGATGTTACGAAGCTATTGTTAGTTGTACATGTTTTAAAATGCAGTTTTTTAAATATGTAAAAGAACTAGGATTTAACTAAGTGAAAAGGCCACTTAATTTTTTTTTTTTTTTTTTTTTTTTTTTAAGGGCACGATCCCGTGTCCCCTGCATCAGCAGGCGGACTCTCAACCACTGCCCCACCAGGGAAGCCCTAATTTTTAAAAATTAAATTTAAATACTTTGCCTGTGAAGTTTTGTTTTTGTATTACAAGAACAATGTGTAATTAATGAAAAATCTGAAAACACAAAAGCGAAGAAAGAAAACTGTAATCTCGGCACTTCCCTGGTGGCGCAGTGGTTAAGAATCCACCTGCCAGTGGAGGGGACACGAGTTTGAACCCTGGTCCAGGAAGATCCCACATGCTGCGCCACAACTCCCGAGCCTGCACTCTAGAGCCTGTGAGCCATAACTACTGCGCCAGTGTGCCACAACTACTGAAGCCCACGCCTGTGCTCCGCAACAAGAGAAGTCACTGCAATGAGAAGCCTGTGCACCGCAACTAGAGAAAGCCTGTGCGCCGCAACTAGAGAAAGCCTGTGTGCGGCAACGAAGACCAAACACAACCCAAAATAAATAAATTTATTTTAAAAAACAAACCATAATCTTACCTATCTAGAGAATTTGTTGTCAAGGCCTTGGCTTTACTTACAGAAAACATACTTTTTTCCATATTTTTCTTTCTATGCACCTTTATATTTTTTATATCTTCAGATATTTGTGTGTATTCTGCGAGTAAAATAATAGTTTACTATTATCTGTTTACTATTACTATTATCTGTTTACTGTGTATTCTTTGAGGCTTGTACATGTATTTCCTGATTTTGTTCTCTCAGGGACTGCATGAGGTATGTGTTTTTATCATTTTACATATTAGGAAACTGACAATAATGATTAAATAACGTTCCAGTTACACTGTAGCTGAAATGAGATTTAACGCCAGGGCTTCTCACTTCCAGTTGCCTAGTTCAACATAGCTTGAGAAATTCGCCAAAGGAAGTCTCACGGCAGTAAGCTTATGTTTTAGCTAGGAAGACAAGGCAGACACTTGACTGGATAATAACAACTCAGGAACTGAATTCTCTTATCACAGTGTTAAGGATGTAGCAAACTTGCTTTTTTGTAGTTGAAGAGCAGTGTGTATTCTATGATTGACCCCTAATTCTCGTACTAGCTAGTTTGTGAGGGCTTAGGTTTTTCATCCGCAGTATGAGGCACTTGGATTTCTTTTGACAGTTTATCAAGTGGTGGAATCTGCTAGGTTGTTAGTTCACTAAGGTCCTATCTAGCTCTAACAACAATAACAGCTATTATCTATTGAGCACTCAGACTATCAGACTGTGTAGGTACTTTACATGAATTTATCTTACTTAGTCCTCTCAGTCACAGTGAAAGAGATAATGTTACCCCAGTTGAGGAAAGTGAGGCTAAGCGAATCTATCCATAAAATTAATAGGCTGATTCAAGATTCATAATGATGTTTGGGACTTCAGAGAGCCTGATCTCTAACCATTATGTGATTTTTTTTTCCCCAAGTACGAATATGGCTTATCAAATTATTAATTATAAATTCTGATCAATACAGAGGGAGTCAATAGGACTGAATTGGGAGGATTCCTGGAGAAATGATTTGAGCTTTGCTTCACATTACAGAAATCTGCCCTTTCCGATGGTAGCCACTCGTCATGGGGCTGAAATATACTAGCCTGAGTTGAGATGTGCTTTAATTGTAAAAGTTATACTAGATTTCAAAGACTTAGTATGAAAAAAGGAATGTAAGACTGCAATTTTAAAATTTTGATTACATGTTGAAATAATATTTTGGATATATAGGGTTAAAATTATTAAAATGAACTTCACCTGTTGCTTTTTACTTATTTTAATATACTTAGAAATTTAAAGACTAGACATATGGCTCAAATTATAATTTGTGCTGGATAGTTGTGATTTATACCATCCTTAATTGTTAGCTTTATAGTGTTTGTTACGTGTAAGGTATTTTGGGAAATGTTTGAAATGCTTTTTTATATATGTATATGTATGAAACGCCCTGTTCAAATTTTAAGGTGTGGCACAGTAGTTATCAAAAGGCTTGAGAAAATTCTTTGGCAGATGTTTAGCTAATAGTAGTAAATTCTATTGTGACGCTGGTGTAAAATTTTCTAGGATCAAATCTAAATTTTCTAGGACCAAATAGAGGATAGCTTGAGCAAAACAAAATTAAGTAATGCAAAGCATTACTTTTGTTAATCTGTACGTGTAATATCTATTTACACGAACAACAGTCTCTTCAGTTTATTTTTCCTTACATTAAAGAGGCTGATAGCCATGGCAAAATTGAACCAAAGTTAAATCTAAGTTAAATGTTAGTTGTTATAACTTGTCTTCCATACTATAGCCTCAGCATTTTTTGCTTAGCTTTTTTGGGAGCATGAGTAGAGGTCTCCCCAGTAATAACTATGAAATTTATAGTTGTTGTTGGCAAAGCAACATGGCATTTCCCTGTCAGTATTTCTTCAGAATCAGGAATCTCATTTTTTGGGTTCCTATCTCCGTGCCTTTCTTATTCTGGCTAATTAATAATAGTAAAACTTCTTGGGACTTCCTTGGTGGTCCAGCGGTTAAGACTCTGTGCTCCCAATGCAGGGGGCAGGGGTTCAGTCCGTGGTCGGGGAACTAAGATCCTGATGCTGCACAGCGTGGCCAAAAAAAAAAAAAAAAAAAGTAGAACTTTTCTTGTTTCATAGCTTTTTGCTTTAATAGTTTTCCAGGTTATTTTCAAGTCTTAAGTTTTCCAGTGACTTGATATGTATAGTTAGTTCATTAGTAGACCTTCAGTACATATTTGTTGAATGAACAAATAGATCAGTCATTCTTGGTTTCGAGACACTCTTTTGACTTGTTAATATTTGTATAAATGCATATATACAAAACTAAATTATTTCTGATTTTGATTCAAACTGAACTTAAATTTTTTTTTGAGGGGTTATACATTGATCCTGGTCAAGCTCAGATATGTCCCAGAACTTTATGCATATATAGAATTATAGAGAACTTCCAACTCAACTCTTGGCAACAGGAAAGTCATTATGGTTTTGTGTGGCCATTTGAAACCTCTGAGTCTTTCTATTTCAGGAACTGTTGGATATTATAAACTTGTGAAATTAATAAGCCAAGAACATTACTAGTATGTAAGCATTAGTAGATATTTATGTATTCTTAGGAAATCCTCACATTTTCATTGTCATTTTTTATTCAGAACAGTTAAATGTTCAGTACTAAGGGATGCTGAAGGCTTGCCTTGAGTTATTTTTTTCCTTAAAAGAACATACTCCATAATGATGCAATAATTTCTGTAATACATAATGTAATTAGTAAATTTGTGGAGTTTATTTGTAGAACATGTGCCCATTGATTGGAAATAATTTCCGGACATAGATGTAGGTCCTTTAAAAAAAAAAGCGTGTATTGTTGGAAGTTAAGAAAATTTTTGTTTGCAGCAGTCTTTTTTGGGGTACGCAGGCCTCTCCCTGCTGTGGCCTCTCCCATTGCGGAGCAACAGGCTCTGGACGCGCAGGCTCAGCGGCCATGGCTCACGGGCCCAGTTGCTCCGCGGCATGTGGGATCTTCCCGGACCGGGGCACGAACCCGTGTCCGCTGCATCGGCAGGCGGACTCTCAACCACTGCGCCACCAGGGAAGCCCGATTGCAACAGTCTTGAATGTGCTCGTTACTGGAATCAAATAACAACCCAGATCTTTTAGGTGTTGTATGTAAACATCAAACAAACGAGTTTATTACTTAGAATGTGGATTTGAGATCACTAGAGATGGAAAAATTAAAAAGATGTGGGGAGTGGTAATGTGTATATATATGTGCTGTATGGAAATAGTGCAGATTGACAGAGTATTAAGGATAATCTCAACTCTTTAAAAATATTTATACATGCATATGCAAGTGTATAATTTTATACATATGTATAAGCATCTACAGACTTGCTTTATTGTAAATTTTTTTCTTTTTCCCTTGGTTTCCCTTTTCCACATGATCTCTCATTCAAAATCCATTTAGGTAGCCTGTTTATAGCCAAGTATACATTGTGCCAGATTTTTCTTCATACTCCTAGAATGTACATAGATACACATTCAGATACAAACGTAGGTGTTTTTCAGTATTGCTCTATAAAAATAAGATAATCTACATCTTGGCCATTTTCTGTTGGAGTGTAATTTATTTTTTAATGGTTACATATTTCACCATAAGAATTACTGTGAAATCCAGCCATTCCCTAGTTAATAGACATTTTGTTTTCAGTTTTTTTCTGCTCCATGTGTGTTTCCATTGGATAGGTTTCAAAGAGTGAGATAGCTTGGTGGAAGGGAACTTTTACCTGTTAACTCTAATAAATGTTAACAGATTGCATTCTGAAAAGCTTAACACTTTGTATTTTCTCAATTGATGAATGTCAGCTTTTTTTTTTAATTACATCCTTGCCAGAAATAGGCATTATAATCTTTGATTTTTTGTGAATCTCTTGGATGTAAAGGTTGCAACTTTGATTTGCAAATCCCCACATGTGAATTTTAATGTTTGTTGGCCATTTGGATTTGCTTTTCCATAAATTACTTGTTTTTCCCCATTTTCCTTCTGGGATGTCATTTTTTGCTTTTTGAGATTTCTTAGGACTCATTATATGAATACCTCCTCCCCATCTATAATTTAACTCTCTGGTATCCTGGGCCATAGAGAAGTTCTGTTTTTTACATACTGAAGTACTTTTTCCCTGTTAAGGGTTCAGGGTTTCCAGCCTGGTTAAGACAGCCTGTGTCCAGATTATACATACAGTTCCTTAGGTTTTCTTAAAGTGTTTTATTTATTTCATATTTACTACATCAAGTCTTATTTTGAATATCATAGGCAGTTGTGCTAGCACCATGTATTAAATAATAATTCTCTGTTTTAAAGTTTTTTTTTGTTTCGTTTTTGTTTGCACATGGGGAAATTAGGTACTGTACTCATCAGCCAGATCTTCCTCACTTTTAAGATTGGGATGGGAGGAAGTCCACCATCTAGGAGAGCTGGGTCCCATTCAGGATTGATAGAACCTTCTGAGAATTGCTCCAAAAAGTCTCTGGGGTGCTCTGGGAAGACCATAAAGAGTTCCTAAAGGAGGACATTGTGACTTGCTTTTGGGCAAGTAAAGCCAGTTAAAAGAGTCTTATTTTCCTTACCTTACTGCTCTGGGCCCTCTCTTCTTTTACCTACTGCATAGTAAGTAGTGGACCTGAGACCAGTCTTAACAGTAAAACCAGTGTATTGTATTGCTCAGTAAGTGTTTTTTTCCCTTTCCCTAATAAGGAGTTCTTTCTTTATCTGTTAAATGTATACACAGTCCAGAAACATAAAGTGTTTATTAAATTCTTTAAATTACTTGACATAAAAGTTCCAGGAAGATTAACCGTAGTATTTTGGGGGGGGGAGAAGGAGAGGCTTTAAGTACTCTTGGCACACCTTTGAGTGCCTAGGAATTACCTTAGTTTAAGAAGCTTCAACTCCTTCAGTTTGCAGACTGAGACTCGTGTAAAATTGCTTAGGTCTGGGAGTCCCTAAGTCAGTTTTCTCAACCTTATAGTTTTTCATCTGAACTATAAAGCAGAGGAACACCGTTTTCTCAATTCTTCCAAGGATTGTGCATGGCTAGTACTATTCTAGATGCATGGGAGAGAAGTTCATTACACACAATGAATGACTTAGTGATTGGGCTGTATTCTCATAGAACCCTGATTAAGAAATAGTTTGCTGTATTCACTTTTTTTTTAATCCTGTAAAATGGATCATACATGTGTAGAGTGCAAAAGCAGGACAGCAGATGATACTGACTGTTGACACGTTGATTGATTTTAGGTATAAAAGTAAGCCATGGGTGGAGATGTGTAATTGGAAGTTGGGTTTTAGAGTCCAGGGAACAGGTTATTTTTCCATATGTAGATTTGGGAAATCAGTGGAAGAGCCATACAATTTCATTGTATTTAAAATGGCATCCAAAAATAAATAAATAAATAAAATGGCATCAGTTGTAAGAGGCACTAAAAAAGAAGAAATGTTGCCAATTGATTTATGAGTGGTAGTTTTATCTTTTAAAATTCTTTTCTATATCACCTGAAAGATTATTTTTAAACATTTGCATACATAAGGAAAATAGAAGCAAAATAAATTGAATAAAACATTTTCAGGTTCAGATGATTGTGTTTCTTCTCACAATATCTTCCTCAGTGCCATGGAGAGCATTGATGTTGCAAGCATACTTTAAAAGAGCTCTCCTCTATTATCTCCAGGATTTTCTTCCAAGAATTTTCACCCACTCTGCAAGTTTTGATGCTGGTGCTTTCTTGATTTTATCAGAAGGTGTCAACAGAACAACCTTCTGGTAAGAAACCTAAATCCTTCCTAAAATGTTACTTCATTGGTTTGCTGAATGAACTATTGAGGGGTTGCAATCAAGTGCCACAGAAAATTGCAAGCAAACCAAGTTTGAGCATGCTTAACAGTGACATTTATATCCTGGCAGCCATTCAGCTATTGGCTATCCTAAGATGCCATCAATTGTAGGAAGCATCCTGATTGCAGGGATGCAAAATTGTTAGAATTGATGGGCTGGGAAAGTAGACTGGGGCCAGAGAATGAATCACTAAACAAACTGATAATTGATCAAAAAATAACAAGTCATCATCCATTTTGTCAGTTCTTGAAAAACAAAAACCTGAGGCGAATTTTGCATAAATTATGCTATTAACTTTTCTTTTTTCATGGGTTATAGTTTTGTAATTACATTTATCCACAGCAGCAAATTTTAACTGTGGAGTTTGGGAAAATGGAGAGTTTACCCAGTCAGAGGAAAGGCCCTACAGGATCTAACAAACTGATTCCAGTGCCTCTTAATGTTCTGAGAATTTATTTTAAACAGTTTATTTTTATTTATTTTTTAAAAATTTTATTTTATTGAAGTGGAGTTGATTTACAACGCATTTCTGCTGTACAGCAGTGATTTGGTTATGCGTATATATATTTTTCATATTCTTTTCCATTATGGTTTATCACAGGACATTGGATATAGTTCCCTGTGCTATACAGTAGGACCTTGTTGTTTATCCATTCTGTATAAAATAGTTTGCATCTGCTAATGTCAAACTCCCAATCCATCCCTCCCCCACCCCCCCCCTTGGCAACCACAAGTCTGCTCTGTCAGTCAGTTTATTTTTAGAAATACAGCATTTTATCACAAATCTGCTTCAATAATTGAGCCATCAACTGTAATGTCTTAATACATTGGAAAAGGGAACTAAAATTTATTTGACTGTTGTGCCAAATAAATATAAAATTTTTAAATGTCATACCAGTGATCCTGAGAAAGACTTCAAAGAGAAAAACTGGAGTAGATCTTAAATTATATAAGAATACTTGATCAGGTCTGAAGGAGGCAGTAATATGACTGTGAGAACTTTTTGCTTGCTTAGGAGAATAAATGTGAACTAGAGGTTTGATTCCTGATGAATCCTTGCTTTTACCACTTGAGATAAGAGTCATTGAAAACATAGCCTCCATTTAGGAAGCTTGTTCTGTGTCTTGCTGGCCTTTTTTGCTCAGTCTATTGGCAATCAGTAAACTCTTCTAACAAGAATTTTGAGGTTTAAGAGTTACAGCTTTAGGGTGTAAGTGTTGGGTTTTTGGGTATGGGCTTCCACTTTAAACCTCATTTTGAGGATTCAGGCTGTCTGACTTCTGGTAGTAGTTTGCTGAGTATTACGTTTTTTTTAATATAAATTTATTTATTTTTGGCTGTGTTCGGTCTTCATTGCTGTGCACAGGCTTTCTCTAGTTGCGGCGAGCAGGGGCTACTCTTCGTTGAGGTGTGCGGGCCTCTCATTGCGGTGGCTTCTCTTGTCGCGGAGCACAGGCTCTAGGCACATGGACTTCATTAGTTGCGGCGTGCGGGCTCAATAGTTGCGGCTTATGGGCTTAGTTGCTCCACAGCTTGTGGGATCTTCCCGGACCAGGGCTCGAACCCACATCCCCTGCGTTGGCAGGCGGATTCTTAACCACTGCCCCACCAGGGAAGTCCCAGTATTAAGTTTTTTTAAGTTTCTACTTCCCCCTTTGTAAGATATGTGAATTTAGTGTTGTAATGAATTGTAATAATGGGAGGTCATTAGTGGATTTTTGAAAAATCTGAAGTAGCAGATGAATTTGAAATGATACTTTTCAAAGGAATTTTTTTTAGACTAGGATGATACGTTCCTAATGAGTTTAGTGGGAATGTTCTCAGAGGGATTCATGGATCTCTGTAGATTGCTCAGCCATCACTTAAGCAAAGCCTCTGATAAATTGATTAGTATATTAAACAAGGTAGCTGCCTTTCCAGTTGTAAATTAGATTTTGATATTTTGTTCTGGGACTTTGCCTTAAATAGGCTTTTTAGGAATGGTGCCTTATTTCTTCATAATAGTGTTGCTGCCAGACGTAACCTTTTAGAGTTTAAAGCTGTGAATTAGCAAAAGCATTTTGTCATTTAATTGATAATGATTTAATTGAAAAGAGTTCCAGACAGAAGATGAGGTTTTATTTATTTTTTTAAAACATACATTCATTTATTTTTTGGCTGTGTCGGGTCTTCGTTGTGGTCCCTGGGCTTCTCTCTAGTTGTGGTGCTCAGTAGTTGCCTGGTGTGGGCTTAGTTGCCCCGAGGCATGTGGGATTTTAGTTCCCAGACCAGGGATTGAACCATCATCCCCTGCATAGCAAAGACCGATTCTTAACCACTGGACTACTAGGAAACTCCCAGAAGATGAGGTTTTAAATTCAGTGTTTACAACCTCCTAGGGAGTAAAACTTTGGGGCTATAATAGATGTATATAGTTTCAGCTTCTCTTTCTCTAAAATGAGGGATCTGGAAGGTCTGTAGAAGAAATAATGTTTCTCTTTGGAGTGGTTTTCCCACAGCCATCTGTTCTGACTTTATTTATAATCTCATTCTTTCAGTTCTTGAAGTTCATTCATACCATGTGTATTATTGCTTATCAATAGGATTTTTTCTCCCTGTGACTACCCTCATGGAGTTGAAAAACATTCTTTTCAGCTGTAGTGTTCTGTAACTTCAAAAATGTGTGTTTAAGTTAGGCAGATATCTGGAATGCACCTTGTTCTTTCCACAGGCCGTTGAAGCTCCCACCTCAAAATTGCCAAGTACCTTGTCTTTTTTGTCTTGATTATTGTATAGCTTTAAAATAACTTTCAGTGTTTGGTACGGATAATGTTTTCTCATTATTCTCTACCCCCATTTAAAAGTTGCCTTACTGAATGCCTTCTTGTTTGTTTTTAAGATAGGCTTTGATGTAATTTTATTAAGCTTAACTCCTGTTCCCTCAACAGAATTACACATTCCTTTGTGTTTTAGTAGGATCCCATTTAGGGGCATGTTGAAAATTTTAAAATATCAAGAGTGCTTTACGTTTCCCTAAATAGTCTATTTCTATTCATTAGTCAAGTTTCACAGATGTCTGCACATAGGTTGTGTACATTTTTTTGTTGTTGAGGGCATTTCTAGGACCTTGCTGTTAGTAGAATATTTTTTTGTCTGTTTTATTTTCCAGTGCTTATTTTTAGCTAGAAAAGCTAATTTGGTTAACTTGCCACCTTACTAAATCTTTGGGTTTTCTTTTTACATTTTTATTTTAGGCTAGATTGGTTTTGAAAAAAAAAATTCTTCAGTTAGTGCTTCCAGGGCTCAGAGATTCCTGCTATTCCCTCTGTTCCTCCCTTACTCCTAATTTACACATCATTTTTGGCATTCCTGGGTTTTTATTGTATGATGCTGTTTGTTATTTGGTCAGGGATAGCATTCTAAGATATTTTGATTACACTTTAAATATGTTAAAGTGCCTTGTTACTTATCTATAATTTTAAATTATAGTTAAGAGTTTCAAGTATAAACATATACCAGGCTTTGTGAATGAACAAATTAAGGGACCATTTTATGATGGCTTGGGCTTCCATGTTTGTAGCTGTATGGGGAGAAGAAAAAGAAATGTCATAGTATTCTAAGAAATACGGGTTCTGGACCAGATGAGTATGAATAGGAAAAGAGACCAAATCCCCAAAGGTTGGACTAACGAGAAGGACAGAAGTTATGGAGACTTAGTCATAAAACCCCCCCCCCCCCCTCCACCCACACCATGTGCAGGAAAATGTTGCCATTGTTATTTGGTGTCTCCTGACTTTCAAAACATTTTGGCAAAGACATAACCCTGCCGTTTTCCATCTCTTGAGTATATAGGGACCTGCCATCATTCTGGTGAATTGAAAAGTGTTGACTGTGTCCTGTATCAAATGCATCAATTTTATAGCGATCTGGCCATTAGAACCCCCTTATCCCTAGAATCTAGGGTTTGGGGATTAGAACATGTTTTCTGATTATTCACTACAGTCCAAATACACTTTATTTGGGTGTCACGTTTTTAGCTTGTTTAATCTGATGCCTGAAAGATATTAGCAATAAGAGTAGGTTCCAGAGCTGTATTTTTTCTTAAAGTGTGTGAACAGTGTGTGCACCCAGACAAAGATGATGCTGATGTTTGTGGTGGATGTAAAGTGGGGGTGGGGAGCAGTATAAGCACTGATTTTTAGATAGGAAAAAACCTTTTTATTATAACGAGGAGTAGAATTTCCCAGTGATTTGGAGCTCTCATTTGCACTTATGCTGTATAAATTATACAGAAATGATAAAGATTAATGAAACATTTCAAACTATGAAAATTGTTTGTGAAGGACTAGAAAATGTTAGTGAAAGTATAAATATGACTAATCTATGATGGAAAGATGTTTTACTCTGATATTCATGAATTTGGTAATTCTTAGGTTATGAAAATAGTCCTTACAATTGGCAAGGGTATAATAGAGATGGATTTGCTGGTAACAGAACTGTGAAAGTGCTGACCAAAATGATTGCTGAAAGTAGATGTGCGGATGAACTAGTAGAAATAGAGAAACTGGCCAGGAAGTCATTGTTGTAGCGTGATCAGATAATCACAACTTGAACTAGATGGCAGCTCTTAGTTTTTTAGCTTTGGGAGGAGAAAGAAGAACAAAAAATGTCTTCAGAATTGCAAGGCAAGAGCTACTTTAAATTTTCTGGCAGCCACTATATTTCTTTTATAAGTTTATTTTCGGCTGCTTTGGGTCTTCGTTGCTGCACACGGGCTTTTCGTCTAGTTGAGGTGAGCGGCGGCTGCTCTTCCTTGCGGTGCACAGGCTTCTCATTGCGGTGGCTTCTCTTGTTGTGGAGCACAGACTCTAGGCACATGGGCTCAGTAGTTGTGGTGTACAGGCTTAGCTGTTCTGGCATGTTGGATCTTGCCAGACCAGGGATCGAACCCACGTCCCCTGCATTGGCAGGCAGGTGAATTCTTTACCGCTGTGCCACCAGGGAAACCCCAACTATAGCATTCTTGAAAGTATCTTGAGTTTTAGACCTCACATGAAGATATATGCATTGAAATTTCCCATAATACACAAGTTGACCACAGGCATTTCTCGCTGGAGAGAGATCAAGGCCAAGTTACAGAATCATAAAATTTAGTAGCAAATGTGGGAGGAGGGTACTGAGAGGCTAGATACATGACTTATATACATTCTGTGATTGGTGATTGAAAATAAAATGATTTTATTTTCAGCTTCATCGGTTACCTTTTCCTCTATAAGACTTTCTGTATTCAGTTCCAAAGATTTTCTGGGGTGGCAGTGCTGATCTGTTTGCTTTTTGGTTTTTCCACCATCAGTTTGTTTCTTAGTCTTTGGTTTGCTAATTTGCTTAAAATAATATCTGACACATAGTGTTTAAATATTTTGGGAGGTAGATGAGGTAAACAGATGTACTCATTTTTGCCATGTTTTAACCAAGTACTGCAAGTGTGTGTATTTAATTAGTTTATAGTGTACATTATGGAGTGTAGTATGATAAAGACGTTTCAGAAAAGTTTTTGCTGAGTACCAAGTGGTTCAGAGTGTGTAAGCATTTGGCTAAGGTTGAGAACATTGCTCTTCTGATTGACAGTAGTACAGCGTTATTTAATGTCATTTGTAATCATGAAAGAGAGGTTAAGTAACTGCCAAGGTCAAACAGCTCATGAATGATGGAGATGGAAATCAAACCCAGATTAGCCTATTCCAAGCTCTGGGTTATTATTAGTACTCCATGTCGTTTTTGTAGCTCTAATATAGTGGTTTAGAGTTAATGTAACATTTAATTGAATATTTATTTCCTTTTAATTTCTTTATAGGGATTTATCAAAGATGTTCATGAAGACTCTCTCACAGTTGTTTTTGAGAACAAGTAAGTTATTTTTTTATTGATAGAGATCCTAATTTTGAAGATTGGTAGTGCCAAACTGTTTGCTTTTGGCTGTTTCTATTGCCAGTGGAAAATGAGTGTGCTTTTGGGTGGGGGTCTTTGGTTTGATTATCTTTTTGAGTTCAAATAATTTTAGTTTTTGGTGACTTCACCTGGTTTTCTGCTCACAATTCACTTGGCACTTCTTCCATGACCCCTTTCTTTGTCAAATCACATGTGGACGTGAATCAGTAAGTAGTTTTTGCAAAAATAGACGGCACGAATGGGATTATAATATGCTTCTTAAAAACGCAGAATTTTGAAATTATGCTGTAGATAAGTATTAGGCTGTCTTTAATTGATTATTCATAAGGAATAATAAAAAGTTGTAAGATATTGTAAAGGTTAGGTAAGTTGTGCTAAAAACGTTAAAGACTGTGTTCTGGGCTTGGTTAGGAAGGGTTATAAAGGAGCACTGTATAATTGAAGGTCAGAAAAGAAAACTGGTTAACTTTCACTTTTATGCTGCTTCTGTAACTGCCTGAATAGATATCAGCCCAACAGCTGTTTCTTGTAGAAACAAGTGTTGAGATGATTTCTGTCTTTTAGCAGCTGCCATTTAGACAGTAAAGATGAAAGAAAGCACTCAAATGTCTTACTTGTCTCTTTTTTTGCCCAGCGTTGGCACAGGGGAGCCATAGGAGTATTTTACGTGCTGCTCTACCTCCCAGGCATGTGAATGACCTATTAGAACTTAGAGTAGGAAAGCATTTTAGCTTTATCAACTTAGTTATAAAATACAACCCACAAAAAATTAAGCAACAGCTCAAGTAGTAGTTTTAACACATTCGTATTTGCTACAAAGATTAAAAGTAAGTTTTTTCTAGGTTTTAATTACAATGTATGTGTTCATTGTAGAAAAATTCTGTGTAAGAAAATTAAATCCTTTCATAATTTAGCTATTCAGAATAATTGAGTAGTTTTCTATATTTCTGTGAACATGTACACTAAGAAATTATGCAGCTTATATTTTATAATCTCTGAAATTGTGTTCCTTAATAAAGCATTGAGTGGCAAACGTGTTTGTAATAAGTTGATCCCACTATAGCAGTTTGTTACTCTGAACTTACCCTACTTCATTTGCAGAATAATGTATGTACTGTTACCTTAGGATGAGTAATTTGGAAGCAATATATAATTGTCAATGATGTTAACTATTTATAAACTTCACCAAGAGCCATGTAAAATCTGTTCTACCTCAGCAAACTACTTGGAAAAAGATTTAATACAGAGGTTGTTTTTCTTTGGGGAGAGCTAAATGATTGATTTGAAAAATATACAGTACTAAGCATAGACTACATAGCTTCTGTATTAGGGGCTATTAGAATAATGTATTTTAAAATTGTTAATTCCTTTTCTAATTCTTCAGTTGGCAACCGGAACGCCAGGTTCCATTTAATGAAGTTAGATTACCACCACCACCTGATATAAAAAAGGAAATTAGTGAAGGAGATGAAGTAGAGGTATGTATTTACAAGTTTATTTTCTTGTGTGCATATTTTTTTGTTTCAAATAAATATTCTTGTTGGAAAATCTGTTTAGCTGTTAGAGAATAAATCTAATTCCTTTTCTCCATTCGTTCTATTGGTAATGGCTGTGTAATGTAGCAATACTTGAGTTTTGGAGCCAGAACTGGGATTAATGTCTCAATGCTACCATTTTTAGGTTTGTAGCCTTGGTCAAGTTTTTTTGTTTTTAATGACTAAAGTGAAAATAATTTGAGAACTAAAGACGATAGTGCGTTTGAGTTTTGCACAGATTCTGGCGGAGACAACTATATGATGTTGGTCATTATTTTCCTTTTTTTTTTTTTGCTGTTTTGCCTTGTGTTTTTTCCTCAGTATCTTTGTACAGTATTAGTAGCTATCCTTTATTGTAGTGATCATTAATATAGTTCCTGTGTGACAATATGAAATATTATAATTAGCATACTGCCTTTTTGAATATTCTAGAAATATTCAGAAAAATTTAAAAGGAAAAAACCAAAATCACTGCCCAGAGATAAAAACTACATTCCACGGTTTACATATTCTCAGGCTCTTCCTTTTTTCTCTTTTAAAAAAATAAAAATTTTACTGCTTCTTTGTATCTTGCTTTTTTCACACTTAGTAGGTCTTGAATGTCTGTCTTTTATATTTATTTTTGATTAACATGCCTGCTGTTATGTAAAAAGAAACTTGGAAATTGTCAAATAGAAGCATAATGAGTTTGTTGGAGATAGAAAATTTGATTTTCGATTTTTAAGAAATTGATACCTCCAAGGAGCTCAAATATACTAAAATGTATTTCTCACAAGGAATTGTCTTGATAGTGTTGAAAGAGATTTTCAAATCTCATTTGTACCTAATTTATGTAGGCTGGGGTAGGAGAACTGGGAACATGGGTCAATCTTTAGTGATGAAACAGCTATCTAAAAACACTTAACAGTATGTACTTTGTGCCATACACTGTTCTGAGTGCTTTGCACATGAACTCATTTAGTTACTTGCCATTTTTATTCTTCATAATTTTTTTAATGGTAAATTTTCTTTTGAGTTAATTGTAGATGTTAGGCTAGAATGTCAAATTGTAGGACTTTAACCCCTAACAACTTGAACTCACTTTCTAAAATTTTGCCTAGATTTTAATTCTTGCTCTAGGTAATTAGAGCAAGCATCCTTCTGCTTTTGCTAAATCAAAGCATGTTATAAACTTAATTGTGTCAGGGTGCCACATGTGTGGCGATCATTTCTGAGTAGTGCTTTTCATATTTTAAAAATTGTTGTTCAGACAGTTATTGTTAATGTAAAGGCTCAGTTTAAAGGAAAAACTTGGAGTGCTGAGGGTGTTGTTACAGTGTGCTTTCCTCAGTCTCAATCTGGGAAGATCCTGTCCAGTTCCTGGACCATCTTTATGGCTCGCCTCCCCAATTGTATACAAAACTTTATTGAATGATTTGGAAATTGATGATTACAGAGTGTTTTATTTCACTTTCTGTTTTATGGTTCAGTCTTGGTGAAATTTGTTCCTTAAAATTAATGAGAATCATGGTCTGGAATTAAGATATTACTGTTACTTTGTAATTTTTTTGTGCTTTTGAAATTTTTGAAAATTTATATAGGGAAGAAGTTTAAAATTAATCTTGCCACCTGTGGATTTCTTTTTTTGTTTTGCTTTTTTGCCAGCGTTAGGAATTTATTCTTATGCCATGGAATGAATGCTTAGGAATTATGGTTGTTAGTGCTTTATATTTTGAGCCAAATAACTTTATGTAAGCTCCCTACTCCCCAAATTCAAAGTAACAAAGCTTAATATAAAAAGTGAAATGATACAGAGTTACATAAAGTAAAAAGTGAACCTTTCCTCTTAGTGTAGGTATGTAGGTGTGCTTATCTGCCCACCCCAGCTTAAATCTCATTTAAGAGATGTCTCTTTAGATTTTTTTCTTTGAATTTATAAAGAATATGTGTGCTTTTTTAAGTTACAAAAATTGGGAATACATTTTATTTGTGATTTTTGTAGTCAGTTAATTAAGATACCATAGACATTTTCAAGTCTGCACATACAGATTTAACCTCATTTTTTCTCACCACCCCATGATACTTCTCCGTATAGGTGTATCATAATTAGAAGTTATTGAAAGTTGTTTTTTGCTTTTACCATCCCCCCCCAAAAAAGCAAGAGTTAATGTCCTTATATAAATCATTTTCTGTTAGTATAAATCTTGGTGGTTCAATTGCTGAATCAAAGGCATATATATTGAAAATTTTGATAATAGCAGAATATACCATTTTGTCCTCCAAAAATGCTTTTTGAATGACCACTTCATAGTTTTGCTAATACATTAAGGTGTTTGTTTCCTCATAGATTGACTGGCTGGATTATTATTAATCTCATCTGTAAGTTTTCATAAACATGATAGAAGGAAGCTGTTGTCTTCTGTTTTCTGAACCTTGATTACTAGTGATATGGAGTGTCTTTTAGATTAGTTTATTGGCTGTTAGCCCCTTGTTCTGTTTATTATCTATTTTATTTTTTGCCCGTGTAGTTTTCGATGTTGGAAATGTGTACATTTTATGGGTAAGTTCCTGTTATATATTGTGTTTTCTCCCAGGCATTCTTTAAAAAGCTGTGCTTTAGTGGCTTTTGCCATTAAGAATTTATATTTTTACTTATTCAGATCTGCCAATTTTCCCAGATTCAGATCTGCCAATTTTCCCGGTGTGGCCTCCAAGATAACCCATTTTAGTACTTCTACAGAGATGCCCCCCCCCCTTTTTTGGAAGAGTATTTAGGTTTTTAATATAACTTGATTCTTTTTAGGGTAATTTATTGCATAGTATATTGATTTTTTTTTAATTAAGTCATTGGCTACTGTTCTTTTTGTGCTAGTCGTAAATACTATAATAGCAGTGATAACAGCTGACACTAACCCATATAATATATATATAACTAACTGGCTTTTTAAACACATTCTATCAGTTTGACATAATAGTCTCTTGAGGGCCTCTTCTAAACTCTATGAATACTTTAATTAACCTTTCCAAGGTTCATGTAGCCTGAAGGTTAGGAAGTTGAATAACCAGTGTAAGTTTTTGTCCTGAATGTTATTCTTTCTAATAATATGTCATGCTGTATTACAGGGTGTTGTCAATTTTGTGCCACATTCCCAACTCTTGTTCTTTTGCAGCTCTAGGAACCCTTCCTCTTTGAAGAATGGAAAGGTGACTATGATTTGGCCATTAGTAATTGATTTAGAACAGAAATGATCCAGAATGGAGCTTTTCATTAAGCTGTCCAGGCATTTATCTAAAGTTCAGCCATACAACAGAAGACCTAAATAGACATTTTTCCAGAAGACATACAGATGGCCAACGTACAGATGTTCAACATGGTTAATTATTAGAGAAATGCAAATCAAAACTACAATGAGGTATCACCTCACACCAGTCAGAATGGCCATTATCAAAAAGTCTACAAATAATAAATGCTAGAGGGGGTGTGGAGAAAAGGAACCCTCCTACACTGTTGGTGGGAATGTAAATTGGTGCAGCCACTATGGAAAACAGTATAGAGGCTCCTTTAAAAACTACAAATAGAATTACCATATGAGGACATATACACACTAACAAACGTAGTAAGGTAGATAGCTAGGGGGAAGCAGCCGCAAGGCACAGGGATATTAGCTCGGGGCTTTGGGACAGCCTGGAGGGGTGGGATGGGGAGAGTGGGAGGGAGGGAGACGCAAGAGGGAAGACACATGGGAGCATATGTATATGTATAGCTGATTCACTTTGTTATAAAGCAGAAGCTGACACACTATTGTAAAGCAATTATCCCTCAAAAAAGATGTTAAAAAAAAAAAAAAAAAGAATTACCATATGATCCAACAATCCCATTCCTGGGCATATATCTGGAGAAAACTGATTTGAAAAGATATAGGCACCCCAGTATTCACAGCAGCACTATTTACAATAGCCAAGACGTGGAAGCAACCTAAATGTCCATTGGCAGATGAGTAGATAAAGAAGATATGGTGTGTGTGCACACACACACACACACACACACACGTATATATACATACACAATGGGATATTACTCAGCCATAAAAAAGAATGAAAGAATGCTATTTGCAGCAACATGGATGGAGCTAGAGATAATCATACTGAGTGAAGTAAGCCGAAGACAAATGTTTTATGATATGACTTATTTTTTTTAATTTTTATTTTTTTAATATTTTGGCTGTGCCAGGTGGCATGTGGGATCTTAGTTCCCCAACCAGGGATTGAACCCATGCCCTCTGAATTGGAAATGTGGAGTCTTAACCACCGGACTGCCAGGAAGTCCCCATATGATCTCACTTATATGTGGAATCTAAAATATGACATAAGTGAACTTATTTACTAAACAGACTCAAAGACATACAAAACAAAGTTGGATTACCAAAGGGGAAGGGGTGGGGGATAAATTAGGAATTTGGGATTAACAGATACACACTACTATATATAAAATAAACAAGGACTTACTGTATAGCACAGAGAACTATATTCAATATTTTGTAATAGCCTATAATGGAAAAGAATCTGAAAAAGAACATATACACATATATATGTATATATACACACACACAGATATACACACATATATATATATACAAAACTGCATCAGTTTGCTGTATACCTGAAACTAACACAATATTGTAAGTCAATTATGCTTCTATTAAAAAATAATAATCATTAAAAAATTCAGCCATATGAACTTTCCATTCTTGTAGGTCAGGTATGGTTAAATATTGGCGATTTCACATGGCTTACTCTAAAATTTTATTACTTTACAAACATGTTTGGCTACATCAGGCTTGCCCTTTCCAGCCAATTTATGAGACTTAGATGAAATTATAAAACATAAATTAGTGTCTGGTAGTGGCCTCAAGAAGACACTATATGGCTTATAATAGAAAGTTGGTTTTGAAAAGTCTTAAGATTCAAAGGTTTATTTTTAAACCTAATTGGTGGCTTTGTGTTGATAAAAACTGGCATATATTTTCAAATCTTTAAAGTATTTAATATAATTAATTTTTTTTGATAAGTGTCTGCTTAATAGTTGATTTCGTTAACTAAAGATTGCTAAGAAAATTGGTAATTCCCTGGTGGTCCAGTGGTTAAGACTCTGTGCTTTCACTGCTGAGGGCCTGGGTTCGATCTCTGGTCAGGGAAATAAGATCCCACAGGCTAGCTGCGTGGCATGGCCAAAAAAAAAAAGATTGCTAAGAAAATAATTCTCAGCTTGTAAAGTTGGAGATGATGGGAAAATGAAGAGTTCTTTAGATTCTCTTAAGCTGGATGTATAGTATAATGTTCTGGGATATTGGAAGGGCAGTAGAAAGAGTTTTTCCCCAGTGATTTCACATGTGAGGTGCCTTATTTTTTATTTTAAGATGCCTACCTTATTCAGCAAGTTAGTAACACACACAAACGTGTTACATAGGAAGCCTGACATCTCAAGCTAATAGATAATTTTATAAGACTTTTTAAGTTTTTCCTCTTGGGCTTAACATATTTGATATATAAAAACTTTTTTTTTGAATTGTGAAGTCTTCTGGTTGAAATACGGACAGGCAAGTTTTTGTTCTTGTGACATACGCCTTTTCTTCCATCTTTTATGGCAGATAGTCAGACATTATGGTTCTACATCTTTATAATTTAGTTATAATCTTGGGATAGGTCCCTTGAGAGAAATTTAATAAAGGGATTAAGAATAATTTGATGTAGAACACTCCCGTACCTTACAATTTCTTTTTTTAATTTGGCCATGCCACATGGCATGCAGGATCTTAGTTCCCTGGCCAGGGGATCAAACCCGAGTCCCCCTGCAGTGGAAGCACAGGGTCTTAAACCACTGGACTGCCAGGGAAGCCCCCTTACCGTACAGTTTTTTAATTTAGTATTTTACTTATAAGACAAATACAATATACATGTATAATTTACATCTTACCTTTAAAAATGTATCAGTTTGATTCTTGCAACCAGTCTGAAAATTTTAGCTGTCTGTAGTTAGTCTTTCTCATAATACGAAGTCAGCATTGTTAGTCTTAGTGCTTGGGAATGCTCATACGTTAAAGAATAGGTGAACATATTCTTTATTACTTTTATCTTTTTCTTTTGGGGAATGGGCAGTTTCCAAGACTTGTGAAACCCATTTGTTAAAGTATCAGCCACAAACACTAATGAGATAATAACTGTTGTGTAAGTAGATAAATCACATTAGTGTTTTCTAGATGTTAAGCTTGCTTTCCTAATGTACATTTTCTATTTCTTCATAGATTGTAATGAGATAAAATAGATATGAATAGTACTCAATAAATGTCTTTCATGTAGTTGTAAAACAGGTCATTATGATTAAGCATTCAGTTTAATGCTTAACATTATTTAGAATTAGGTAAAAACTGGTAGAAATTGTCTACTGGTGGTGTTCACATTATTTCTATTTGGTTATAACTTTGAAAGGCATCGTTGAACATTATTAACTTGAATGAAAAGCTGATAACATTAGGATCCAGACTGGAATTTCATTTAAGTCATAATTTGGTTGTGTGCTGGAATTTGGAGGCCAGTAAGGTTTGACTTGGATTCATTTGGTAGAAAGAATACTGAAATAGGCTTTTGGAATTTAATTCTTCCATGAAACTGTAGCCTTCTTCAATCTGGGTACTGTTGTGTTTTTAGATCTCTCATGGGCACTCCTTAGTCTTTTTTTAAAGCTCTTTCTTGGATTTGAAGAAACTTAGAATGTTAGAGAAATGAGGGCCATTGCCTTAGAGTGTGAATTGCTTTCTTGGAATAGTTTGGGGATTTAAGTGAATTGAAATCTGAAGTAAGGGAATTTCTGTGAGGTGCTTTTACTCCAATGATGTAGTCATAAATAAATTCAGTAATCTACATCTCGGACATAGTATGCTAGGGCACGGTTTTAACACTTGGTTATTAAAACGACTTTTTATTGTGTTGAGTACACTGTTCATTTTGTAAAGGTTATTTGACCCACAACACAAAAGTGGAGGCAAATTCATAGCATTTTGATTTGAGCCAGGAACTTAGTTTAATTTGGCTTTATGAGAGAGGCTTTGTCTTTCAGGGATCAGTTATTAATGAAGTTTACAGAGATGGATGTGAGTATAAAATGGAATCCAGCATTTTAATGTTCAGTGAGAACTAAAGCTGCAAGACAGTCCACAATGTTTTATTCTTTTTTGTAGGTAAACTTACATAGAAAGCCAGATTCCTAGACGGTTATTCTTTGGTGAAACAGAACAGGTAGTTTATTTTAAGACGCATTTTTCAGCATTCAAGCTTGAGGCACCCATCCACTGTAGATCAACAAGAGATATACCAGTCTGTTTAGCTGAACTGCCTTTCTAAGATAGTGCTTGGAAAGGGCACTTTCCTTCTTGTTCTCAGGGTTTTCTTTTTGTTTTTTTAATTCTCAGTATACTAGGGAAAATAGTCAGCACTTACCATTTGAGTCTAATGGGCCATTTTAATTGTTTTTTATATTTTTAAGTCATTTTACATGTAAATTTACAGAAGTAAGAATAAAAGGATGGTGAAGATAAACATTATTAGATATTTTAATAAGCATTTAAACAAAGAAATCCAAGTTTTTATTTCATGTTTTCCTGGTTTTTGACGATACATGTACCTAAAATGAGCAAAGTTTTCTGAATATTAACTTATTGCTCATCAGCTATCATGCATAAACCCAGAACATACCTATCTTGTAAATGCTGATATCAGATTTAAAGTCCATCTCTGGTATGTTCTAGTTTATCATTTCTTCTGTTTCATCTTACACACTTGAATTATCAGAATGCAGTGGTTTAAATACAGTTGACTCTTGAACAACATGGGTTTGAACTGCATGGGTCCATGTATACTCGGATCCCTCCCCTGCGGCTTGTGGAAGTCTTAGTTCCCTGACCAGAGATTGAACCTGGGCCCTCAGCAGTGAAAGTGTAGAGTCTTGACCACTGGACCACCAGGGAATTCCCACTCAGATTATTTTCAATAGAAAATGCTACAGTACTGCATGATCAGTGGTTGGTTGAGTTTGCAGATGTGGAACTGCATATACAGAAGGCCGTCTGTGTTACACTCAGCTTTCAACTGCATGGAGGGTTGATACCCCTAACCCCTTTGTTGTTCAAGGGTCGATTGTATTTTGGAACTTCTGATGGCTTCTGATTTTATCGAATAGAATGTTAGCATCTTTGCCCTATAATTACACCACTCTCATATTTAACCAATTGGATTGACTAATGTGCATTTCTTCGTCATCTGTTTCTTTCTAGTCACAGAAGATGGCAGAGTATTTTAGGATGTAGGAAAAATAAGGTTCCTGGATTCTGTCTTAGGTTTATGTAAGGGTTCATTGGATGCTTAATAACAATTGCAAGACAGAATGAGTTTTATTCTATTCTAAAAAAAAGGTAAAAATTTCTTTTATTTTGGAAGATCTGAAGAAAGGATAGAGTCAAGAAATAGTTAGATTTACTCATATAAGAAATGCAGAAGCTAAAATTGAGTTCACTGGAGCTTCATTGGTATATAGGCTTTTTTTCCCCCTCAGCTTTTCTCTAATCATGGTATGCAGTAAAGTTGATCATGAAGTTTTGGCTTATTTATTTTTAGTTCCAGTATTCTACCACTTCAGAGATTACTCTCATTATCATCTTGATAGAAGCTTCAGGCTTTCCAAAACTGTTTGCCTATCAGTAGTTGTTTACATTATTTCACAAATGGCTGTTAACATGTATTGATTGGTAGATTTCTCTGTCCACCTGTGTAGGGGCAACCTTAGTTTAATCAAGATTTTTGTGAGTGTTTCTTAGTCATCTCTTCCCAGCCGCCCCCCTCCACTTTCTCATGTATTGAAAATATATCAAACAAACTGCTGTGTCGTAAGAAATAACTCTAATTCTCAATGGAAACTTTTCTAATGTATTATATTTCAAAATACTTGGTAATTATAGAATACGTAAGATACAGGGTTTTTTTTTGCATAGGAGGTTTTGTAAGGTATGTACTCTGCTAGATGGACTAAATGTGTGTATAATTTTTTTGTTAGACTTTTAGTACATTTAAGTTCCTCAGCAAGGGATTTAAATGTCATACCTTGAAGGAATTTTAAAATAGGAAGAAATCTTAAAAACTTTTTAAAAACAGTTCTTAATTTCAACATTTTATAAATACTGATAACAGATTTAAAATACACCTTATTAAGGTTCTAGCTTATCCTTACTTCTGATACTTGAATCATCAGAATGCCATGCTCGAAGATGAACAGTGTTGACAGAAACTGAAAGACCTATGTTTTACACTATGTAAAACTGTCTTGTAAGAAGCATTTCTTTAAAATAATACTTATTGGGACTTCCCTGGTGGCACAGTGGTTAAGAATCCGCCTGCCAATGCAGGGGACACGGGTTCCATCCCTGGTCCAGGAAGATCCCACATGCTACGGAGCAACGAAGCCCGAGCGCCACAACTACTGAGCCTGCGCTCTAGAGCCCGCGAGCCACAGCTACCAAGCCTCCGCGCCTAGAGCCTATGCTCCGCAGCAAGAGAAGCCATTGCAATGAGAAGCCTGCGTACCACAATGAAGAGTAGCTCCTGCTCGCCACAACTACAGAAAGCCTGTGCAGCAACGAAGACCCAATGCAGCCAAAAAAATATATAAAAATAAATAAATCTCTTTAAAAAAAAAAATATTTATGTTTAGTAAACCCTCTTGAATTTGGAATTCGATTTCCAAGGAGCCAAATTGCCCAAAGAGGGTTCAGTTTTATTTTTCAGTAGTAAAATTTAAGCGTATATAACTTTTATTAAATCATGTTAAGTACACCAGTTTCATTTTGTTCACAATATTTTTTTTTAATTAATTTATTTTGGGCTGTGTTGGGTCTTCGTTGCTGTGTGCGGGCTTTCTCTAGTTGCGGTGAGCAGGGGCTATTCTTTGTATTATTCTTCACAATAAAATTTTTGATTCTTGATTTTAATGGAAGTTTGCGCTTATAATAAGTCATTGTCTATAGTGTTGAAATCTTTTTGGATGAAGGAATAAGGGCATTTTTTTTCTTGTCAGGTCTATTCAAGAGCAAATGATCAAGAACCATGTGGATGGTGGTTGGCTAAAGTTCGAATGATGAAAGGGGAAGTAAGTGATGTTGAAACTTGCTTTGTGACTGATTTTCAAGGAAATACCTCCACTCCTGGTTCTGTAGATGTTACTCTAACTCTTATTTGTTAAAAGCCTACTTCAGAAATAGTTAATCATACCTTTCAAAAAGTCATGAGACCAGTAATTTATATTTGTGTTCTGGATTTGCAAACACCAAAGCTGCTCTCCAGAGGTATAAATAACGCAGGTGTGTGAGGACCACCATAGTTCATGCTTGTAAGAATGTATAATCTAGTTTAGGCAAATCAGATTGATGTAACTAAGCTGTGCTTTAGTATTTGTGCCACAAGGGGGAGGGTCTACTGGTTAAGCTGAGCAAGGTAATTAGAACTTCATTTAAAGCTCATTATTTTTGTTCAGATGGGATTTTTAAAATATTTTGATGTCTTTTAGTTTTATGTCATTGAATATGCTGCTTGTGATGCCACTTACAATGAAATAGTCACATTTGAACGACTTCGGCCTGTCAATCAAAATAAAACTGTCAAAAAAAATACCTTCTTTAAATGCACAGTGGATGTTCCTGAGGATTTGAGAGAGGCGTGAGTAATTTTGTTTACTGTTGAATTGATTTGTGAGTCAAGAGGATTTTTCAGTGCTACAAAGAACTTTTTTCCCCAGACGCCCAGTCAAAAACTTTGATAGAAAATCTTTTTAACAAACAAAAGTTTTAATGGGTGGTGTCAAAATGAAATACTGAGTTTTCATTATAATTGCCTTCTAAATTTAACCTATTATTTAGGTCTTATCCATGAATTACTTTCTCCCTAGGTGTGCTAATGAAAATGCACATAAAGATTTTAAGAAAGCAGTAGGAGCATGCAGAATTTTTTACCATCCAGAAACCACACAGCTAATGATACTGGTAAGGTAACTCCATATTTTAAGGTAGATAATGAATATTGTACAGATTTTATAAATATTTCAAAAGATAACTTGTTTTATAGTGACTTTATTAAAATACAGTGTGGGAGAAATTTTTTTGCAGTTATAAAGTTGTTAATTTGTAAATTTCTCTTGGAGTAAGGAGGAAAAATCAATATAATATTCTTTACATCATAAAATCCTTAATATATGGGATCCTGGATTCTACCTGCGCCCCCCAATCATAATTTGAAGAGCAGATCTAAGTAATATGGAAATTAAGAAAACAAAGTAAGATTAACTTGTGGCGAGGGGTGGTGCATGTTAGGTGAGGAGAGAAGTATAGTAGACGAAAATCAAGGAAGGCCTTATGTGGAAGGTTGTGTTTGTATTACCTTGAAAAAGGATTTAAGTTTTTGAGTGATTAACTTGTGTGTTTATAGTCTGCCAGTGAAGCAACTGTTAAGAGAGTAAATATTTTGAGTGACATGCATTTGCGAAGTATTCGTACGAAGTTGATGCTTATGTCCAGAAATGAAGAGGCCACTAAGCATTTAGAAGTAAGTGGGTTTACTTGTAAAAAGTTTTTTGCGTGTTCCATATAGTTTCATGAGTATATTATTCAAGTTCCATGGCTGAAACTACTTGACTGTTAGGTAAGGCAACTTGGGACCTGTTTTATGGCTAATAACTGGAGTCATTGTGTCATTAGAAGAATTACTTTTTTCTATTATTTTTATCAAACATAGCCTTTTGTCTGCTAAATTCCTGTTGAGTTATTTGTTAGGACTTGGATGACAGGTGCCAAAGAGCTTAAAAACTCACTAGGGATTTCCAGTAGAACTTTATTGCTGGTTTTTACTGTCCTGTATCAGTCACAATGCATTTCCTTAGTAACTGGTTCACTATAACAACTCCTGGGTAAGAAGAGAGGAGGATACGTGGCTTATAGTTTTAAAAAAGAGCCTGTCATTGCTTCTCTCCATCCTAAGGTATTCCTGTTCTCTTCTTCGCTGCCACACTATTAGGAGATGTGTTCTCCCCACCCCCTCCCACACGCACTTGTGCACACACGCTGTCTTAGGGAAATTGGGGTACGTTTATCTTTAGGATAAGTACATGAATGCCCTTATTAATTTAAGAGTTCCAAACAAGGGATATGTGAATGAATTTTGAAACATAAATCATCTGAATTGGAGAGCTTCCTGTATCAGTAATTCTGGAAAATTGTTTTAGAATTACTGTTTTCTGTGACCATGATTAAATAGATGGGTCGACCTTTTTTCCCCTTCCATTATATGACCCCAAATGAATTTCCTTTCTTCCTTTTTCTCTTAGTTCTTTTTCTTTTTTAAAAAATATAGTGAAATAAACATAAGATTTACCATCCTAACCATTTTTAAGTGTGCAGTTGATAGTGTTGAGAAGTGTATTCACATTGTTGATCAACCAATCTTCAGAACCTTTTCATCTTGCAAAAGTGAAACTCTGTGTCCCTTAAACAACTTCCCATTTCCCCTTCCTCCTAGCCCCAGATCACCACCGTTCTACTTTGTTTCTATAAATTTGAGTACTCTAAATACCTTTTGTAAGTGGAATCATGTAGTATTTGTCTTTTTGTGACTGGCTTATTTCACTAAGCATAATGTCCTCAATGTTTGTCCATGTCATAGCATGTATCAGAATTTCCTTTTTAAGGCTGAATAATTCTGGTTTTACTCACATATCACATTTTGTTTATCATTCAGTGGACATGTGTGTTGCTTTCTCCTCTTGACTGTTGTGAATAATACTATGAACATGGGTGTACAAATATTTTTTTTGATCTTTTATAATAAATTATAATTTGCCTCTTTTACTAGTGCACAAAGCAACTTGCAGCAGCTTTTCATGAGGAATTTGTTGTGAGAGAAGATTTGATGGGCCTGGCAATAGGAACACATGGTAGTAACATACAACAAGCTAGAAAGGTTCCTGGAGTTACAGCTATTGAGCTAGATGAAGATACTGGAACATTTAGAATCTACGGCGAGGTAAGCTGTTTGCCCCCCACCTTGGGTAACTTTCCTATAACATATTAACTATTGTCTGGAATTTCAGTTTCCGAAGGGTGAAACGCTTTAAATTAATCAGCCTGGCAATCGTTGCATGTATGTAGGGTGGATTAAAGGTTGTGTTTAATGTGTACTCTTCTCAAAAGTTACTTAATCAACTGCTTCTGAATTTTACTGTTTTATGTGCATTACAGATAATTTATTCAAATATTTTTTGAGTGCTTACTGTTGGGCAGTGGCAGTTATAAATAGCATATAATAGAATAGCTTTTGTAGAACTTGAATTTGAATAATATTTTGTCACTGGTTAATTGTGACATCTGTGTGGACAGGAAAATAATTGGAAAAATAAATCAGACTTTTCTTCATTGAGACCATCCTTCACATTAGAGAAAATGAGTTTTTTGGGGGTGATAATTTCAAGTCTTGACTTTTCATTTGAGTCATATAGTAAATCTTACTAGAGGCCTGATTTTTACTTCCGAAACCGTTAGAAGTGGGCAGTATAACAAAGTAATTGAGATGAAAGGCTTTGGAGCCATACTGCCTGAATTGGAATTTTGTCTCTACCACTTTGAGAGGGCTTGGAGAAAGTTACTCAGCTTCCCTGCGTAATTTTCCGAATTGTAAAATGAGAATATTAATAGTGCTTACCTTACAGTTTATGAGGATTAAATACGGTTTAAAATTTTTTGCTGTGTATAATACAGGGAGCACACAACATACTTGACCTGTGGTTATTAAAGGACAAACATTAGAAGTGGAAGTTAACTGTTACTAGACTATAAATTCCTTTTGGAGAAGATACCCCCGCCCCCATCTTCTGGTCTTTTAAAATCATAACCATTAGCGATTAGGAATTTTAATGATGTTATCAGTAGGTAATTTTTTTTTAAATGCATCTGCAGAAACAACCTTTTAAATCATTCCTTACGTTGAGAATGAAAAAACAATGCAGATAGTACAGACAACGTGAACAATTTTTTTTTTTTTTTTTTTTGGTGCGTGGGCCTCTCACTGTTGTGGCCTCTCCTGTTGCGGAGCACAAGCTCCAGACGCGCAGGCCCAGTGGCCGTGGCTCACAGGCCCAGCCGCTCCGCGGCACGTGGGATCCTCCCGGACCGGGGCATGAACCCGTGTCCCCTACATCGGCAGGCAGACTCTCAACCACTGCGCCACCAGGGAAGCACTGAACAATTTTTTTTTTTTAACATTCACCTGGAGAATTCAGCATAGGAGTGTGGGCCAGATGTATTTAGGATTGGGTTAAAATTTGGCTAATGTAAGTAAGTTAAACTCTCTTAATTTTCTCAGGAGCTTAAAAGGGACCTTAGAGATGTCTAACATATTTTGGTTGTAAAAGACTCTTTCCTAGCTGTTTAATGATTACTGTGACTTTTTTTGGAAAAATACTTCATGAATTATTTGACTTGAAATGTCACTCTGGTGGTCTGAGCAGAATCTTGTACTAGAGCATAATAATTCAGTTTTTATTTTTGTTGTGGATTATGGGTTTCTTCAAGGTGGAATTTCATGTTTGTTTCCCCTCTCTCCCCACCAGAGTGCTGATGCTGTAAAAAAGGCTAGAGGTTTTTTGGAATTTGTGGAGGATTTTATTCAGGTTCCTAGGAATCTTGTTGGTAAGTACTTCTGCTAAATGTTAAAATAAGTTAAATGTTACTTAATTACGTACAGTGACTTAATTGAAAATTAGAGTTTTCTGATATCTTAAAGTTATGTAGAGTATTTTTTTTATAACAGTTTGTCATTATAGTTTTTCTTAAGCCTTTTCATCCTTTGGCCTCTTTCTTAATATTTTCATTTGCTTGATGTCTTTATCATTCATATATCCATCAAAATTGTCGTAGTACTTTTTGAGAAGGTATTTGTGGTAATTTTTTTCTTTTGTTTAATGTAGAAGAAAAAGTAAGAATGGACTAACAATAGGGTAATAAACTTCTACACAGTAGGCCTCGAGTAAGTAATAGTTGTTGCAAAGGCATAGAATAAAGTTTAAGAAGTCATAGGCAGGAGAGAAGGATGGTGATGATGATATGAGGGGAGGTTTCACTATTAAGTTTTTGACACTTAGTGAAAACTGCTGCGCCCATGCGTTATTAAGTTAAGTGGCAATTTTTGAATTTGAAGGTGCAGTTAAATGAGCATTATAGCTTGGGATTAGTTGTTTAACAGATTTGTTACTATCCTCTACATCTGTGCTGTCTTTTAAAATGCTGTTTGAGACATATGGGAGAAGCTTTGGTCACATGTTAAATACTTAGTGATTATCCTAGAAGTTTGACATAAATAAAGCATCAACATGATGTAGCAAAATTTACTAGGGGAATGGTTTTTTATGATTTTTTTGGTCATCTATTGAATCTCATTAGTTTTTTGACCTTAAATAGTTAGAGCCCCTTGGGCTCCATTTATATATAGTTACACCTATAGGAAGATTCTGTACATGTTTTACTTGTCAAATTCCATAAAACATTAGTAGGTGAAAATTTAAAAAAAAAAACACTTCCACTATTAAAAAAGATGTTTGTTTTGGCCAGTAAAAAGTAGTGTGCTTGGGATAATAGTGTACAACACAAGAATTTGGACAGTTTCATGGTGTTCAACTATATAAAAATCTTTTCACTTCTGCCCAAACGTTTGGATGGGTATGATATATACTACCAGTTAAGAAAGCTCCACTTAATCTGTTCTTAGAAACCACTGTTCACTGTACACTGAATTGCTGGAGATTATGAGTTGAGAGGTTACAATTAAATGTAAGTCTCAGGAATTGTACATAATTTTAATAAATGTTAAGATACAAAAAGTTACCAAATGTTTATTGTTGCCTAATGAAATTGCCTTTGACAAGAAAGCTGCTTTTGAAAATGATCCCCTTTGTTGTTTATATAATGCTCTATTATTGACAGCTATCAGTACTAACATTTTGGTTGCTGCTTTTACAGAACATAATTTAACTTAAGATTTCTTCACTTGTAAAAATGATTTGGAGGTGAGTGTGTCCAAGGGAGTCAGGGTTCTTTCCAGCCCAACAATTCTATAGAAGATAGCCTTGGTCTTGTAGAATTTGTGGTAGTGTTAATTTTAAGTAAAAATTCCTGGTACTTCAGAAATAAGGAAATTGGATGTATTTGTAGCTCTCAGATTTTTCTCTTTATTCATTTATCTGTGCAGTGATGTGAGTACCTGTCATGTCTCTGTTTTTCCTCCACCCTGGCTTGGTTGGCTTTGGTGATTTGGGTTATTTGTTTACTGTTTAGAAAATAAGTATTAGCAACTATTATGCGTTGGTGAAATACTCAGAAGTAAGGACTTCAGTTGGTTGGTGTGTATAATAGTAGTACTGCATCTTCCTCCAAAATGTTTTCTGGTTGAAGCAGTGTTTTGAAAAATAGTACCTTCTTAGTCCAAATGAAAGAGAAAAAAAAGAGGACTGAGACATAAATGGGAATGAGGACTACTTGGTAGGTAAGTTTCAGAGAGGATTTCCGCACATATTCAGGTTCCAAGGGTTCTAGACTTGTTGACCATTCCCACCCTTCCCAAATCAAAAGTATTACATGAACATTGATTTGAAAATTAATTGAAACTTTTCACCTCCTGGAAGCCTTCCTTAATCACTTCTCTACTCTGTCCCTTCAGCATTTATGCTCAGTGCTCAAATTATACTACAGGTCTGCTTCAGTTTGTCAATATGCTTTGGAATTTAAACTGTGGAAATGATCAGTTAAAATACTGAAGGTCTCTGGTGGGACTAAATAAAACTTGCAGGTAGGTCCTTGCCACAGACCCCAGAAGGGTGATGGATATTCACTCACCACTGGTATAGTTCACAAGAAGGAAGGGGTAAAGATTTGGGGGAGGGGGTATGATATATCAATCTCATTTTTGTTTTTTTCGAAAAGATATTTGCTTATTTTTAGCAGGGTCAAGGATGGAGTTGCTGCTTGAGCTTCACTGTGTTAACATGAAGGTTGCTTTTATATGCTGCTGCTAGGGCTGTGCAGAGAAGACATACATCATGTGACTTCCCTGTCCTACTCCTTTGTTTTTTCTTTTTACCTGTTCAATTGCTGGTGCTTTTAAATTTAGGGTTATTGGGCAAGGAGGTTTGAAAATCCTATAATAGTGTCTGCTGTATTGACTGGCTTATTGTTGCCATTGTTTCCTTATTTATCTCCTTCCCCCCTTATTTATTCTTTATTGAGAACTGTTCTCTCAAGCATGCAATAGGAGAAACTTACATTTTAACCTCTTTCAACCAAAATTAATTTATTGGGGAAATAGATTGCTGATATAGTATAAAATTTTAATTAATTGAGGATTTGGACTTAACAAATAAGATGTTGCTGTTAACTTAGCATCTATTCCATATACTGGTAGTTACTTGAACATTTACTTCTGTTACCAGGTAACACTACCCAGTATTGCTTTGTTACTTTATGGGTGTATGTTAGCTTTATAAAAAGTGGGTTCCTAAGGGGAAGAGCATCTTCGTGTCCTCCTTTTAGTTTCTCCTCTAATTATTGGATACTCAGTAACTGCTATGTGACAGACTTACAAGTTAAGTGTGGAGAAGGTAAATAATTTGAATTTATGTCATTTTACAGTATTTCATATCTAGGAAGACAGCAAACCATATACATGTTGTATGTAGTTGTACACCTCTGCAGTACTTTAAAAACTTACAGGTGTAAAATGTAATACTTGTTAAATGTCAACATTTTATTTTGGTGAAGAGAATATTCATTTTAAAAGAATCTTGAAGTCACAGGTGTCTTTTGAACAAGTAGGAACTTGAAAGCCAGATTGATGACTTTGTTAGTTGTTTGAATAATAATATATGTAATATGTCATAAATGTAAACAAATTGATGTGATTAATGCCAAAATAAAAGTTTTCTTTTTGCCTTCATTTATATATCCAAGTTTTTGAAATAAATGGATTGGACTTGATATTTTAAAAATAGAAAAATGATATAGAACATATTAAAAAATACTTAGACATTGAAAATGGCTTACATTGTGAGTGGCACTGTCAATCTCAGTTAACAGTAGTTGCCTTGGGCGTACCGAAGTGAAGGTTTCATACCAAGGATAAAGTTCCTCAGTGGTCTTTAGGGTGAGTTAATTGAGAGCAAGAAGATGAAGTTTTGCTTGGTTTTTATAATTTGATAGTCAAATTATTTGGGTTGGTGTTGAAATGATAAGCAGTGTTGGTTTTTAACTTACCATTATATATGTTTTCTCTTATTAAAGGAAAAGTAATTGGGAAGAATGGCAAAGTTATTCAAGAAATAGTAGACAAATCTGGTGTGGTTCGGGTGAGAATTGAAGGAGACAATGAAAATAAACTACCTAGAGAAGATGTAAGTATTTAAAACATAATTTGCCTGTGTTGTGCGTCTCCCTCCTCCCGCCCCCGCCGCCCATTCTTTTTCTGGTTGACTTACAGTACTATTTTTTATATTTTGAAAATTGTTTTAGGAAAGTTATATCCGGTGAACTGCTTATGCTCTGCAGCAGATTTTTCTTTTTTAAAAAGTTCTGTTCCTTACAATGTTGCTTAACACACTTAGAAGACAAGTCATCTTTCAGTTGTTGGCCTTGGGCTCTTGGTTGGTTTCTCAGTATGTCAGTAAAAAAGCCAGTTTTGGGGGTAAAAAAAAAAAAAAAGACTGATAATCCTAACAGTTCTTTTTTTTTGAACTTAGAGTGTAAAGAATTTGATATTCTAAACAAAACAGTCGGCTGTGAAGGAATTCTTGATACATAACACTTCCTTGACCTTTTTTTTTTTTAGAATTTGTAAGCCCTAACCATTTCTTAATTGAAATCTTTAAGCTTTATGTTGCTAGTAATTCTGATATCAACTTTCTGAAATTTCTTTTTCAGTCTTTTTCTTACATGTTGATGTCTTGTCCACAGTGCTGTATTTTTCCTTCTCATCCACCACTGTAAGCATCTCTCACCTTTGTGGCTCCAGTGGTCAACTCTGTATAAGTTGCATGTCTGAACATAAGGCAAGGATTTTCCCCCAGATTATCTCCCAGAAAGCAGTACATTCACACCTTCCTCAGTTTTGCATGATAACTAGAGTTTGTTTGCCTATCTGGCAGAGTAAGTTTTTTTTAAAAAAAAAAAAAATAAAGAGACACACACACAGAGAAAATTGTAGATTTTGGCTCAGATAAATAGCCTCACAGCTGGTATTTGATGTTGTAAAGATGCCAATGAAAGATACCATTTTCTTTATTCCTTTTAATTAGTTAGAATGTGGAGGTAAAATACACACTTAAAAACAAATGAGAGAAAAGAAATGTCTTACTCTTATACAAATGAGTACTTGTGGGTTGATTTCATCCTACACTGCTTCAAAAACTTCTGTGAACCTCAAGTAATTTTAACTTATTCTTAAGCAAACACCATGCCCCAAATGGGGGGGAAACCCCATTTTTTATTGAATTTAAGATGAGGATTAAAATCGAGGGTGTCATACGTTATAATTGGCACTGTCCCCATTTATACTTACTATATAAAATAATGGTGATCCATTTGGCATACAACCACTGCCTAAAATTGATCTGAAGATCAAGGTGTTTACTGGGCAGGGTCATTTAATGACTCAATTATAAATTTCTTAGCTTGATACTAATATCTAGTCTTCCCTTAGCTTGACTTATTCCCAGTTGCTTTCCAGTATTTACCATCTTGTTGCAAGCTAATTCTTCTAGGCCCTCCTTCATAAATTAAGAAGTTATTGTATTCTCCTTTAGTTTTGGTCATTGTTACCTCCATTTGTGTGCCAGAGTTAAGAAATTTAAATGCTAAAAGATACCAAGCACATTATGTAAATTACGAAGCAAGTTGGGATGTACAAGATAGGAAAGGGAGGGCACACTGTGCCTTTCTATAAAAGAAACATGCTGCTCACGTTTAATCTGGTTGCTGTGTAGGAATGCATGTATTATGTGTTGCTGTTTCTTCCAATATTTTAAAGAAAAGCTGGAAACCTAAACAGTACACAAAATTTTTCAGTTTTCCAAACATTGCATGTGAAAACAAATCTGAAGGGTGATATTGGCTTATTTGGGGTCACCATTTCACAATTTAAGCTGTCTAGGGGCATTCCCTGGCGGTCCAGTGTTTAGGACTCTGCACTTTCACTGCTGTGGGCCTGGGTTCGATCCCTCATTGGGGAACTAAGATCTCGCAAGCTGTGTGTCGTGGCCAAAAAGAAAGAAAGAAAAAAAGCTGTCTAAATCCCCTGGAGACTCAGTTTATAACTTGTTTACTCTGAAGTCTTCGGTGACTCACCTCTAGCCCAATATGACCTTTCCACCTGTATACCGTAGCTTTTATTGTCTATATAATTGTGTATTTAATGATTTTCTTTAAGTCTTGTATTTTGTTTTCTGGTTTATCTTAATGTCTCCAAGCCAGGTTATGGAGCTCTTTGAAGTCAAGAAATCAAATCTGAATTCTCATATTCTCCCTTCTTCCCTAGCATAATGAACTATATAGAGTAGGCACTTGGTAAATATTTAAAGTCAGTTAATTAAGGTTTTTTAAGATTAGATTTGAGTTTTTAATTGTAAAAGAAACATGGTTTATGTAAAGGTTAGAATAGCACAGAAAGGTATGGTGTAAAAAATAAATTATATTTATGTCCTGTCCATGTCTTTCTCTTTCCATCATGTCTAATAGATTTTAGACTTGTCAGGTTGCCTTTTTGTGTCTTCTGCTCTTAAAAATAATGTTGCAGCAAAGTCCCTTGTGACTGAAGAGTAAATTCCTGGAAATGCATTTGTTAGATCAAAGGCTATATGGCATTTAAATTTTTAGATCTTGTTAGTTTTCCCACACATTCCTCCACCAGTATAGAAAATGTCTGTATTCCACATATTTGCCAATACTGAGTTTTATCACAGTTTAATTAGTGCCATTCCAGAAGATGTACATATTATCTTTCCATTTGCTTGAAAGACATTTTTTATAAACAGATTGTCCTTTGCATATTTTTTGTCATTTTTTATTACTAAAGTGTGTAAGCTTTTGCATTTTGAGTAAGTTAGTCTTTTTATGTATGTGGCAAATATTTTTGCCTTCTGACTTCTGCAGTTTTGTGTCATGTTTGGCAGGTCATAGATTGTTCAGAAGTGCATTTCTAGTTTTTTCCCTCCAGTTTTTTTTTTTTTTTTTTTTTTTTTTGGTGTAATGTTATCAGGAGCAGGATCAGCGTTATTTTTTTCTGAGTGCTAGTTTATCTCAGTGTCACCTGTTAACTATAAATAATCAGTTTAAAAAATATTTTTAAATCTAGAAATTTCACTGAAATAACTTAGATGTAAACTCATACATTCAGTAATAATCATTTACTCTTTACTCCAGTTTTTTTGTTTTAATGGGTTATAATACTTACTAAAATAGTTGGTAAAATACGTGCAGTTAAGGATGCCTTTTTACTGCTCCTTTTCTTTGGAGGTAACTATTGGTTACTATCTCCAGTTGGGGGTAAAGGTATTCTATTTCTCTTAATCCTTGCAGATCAGCTGTTTGGAAAGACTTTACCGTTTTTATCTACTTGTAAAATTCTATTTATTTTTAATATTGACTTTAAATGACAATAATATTCTTATGAATTCCCCTAAATTTCTGGGATGGCATAATTCACATTCTACCTAATATTCCTGTGCTTTTAAAGTTCATAACACTAATGCTGTACAATGAGATTATTACAGGAAGGTTTATTATCTTTTCTGAGATTGTGATTACCTTTAGAACAGGGACTTTATTTATCCTATTCCTTAGCGTAGATTCTGGCAGTTAACACGTGGCTGTTGTTTGGAATTAAGTAACTGGATATGAAATTGGCTGGGAGCAAATTGTTTTCTCAGCTGTAGAATTGGGATATTTCTTAAAGTGAATTTTTAATGAACATTAAATAATGAACGTAAATAATATAGTCCCAGAAATACAGTATGTGATTAAAACTTTTTAGATCTCTTTTTTTCCCCTCCCCTGTGTCTTTTATTCACTTTATATCCTCTGTTTTCTGCATGTGAATTTTTGAGGACACTGTCAAGACTTTCTCACTTCCTAATAAGCTTAAGTTAGAGTCCCTTGTTTCATGCCTTCCTAGTTGTAATTACTTCCTTATAGTCACTCGCTTTAAGCTCCATGATAGCTGTGCTCTGTACTGTAGCCTTAGCACCTGCCCTGGTCCATTTCTTCTTTTTGATCTCCCATACTAAAATTCAATTAAATTTTTAAAAAATTATTTTGGGGCTTCCCTAGTGGCGCAGTGGTTGGGAGTCCGCCTGCCGATGCAGGGGACACGGGTTCGTGCCCTGGTCTGGGAAGATCCCACACACCGCGGAGCGGCTGGGCCCCGTGAGCCATGGCAGCTGAGCCTGCGCGTCCGGAGCCTGTGCTCCACAACGGGAGAGGCCACAACAGTGAGAGGCCCGCGTACCACAAAAAAAAAAAAAAAAAATTTATTTTGAAAATAAGTCACATAGTAGTTTCTTACATAGAATAAAAAGTTAAGCCACACTTAATTCCATATTTAGAATCCAAAGTTAAGCCAGTTTGTTTAGATAACTGTTAGGAACTATTCTGTAAAATCAAGAAAATGAGGAAAGACACTGTGATTGGGTGAGTTTATTTAGGATCTGTTCATTGCCCTTAGCCAGTAGGAAGCTGGAAGTTTACTTCTATAAAGGAAAAAAAAATTATCATCTTATTCTCCTCCTCACTTTTTTAAACCTTCCTCTTTTGAAATTCAGCTAAGTAAACCAGGTCTGGGTTAATCCTTTCATTTGTTTTAATAACTGGTGACTACTTGCCCATATCAGTAATTTCTTTACATTGCGTAAATATTGAGAGTCTATAGATGATGCTTCTATTAATGATCACGAAGTACTCCTTCCATTACACACATGTTGAAAGTTTTGCTATCTGAGCACATAATATAGGGATAACCTGGCTAATGGGTTTTATTACGTTTTTAAGGAAAGCACTACTAAAGTGATATATCTAGTCTGAAAATTCATGCCAGTTTGATGGAAAATTTCTTTAAAAGTTGGTTTATATACTTAAAAGATTAGATTGAATTAGAAATTAGAAAACATAAATATTAAATACTGAGGATGTTGTGTTTTCTTACAGGGGATGGTTCCATTTGTATTTGTTGGCACTAAAGAAAGCATTGGAAATGTGCAAGTTCTTTTAGAGTATCATATTGCTTATCTAAAGGTTTGTATAGTATTCATATCATGTTGCTCCACACGTTAAACTTTAATTTTATATTTGTAATAAATTTTAAGTCTTTAAATATTTTTGTTAATTCAGCTTCATATTTGCCCTTTCTTTCTGCGTGAGAATATTAAAAGTCCTTTGCTGTAGTAAAATGATTGGCCTCGTGTACATTTTTTCTCTTTCCCTCTGTACTTTGACATTTCTTTCCGTACTGGTCACTCTTGTGTTTGATGCAGATAGGACACAGAACCAGGAATGAAGGTGGGCTTTCTTGGTAACTGATATTCTCTGAATCACGTGTATTACCCCCATAGATATCAGTTGATAATTCTTAACCATTTTTTTAAATATAGTCTGTCTGGGTTGATGAATAAAGAGAAAAGGTTTTAGAAAAGAAGTTCCCTATAAGTTGGAATTGTCATTTTCTACTCTTCTTATTCCTGCTGCTTTTTTTCTTGTTTATAGTATCTCAACTGCTCTGTCTCTAGTTAATGTTTTCCTTTTAGTCACTCGTATTGTTGGCTGCTGTGTTAATATTTTGAAAGCACCACTGATAATGTCATTCCTTTTTTTAAAACTCATCTTTCCAATACTGTGCCTTTTAGCCAAGAGCTTTCTCTAGACACCTTACCTTCACATCCTGTAATGACCTCATTCTCTGAATGACCAAGTCTGCCAGTTCATCTAGGTCACAACTCAAGTGTCATTATTTTGATAGGAAAGTAGGTTATTAATAGTACCTGTCATAAATGGTACCTTACCTCATTTAGCAGAGTTTTTACTCCTGGAAGGCTAGATCTGGTAATTTTATGTAATTATTAGCTGTTTAAATAGGTTATTTCAGCACTTGTCTGTTGAACATCCCCTAGGTTATTCTAATGCTTGTGTGTAAACATTCCCTTGAAGGAGAAGAGTCATTGTCTTTTTATTTTGCATACCTGTAGCACTTAGCATGGTTGGCACGTGATGCTAAGGCATTTGTAAATGCTTGGTGAATTGAATTAGCAAATGACCTTGTAAATTGTGTTCACTAGGAATACAGTTATACTTTGCTGAATAACTGCCCAAGATCACAAGCTTCTTTCATTCGTAGGACTGGAGTATAGCTCAAGCTCTGGGCTTTAAGAAGACAAAAAAATACATGTAAGATTTATCCTTTTTTGTTTTGGTTATAGGAAGTAGAACAGCTAAGAATGGAACGCCTGCAGATTGATGAACAGCTACGACAGATTGGTATGGGTTTCAGACCTTCTTCCACCAGAGGGCCTGAAAAAGAGAAAGGATATGCCACTGATGAAAGTACCGTCTCTTCTGTACAAGGTTCTAGGTCTTATAGTGGAAGAGGCAGAGGTCGTCGGGGCCCTAATTACACCTCCGGTTATGGTAAAAAAAAAATTTTTTTTTTTTTGGTAGTGGTTTCAGTGATCCAGTACATTTTGCTTATTATTGTTTTTGGGGTTTTTTTAGGATTTATTTATTTCATTTTATTGATTGATTGATTGATTGATTGCCGCGTTGGGTCTTCATTGCTGTGCGTGTGGTTTTTTCCAGTTGCAGCGAGCGGGGGCTGCTCTTCGTTGTGGTGCGCAGGCTTCTCATTGCGGTGGCCTCTCTTGTTGCGGAGCACGGGCTCTAGGCGTGTGGGCTTTAGTAGTTGTGGCGCACGGGCTCAGTACTCGTGGCTTGTGGGCTCTAGAGCGCAGCAGGCTCAGTAGTTTTGGTGCGTGGGGTTAGTTGCTCCGTGGCATGTGGGGTCTTCCCGGACCAGGGCTCGTACCTGTGTCCCTGCATTGGCAGGCGGATTCTTAACCACTGTGCCACCAGGGAAGTCCTGCTTATTATTGTTTAGTTCATCACTTCATCTTGGCTTTGAGGGCAGGAAATAGTTCTGAGGTACATGTTTTAATAGTGACAGCATACTTTTTATATTAATGACAGTAAAAGGTTTATAGTGTTCAAGTAAAAGGTTTGTGTGTAATGAAATGAAACATGTTTTTGTTAAGTTTATAGCTCATGATCATGTTTGTTCTAAATATTTAGAATAAATATATATGCAACTTGTTTTCTCAGGTATTTTCTCTGTACAATTATATACATTTTCCAATAAAAACCTAGTGATGGTGGTGATGTTACTAGGATTTACCTTTTGCCTACCCTCTAGGAAAAGTAAAAATGAAAAAATACACTAATCACTGTGCCACGATTACATATAGCAAATCTGTACTGGTTTTAAAAAATACTATATTGGTTCATTTGGCAGTTTTGAATATTAATATCTCACATCTGGAATTATTTTGTGAAATACAGCATTTCAATAATATGAGAGCTTTAAAAGTTAGAACCTAGTTAACATTTTATAAATGAACATTTTTCTAAAATGTGTTTCACTGAGAGGATGGGGCTTAACCTATATAGGAAGGGACCAGTGGATGGTGATTGTCAGCAATTCTCTAATCCTGAATTTCTCAGTTTGTCTTCAGCTTTGGAGTTGTTCCATTTTTCTGCATTTGGACTTGGATCTTAGCAGTGACCTGATTTTTTTCTTCCCTTCTCTCTGTCCTTCTCTCTTCTCTTCTCTCTTCTCTACTCCCCTATGCTCATCCTGACTGCTTTGGGAAAAAATTTCATAAGCCTTTTCCAGAATAGAAGGCATTTAGGGAAAACAAATACATGAAAGCTTTACAGTGTGCAGATTCCACTTCCACATTTCATGTTTGACCAAAGGATCGTCTGATGATGCCAGAGTTATATTAGATTTGTACTGTTTTTCATTTATTGTAGAGTTGGATGGTCAAGTTTCCCTTCCCCTTTTTTCATTATTTTAAAGTTAACCCTATATTGAAGCCTGAAAAGAAGAATTCCAGTTACTGTGTTCAGTATGTGAAGGACTGAGAATTGAGAACTATTAAAATCCTGAAAGCACATTTAATACAAAAGACAATCAGTAGTTAAATAGAAATTAAGTACATATTGAATGATTTTAGAGGTACAAATTACTAGTACAAATAATCAGATTTGGTTTTTTGGTTGATGAATTCATTGAACAATTTTATAAGCCTCTGGGAAGTCCACTTATTGATGAGAGGTCACTCTTCGGCAAAATGCTTTTGTTGACAGAAATAAATTTAAATGAGAATGGTAGAGGAATATCATTTGGATTGAAGAAAGCTATGCAGATTGTTCAGTAGATGGCACTCTTACCTCTGAATCTTTGCCAACTAGTAACATTGTATTTCTTGAAATAGCTGTTGAACTTAAAGTGGGCTCCAGAGAAATAAAAATTATTTGAATTTGGTTGTAGATGTTCTTGTCCACTTAATAGCAGAAGGTTTTTTAGGTGGTGAATATATATGTATAAGCTGTATAAGAATTTAACATCTCTGAAGTTATATGTGTTACAATGGATGATGTCTTACAACTTTAATTGGCAGCATTTTCTTTAAATGGCACACAAAATATGACTTAATGTTGGATTTGATAAAATGTGGGGCTTTAGCTGTTAATATTAAGTTCAGCATACGTGTTCATTTAAAAGGATGTGAACAGGGGCTTCCCTGGTGGCGCAGTGGTTGAGAGTCCGCCTGCAGATGCAGGGGACATGGGTTCGTGCCCCGGTGTGGGAGGATCCCACATGCCGCGGAGCGGCTGGGCCCGTGAGCCATGGCCACTGAGCCTGCGCGTCCGGAGCCTGTTGCTCCGCAACGGGAGAGGCCACAACAGTGAGAGGCCTGCTTACCGCAAAAAAAAAAAAAAAAAAAAGCTATAGTTTAAAAGGATGTGAACCATCTTCATAAGGTGATTTTAGAAGTTTTAGGGGAAAATATGAGTTTAAATTCTGTTAAAAACAGGTCTTTTGGGCTTCCCTGGTGGCGCAGTGGTTGAGAGTCCGCCTGCCGATGCAGGGGACATGGGTTCGTGCCCCGGTGTGGGAGGATCCCACATGCCGCGGAGCGGCTGGGCCCGTGAGCCATGGCCACTGAGCCTGCGCGTCCGGAGCCTGTTGCTCCGCAACGGGAGAGGCCACAACAGTGAGAGGCCCGCGTACCGCAAAAAAAAAAAAAAAAAAAAAAAAACAGGTCTTTTTATTTGTTGGAGCCATTACAAATTGAACCGGTTTCATGGATCATTTATAAAGCCTCCCCCCACCCTGACTTTTTGGATTCATGAACTTGTATTTTACAGAATTGAGATTGGAATGATTTTAACAGTATTTTTCTGTTGATTATGCAACAAATCATAATTTCAGAGGCTTTTACAATACTATTATAGTTCTGTAGGTCAGAAATCTGACATGAGTGTCATTGGGCTAAAATCTAAGTGTTGGCATGTCTGTATTTCCTTTTGGAGGCTCTAGGGAAAAATTTGTTCCTTTGACACTTCCAGCTTATAGAGACAATCTCTGTTCCTTGGCTTATTGACCGCTTCCTCCGTCTGATAAAGCTAGTAATTACAGAGAGTCCTTATGCTATCATCTCTGGTTCTCTGTAGTTGAGAATGGTTCTCTACTTTTTAAAGATCCATGTGATTAATTTGGCCTTACCTGGATGATCTAGGATAATCCTCCCACCTCAATATCCTTAACCTTAATTACATCTGCAGAGTTCCTTATGCCATCTCAGAAATGTTTAATATGAAGGAAGTGGAACACTAGCCAGTTCATTAGCTTTTTTTTTTGACCTTAATAGCTGTCTTTATCTACTGAAATCTATTTATGATTTAGACACCCTCTTTGAGTATCTTGAGTATTAGATTTAGGTTAAACCTAAGAAAATTTTTTTGCTTATGATACTGAGTTAAATACTACACTGTATTTCTAAAGATAATTTGAAAGGAACTTCTGTTAAAAAATGAGATACTCATCTAACTTCAAATTTTGGTAATGTTTTCAGGCAGGATATATAGCTTTGTAAATAAATCCCAAAGGTCTGATACATTCCAAGGTTTTTTTTGATTGTTTTGTTTTGTTTTTTTTAGCTACTCATGAAATGATAAACTATCCTTATTCCACCAGACCATGACATCAGTTAACAAAGTTCTTTTTTGTCATTTGGAAAAATAAGTGTTTTAATTCATTCTCTACTATGAGACTCATTTCTTAACAAAGACTCGAATGTCAGTACTAGAAGCTTGCTATATGTTTCTTAAAATGTACGTCTAACGTATCCATTCTTATATAATGACTAGCTACATCTATATTTAATGGCATATGGAGAAAAAAAGATGATAGAAGACTTATCTTTAAAGGAGAAAGGAGGTTGGTAGGCTTGTTTTTAAACTTTACGTTTTAGTCCCTGTACTTCAGTACGTAGCATTTTGTGTATCTGAAGAGCTCTTGTGTTTTGCTTTTATCATTAAATGACTATGGAGTTAATATAGTGTATTTCTAGTTTATCTTATTTGGGAGTTCAGCATAGGAACATCAAAATCATGCAGCAAATTCACATCTCAAGAGAAAATTGATATGCATGTTGCTAAGCTTCTGGGGGCATTTAGAGATACAAGACAGAGCTCTCCCCTTTATTATATTGTAGACCAAGTGGGAAGTAAATCCACACTGGAGAAAATAGAAAACAACACATGACAATACTTCATGATAGATACACATTAATTTTAAGGAAATAAGGGGAGAGGTCTGTTTTTAGTTAAATTGGTTGGAAGCTACAGACATTGAACTGGGCCCTTAAGGAGATAGATTTGCATGTATAGGTTTCCCACACTATCAGAAAGTAGAGTTTTCCTGTGAAACCTTTTGTAAGCTGAAATGGCATAAAGTGAAGAAGCAATTACCTTAGGACACATCTTGCTAATAGATGCACAAAATAATGTGAGATAAAGCACAGATGCTCACCGACACAGTTCAAAACTATGTTGGCTTGATGCTGAGTTTAGTTCCTGAGGAAGGAGCTGGGGTGTGCTGCTGTCACTGTTTGGGGTGCTTGCTGCCTCTATAATGGCTTGCTGCAAAGCAAATGCTGCAGGCTATTTTCTCTTCGTGCCTTTTTTTCCTAAAGCAGAAATCCTCTTTGATTTCTTTTGGTTAGCAAAAACAGGTATTTGTGGAGGTCTTTTGTAAAAGCAAAACGGTGTAAAATGGGCTTCCCTGGTGGCGCAATGGTTAAGAATCCGCCTGCCAATGCAGGGGACATGGGTTTGAGCCCTGGTCCAGAGACATCCCACGTGTCGCGGAGCAAAGAAGCCCGTGCACCACAACTACTGAGCCTGCGCTCTAGAGCTCGCGTGCCACAACTGCTGAAGCCCGCGTGCCTAGAGCCCGTGCTCCACAACAGGAGAAGCCACTGTAATGAGAAGTCCATGCACTGCAATGAAGAGTAGCCCCCGCTCGCTGCAACCAGAGAAGGCCCGTGCACAGCAACAAAGACCCAATGCAGCCAGGGGAAAAAAAAAAAAGGTGTAAAATGAACTTTTGAAAAGCATAGAAGTGGGAATGAGTATGATAGTGATTGGGTCATATAAATCTGACACATTAATTGTGTTATCATAATAATGTAGGCTTTCATAGAATCTTTGCAGTGTTTACATTTTTAAAAGGTCACTATTGAAATTGGCCATTGGGATGTTAGAAAAAGTCCGTAAACTTTTAAAGTCATGCTGAAGTTTTGTTTCACTGATAATGGCTTAAACTCCATTGATTGTCAGGTTGAAGCTGTCTTTTCTTAGAGTAACCTAAAATTTGTTCAGTGATTTCAAACGCTGTATTCTTCAAACTTAAGACATTATTGTGCGAAAAACATAATTTTATGTAGAGCTACTAAAAATACACTCCTAGTTCATGAGACCATCAATTATAAGAAATATTCTTATTTCAGAGATGTTAAGTGTGAAAAAAAGGTGCCGCCTAGAATCAGTGAAATAATGGTAGAATATAGTATGCAGATAAAGTACTCATTCTTCTAAATATGATTAAATTTGCTTTTAAATATTGGATAGTGGTTATTTCTTATTATATTGGGTTGGCCAAACAGTTCGTTTGGTTAGTGAATGCATTGTGCAATAAAATTCTTGGTGAAAATGAAAAATGTGTCTTTTATTTTTACTTAAAACCAAATGAACTGTTTGGCCAACCCAATACTAACACTTTGTTAAAAACCTAAAAATGGGCAAAATTTAAAAAATATTTCCCTATATTAAGTGCATTTTCATATTGTATATGTGTAATGTTTTGTATGTTCTTTGCAAAATTCTATTGGCCATGTTTCTGCGCATCCAAACAGTTCAATTTTTAATCTATCTGACTAGGTAAATACTTTATTACTAGTATACAATTTTAACATTCAGTTATTTCTTAGTTAATAAATTTCAAATTCATTAACATTTTTATTTCTCTTTGGAGCAGCCAATCAGTAGGGTTATTTAAACAATGATTAGCAGGAAATAATGTTGAAAATTTTCACTTTTTTCTTTAATAGAAATATAGTTGGCTTATGTTTTCTTCTTTCCCAAGGTACAAACTCTGAGCTGTCTAACCCATCTGAAACTGAATCTGAGCGTAAAGACGAGCTAAGTGATTGGTCATTGGCGGGAGAAGATGACCGAGAGAGCCGGCATCAGCGTGACAGCAGGAGACGCCCAGGAGGAAGAGGCAGAAGTGTTTCAGGGGGTCGAGGTCGTGGTGGACCACGTGGTGGCAAATCTTCCATCAGTTCTGGTAGTCTTTTATATACTATGTCAGAATCCTTTCTTGGTAAACAGTATAATTATATATACGTTAATTCATTTACCAGGGCCACTCGTTTTTGGAAGTTTCTCTTTTAACTGTCTGAGGAAAATAGTAGAATATATATATACACACACATACACATAGCAACATAAGGAAAAGCACTATAGAGTGTTTCTCAGTGAAAGTTTAGTTAGAATATTCAGAATGTTCTTGCTTAGTATAATGGGCTGGGGGGAGAATTGAGAATTGTCAGGGATCCATGGACTAGATCCATAGCATATTATTGTATGGCAACTTTTAATAAAACCACTCTTAATAAATTTTTTAAAAAGGCTGGATCAAATCACACCTTTTACGGGACTTTAAAGTACTCTCTAGTTCTAGTGATATTCTTCAAGTCCTAAAGTTCAGTTTACAGACTTCCAGGGAAGCAGTTTTTTATATTTTAGTATATTGTTCACTCTTACCAAGGTTTATAAAATTATAGTATGCTGAATTACAAAGTAAATGTACTTTACCTAGTGTTTATGATTAATGGATAAACTTAGTGTCTTTTGCAAAGATGCTAGCTTGCTAGCTGTTACCAAAGGAAACTTAGAAAGGAAAAATCGTGATTAGGTGAATTTCTTCTATAATTTGATTGGTGGAAGCAATAAATGCACATAGGTAAGATGGGTATTTTTTTTTCTTATAAATTATATCTTAAAACCTTTCCTTTCCCACCCTCACCCCACCTTACTCCCCCTTCACTCTTTCTTTCTGGAGATGGGAGTACTACTCAACATTCATTTCCACATTTTCCTATAACCAGTTAGAATTTCAAATTTTTTAGTATGCTTTTTTGTGTAGACTTGCTTTGCTTGCTTCAGTTCATAGTAAGAGATTTCTGTTATGTCACGGAGTGCAGGTGTTGAATATTATTTGGAAATAGTTCATTAACATTGGCACAAAGAAGCAGCAACCACATTGAACTCAGTTATGGAGACAAAAAGCTGTTTCGTGGAATTGATTCATTTTAGCTGAATATTTGTTTTCATTTTTATTTCTCTAGCCTCTGGGCAGGATTAGCTAGGAATGTGAATGTAAAAAGTAGCATGTAATAATATACTAGTTCCTCATACGTTTTCAAAAACAAGTCAAAGAGAAATGGTAGAAAGCCAAGTTGTCTGCCCATCTTCTGTTTTAATATTTCATTGCCATTTAAAGGTTTTTATATTTGTTGTTTTTCAGGTAAAATAGTGATACAGAAAACATTTTATCTGAAGACAGAGAGGGTATATTTTTACCTGGGGAAAATTGAAGTTTCTTATCATTAATTGATATAGTTCAATATAGGTCAGAGTATTCCTAATAACTGCAGCTCTCTTAAACAAATATTTCTTGCCTCTGACATGCATATAGTGCTCAAAGATCCAGACAGCAATCCATACAGCTTACTTGATAATACAGAATCAGATCAGACTGCAGACACTGATGCCAGCGAATCTCATCACAGTACTAACCGTCGTAGGCGGTCTCGTAGACGAAGGACTGATGAAGATGCTGTTCTGATGGATGGGATGACTGAATCTGATACAGCTTCAGTTAATGAAAATGGGCTAGGTATGTAAGCACTTAGGGAAAAGATACATATTATTGTATAATATTGTTAATGTGTGAAGCTTTTTTTTTTAAAAAAAAAATCCCAAACATACGCAATTCACAAGTTGAATTTTTCCTAGTGTTTACTTCAGATGAGGTAGATGGCTTTGTGTCTGTCTTAAATGTCTAGTTCTCAGATTTGTATAGCCAAATAATTTGAAACTGGGAAGGTATATTAAAATGCCCTTTGATGCCATTAAAACAATACAAATATTCAAACTGCAAGGCACTTAATACTCTTACTGTTCTAAACCAAAATTGGGCTTTCAGTTTGCCTCTTTAAATGTTATAAATGACACTAATGAAGGTGTGTATACTGAGTAGGAATTGATTTCCAGAGGGCTAAAGTGTCATTAACTTTGGTAAAAAAAAGGAAAACTTTATTCCTGAATGATGATAATTAAGTCTTAGAGTTTGTTTAATCAAGAGTTAAAACCCTCTTAATTTCTGGATGATAATTCCATATTTAATGTAGTAGGAATGTTTTAAACTACAAAAGTATTTTTCCTGTGAGTAATGTGTATTGTTTTATTTTTCCTGTTTAATTAAAAGGTTCTTTTCCCTTCTTTAAATCTTTGAAGGAAAGAAGTTTTTTTTTTTTTTTTTTTTTTTTTTTTTTTTTTTCTTTTTAATTAAAAGGTTTTTTTCCCTTTTTTAAAACTTTGAAGGAAAAAATTTTTTTTTTTTTTTTTTTTTTTGCTTTGTTTTTTGCTTTGTTTTTGTCAGAATAGTTCATGGTGAACTTTGCAATTACAGATGATAGTGAAAAAAAACCCCAGCGACGCAATCGTAGCCGCAGGCGTCGTTTCAGGGGTCAGGCAGAAGATAGACAGCCAGGTAACTTGCGTGGACCTGTTGCCAACACCAGGTTACAAGCATGAAAAAAAAATGTCATGTGTCTGCTTTCTAAATATATTATACTTACATGTACACCTGTGCATATACATTCAAGATGTGCATTGCATAAATTGTTTACTCAACTAATACGACTACTACTCTTAAGAAAATGCATTCTTCCTTCACACCGTAAATGTGTAGTAAACCCGTCTAATTGAACTAATGTTGTGTCTCAATTTTTTTACATGGAAATACTGTTGAGAATACCGTTATTTTGTCCACTTGGCAGATTCTGCATTCTTGAGTTGGGGCCTGCCATCCCAGGAACTATGTTGTAGATTGTGATTGAGGTTGATTGGCAAAACTGGGCAGCTTTTGCATGGTGCCTGCTTGCTATATCTGGGTTCAGCACCTCATTTTTGTGGGGTTTCTCATACCCACAGTTTAAAAAAAAGTATAAATGAAAAAAATACTTGAAAGTGTCTTTTTCCTAGTAAGAGGAATGCATGTTATGTTTTTGTTTATTGTAGTGTGATGCCTTTTCCCTTACACCTACTAACTATTCAAATTAATAGTACTTACTTAGTTTTAGAATGTTAATTTAAGTAGATATAATTTTTAGTAACTTCAAAGAAACTTGTTTGCTGTGTCTATACTATCTTGAACATAATTCCATTTCCTTTGTATGGAGAATCACATGTATATTTACAATGAAGAAACTGTGTGCACCAGAAATAAACCCCTTTTAAACTAATCAATTTTGCATTCTTTCCAAAGCAAATTCTTGTGTTTTCCCCAAATAAAGAATGTAAATTCCAGTATCTTTATTTAGAATTTTAAGTTTAGTGGTTGTAGAGACATTTGAGAAAACTGGTTAAGGGTATTAGTTTCCATTCTTGGGGAAAAAAAAGTTGATGTTTTAAACATAGTTGTAAATTTAAAAGGAATTAAATATTGTCAAAATAGGTTCCAGGAAATGTTATTGTTTTCTCTTCTTTTCTCTCTCTTTAGTGTTAGAAATATCTTTTAGATGAAGAGATTGTATTTATTTTGTTTTTTGAAGCTGGCATAGCAGTGCATACACTTTTTGGCTGTACTTTACAAATAAGGAAATTTAAGCTGTTAGTAGGTTGGGCTTGAGATAGAATAAATTACAACATAATTTATTAACTAGGTGGATGGTGGTTCATTACTAAGTCAAAGGACATAAAGGGAATAACATAAAAGCCTTTGATAAAGAAGAGGAAGAGATTTCTGCATGGTATTAATTGAAACGAGTAATTTAGAGTTTTAAATAATTAAGCAATGATTTGTGTTCTTTACTGCATTTATTCCTGTTTTACTCTGTTCTTTGGAAGTACTAATTTCCTCTTTAGAACTCATTGCCTTTCTCAGCGTGCCCCCTACCCCCCAAACCAAGACACACACACACAGACAGACACACACAGACACACACACACACACACACACACACACACACACACACACACGATAGGTGGAAAAAGCACATCATTTTCTCCTTTGCCCCTGGAAGGAGTTCTACGAAGGCAGCTTCTATCCAAAGTTAATGTCAACATTCTCTGAAATAAACAAATATTTGCTCAGAATTTCTTGTTGCCCTTAGTATAAATTAAGCAGTGAGTATTCTTTACTAAGAAAAGAATGACAGTATACTGGTGTCCAGTGGATTAACTTTGGAGCCCTTAAATTCTAGAGTCCAAATTATGCTGCACAAATTGCCTCAATTTTTTTCTAGATATTGTAAATACCTATTAATCTGTTTTGAACTTTTTTAAAGACTGGCTATGAACAGGTTTTTCTTTGAATTAACTGAGGTTATTTTTAGTTTTACCTCCCTTTGGTAGGGGAGGGGCACTAATAAATTTTTACCTTTCCAGCTAAGTGCCTATTAATTAATTGATAAACTGTATCAAAGTATACTATTCTCTGCACATAGTGGATGAAGAGTTCTAAGAATTGTCACGTGTTCAAATTTAGCAGTATGCGTGTCTATGCATCAGGGTTTCCAGGTAGCTGAGTTCTTCCAGGTGTCACTGAGGGCTCAACCATGGAAACAGAATGAATTCATTAAGGTGCTCTCCAAACCAGAATAGGATGCTTTTGCTTCTGTGTATGTAGATATAATGATGAAGTGGATTTGATAGTATCCCTCTCCCCAATTTTGGAAACTTATTAAATGTATTTATAAATTCATTTACAGTGAATTTAAATGACCATTTATAAAGCTCCAAAATGAGTACATTGAGTTTCTTATGGGAAAGAGACAGTTTTAGACATGAAACATCTTTATTTAGTGGTGTTTCTAAAGATGTGTATTAGTTCTGAATTAAGTTGTTTCCTTGGGATTTAAAAAGATTCATTTTAATAGTTCTATCTATGTCAGAATCCTTTCTTGGTAAACAGTATAATTTTAGAAAGTTCTTGAAAGTTCTAGAAAGTTCTTGGATCTTATAAAGAAAGGTGTTAGCATGTTAATTCATGATTAAGAAAAATGAATTGTAAATACAATCCAGCTTTTTATTATATTAAAATGATTTATTTTCATATAATTTGAACCTGATGGACTAGCTCTTCCTGTACACAGTGACTTTAAATTTTAAATTTACCCAAGTTTTAATTCTTTCGTAATTTACCTGCTTCCATAATTTAAAGTACACCGTATTCCACATAATCAGGGATTTTTCTTCACCAGTTTCTGAGGGAAAGTAAATACTTTGAAAGGAAGAGGGTGATTATTTTGATATTTCTTCAAATCAGTGAATTCTAAGTTGCAGGTCCTTGAAGAGAAAGTTCTGCAGTATAAAGTGAGGCCAGTCCAGTGTACTAGCAGACCAGAGGTAGTTTGTTGTAGTTGGGTTGGCAGTAGGGTGTTAGTGTGGGTTAGTCTTTTCGCCTTTGCGTTAGTCTTTTCCCTGCATCCCTACTGCCATTGCAAACACAAACACCTTTTCAGTCAGTCGCTTGAAAGATTGGCAAGATGGGGAAAGGGAGTGGTTACTGAATTAATGGTGGACCTTTTCCCACCATGATCAATGGCCACATTTTTAGGTTGGTGTTCTGTCATCTTTAGCTTGCTTGCAGTTTTTTTAGATTACTCAGAATGGTCTCTAGTGTGAAATGTGAAAAAGGAACCATAAAATACACTTGGATATCTTACTGTGCTTTTAAAGAAAATGTTAAAAAAAACCAGAACAACTAATTTCTGAGTAAATCTTTTACATCTTTGATGAAAATTTCAAATTGAAGCATGCTACACCACGATTTGACCCAGTTTGCCCCATTTTTTCCCCCACTGATAAGTGCAAACACTGGGCTTACAATGCTGCATTCTCTATTCTTGGTTGTGGATTTCTATGTCAGACTTAACCCCACAACTGTAGACTAACCAGAAACAAATGGCTGGACTCTTGTTGAAGAGGACTTTAATCTAGGCTTCCTTGCCTTTCCAGCTTGAAATCTTCTGTAGTCAGCACTAAACCACAGGCACATTTTTCAGGGTTAGTTTTTGGTTGGAGGTGGTACCCAGCTTAAGAAAATTTTGAAATTGGGTAACCCACCATTAATTTATTTTAAAAGTAAAATTACTCTTTATCCATAAATAAACTTTAGAAGTACTTTTTCAACACCTGTAATTTTTTTCTCATCTTCAACAGTCACAGTTGCAGATTATATTTCTAGAGCTGAGTCTCAGAGCAGACAAAGAAACCTCCCAAGGGAAACTTTGGCTAAAAACAAGAAAGAAATGGTAAGGAGAATTTAACCTGTAGGTTTTGGTGTTTTTGTTTTTGTTTTTGGTATGGTTTAGTTTTATTTTCACTTCTTAACTTACTTGTATGATCACTTGTTTCCCCAATTAGACCAGTAATATTTTAGTTAAAGACTACTCTTGATTTTGTTTTTGGCCCCAGGTAACTGAAGATATGCATGCTTGAGCCTGAAATACTTTTCATTTAGAACTCTAAATAGCATTCGTAAAATTCAGTCTGCCCCAAGATACTGGGCATAGAGACTGTTGCCTTAATTTGGGGAACAATAGGCTGAATATACCTCTTCTCAGTGGTGGATAAAGACCTTTAAGTTTCAGTTCTTTTAAATATTTTAAGGGATTTGATATGTAAATGTGAGTTCCAAAAAAAAGGTGAGTAAGTAGGTGGTTATTTGCGTTACTTAGGGTATTAATGTTTATATCTTTTATATGGTGAGCATTCCAGTGGTTAAAATGAAAGTAGGTGCAAGTTTTCAGTAAACAGGTACAGATTCTTCCTGTGGTTTATGCACCGCTAGATACTAGAGATAAAGAGTTGAAAAGCCCAGAGAGGTGGAGTACATTGGTATTTGTTTTGAATTTTAAGAATGTTTTAATTCTTTGATCCATTGTGGTATGTGAAAACTAAAATTGTTTATTAGCTAATTAATGTTTATGTAGCTATTGTCCTCCTCAGCTATAGATTTCATTTATAAAGAAGTTGAAAAAGTTGTCTCCCTTTGGCAGGCAAAAGATGTGATTGAAGAGCATGGTCCTTCAGAAAAGGCAATAAATGGCCCAACTAGTGCTTCTGGCGATGAAATTTCTAAGCTACAGCGTACTCCAGGAGAAGAAAAGATTAATACCTTAAAAGAAGAAAATACTCAAGAAGCAGCAGTCCTGAATGGTGTTTCATAAACTGAAGAAGTTCCTAGTTTACAGTTCTTTTACATTACATTTTACAATAGTGCTTGTACAAGCTTGCCAAAGATAGAATTATGGATCGCCAGTCTTTACATCGCACTTTCAGTTCCTCCATTTGGAATTCAGAAAGGGGAGGGATCCTGAAGAAATCATATGTTAAACATACTTTGACACCTACTGTGTTATAAAATATATCATCAGATGTGCCTTGAGAATAGTATATGTAACATTAAAAAAAGTTGCTGGCTATAGGAAATGTTATTTTGTTTTCAAAGTATGGCAGAGATGGGGGGAGGTGGGTGGGGGGTGGGATCCCTAAGGGAATATTCTTTATGAAAGCATTAGCTGCTTTTGTTACATTTTTAATAATATGCAACCACTTCTTCACCTGAGGAAAACTAGAGTGAAATGCAGTCTAAGATATTTTGCACTGAATTGTAATTTCTTCATTAGTTTAGTCTGGAAACTGGTCTGTTTTAATGTGTTTTTAAAATGCTGTATGTAGAGGAAAATCTGCAGGCCACTGGAATACATTTGTTAAATTCTCATCTGCAGGGACACTGGGTGATATTGGCAGTGACTGTTCTACATTGAGGCTTTGTTTGGTTTATTTATTAAAGTGTACAGTATTTAAAAAATCAAACATAGCTTTAGTTAAAACACTAAGCTGAATTAGTCATGTCCATTCAGACATAACCTGAACTACTGAAAAGATCAATTTCCAGAAGGTTTATTCTGTATAAACTACATGTTAGTCTTCAGTAGAGTATCTTTTCTTTTTTCCCCCTTTTTTCTTTTTTTTCCCTTTTTCCTTTTTTTTTTTTTTTTTTTTTTTTTTTTTTCCCCTTTTTTTTTTTTTTTTCCTTTTTTCTTTTTTTTTTTTTTTTTTTTTGATTTTGGTTGTTTGATGTGCAATATGTTTTTGTATGCAGGTAGTAAATAAACTTTGATCTTCCATTTGCTGATTTTTAACTTTCTACTTTTTATACCAACTGTTGAAAAGTAGTTGGACCTACTTAAAGGCCTAGAGTAGTATTCTGATTGCTTTTTAAGATGCATTTATACTTGCTCATAAGTAGTAGTAAAATATTAGCTGGTCAATTTATCATTTTGTAATGAATCATCTGAAATCTTAGTACTTAAAAAAATTTAGTGTGTTAGAATAGAATGGTTTAGGGAATTGATCAGAGATTTGATATTAGGAAAGTCTTTGTAACAAAATTCTAATCATAGGCAACTTTTGGAAGGCATTGGGGTAAAATCCAGAATTTTACTTTTGCCTTTGATTCTTTATTAAAGTTATTTTTATAAAGAAGTATAATGAGCAGTTTTTAAATAAGGAATGTCACGAATTTGATTTTTGGTTCTCAAGGAAATAATTTTAAAGGTTCTTATACTAATGAATGGATTTTTGGTAAATATTTTAGCCAGATGTCTTAATAAACGAAGTGTGTTGCAAGGTGATATCAAGTAATTGAGGGTTTATGGGAGTTGCTCTACAATATTATATAAAGACTACTGAGCAAGAAGAAAGCTCTTTCACTTGGCATCTGAAAAGTATTTTTATGTGCATAATTTATGTTAATTTATGTGCATAAAAAAGCTAAGTGATTTTAATTTATGGCTGAAGGACAATTCAGGTTATAGTTAAAAATATTTGCCAGGTCAGTGTATGTAAAACCCTAGCCCTGAAATTTATTACTGTTGAGGTTAAAAGTTGTGATGATATTACATGCTTTTTCCTAAAACCCTGATAACTGAAAATTTTAAGGTGTAGTGTGAATAGTGCAGTCCTTGAACATTGAATAAATAATATCAAGTAATTTCATATCCTAATAAAATTACCCACAAATGTCATTTTTTTAATCCACCAAAGTCAGAAACATGTAAAATTGTTGGCCTTTTTATTCTTCTCTTCAGTAGTAGAGTTACAAATTAATTATAAGGTATGAGAAGAATTTTCATTAATCCCCAAATCGGTAAATATGCTATAAAGAAAATACGATTTTTCATTTTCTTCCAGGTAGAATATTCAGTAAAATCCTCCTATAAAGACTGTTTCAATGGGAACGGAAGAAACACAAAATCATCTTAAGTGGGTTTAGCCCAGGGAGCTTTTTTAGAACTAATAACCTGATTCTAGGAAGTAAGTATTAAGATTTCATTATTTACAAATGACTAATCCCAATGTCCCTTAGAAATATGTACTGCAGAATCATGATAGGCCTTTTATTTATTATTTTTTTTAATAGCACATGCTCAGATTCAGAACTGAAAAGCCCACTCCCCAAAGGTAACTATTCTTGATAGAGGTAGCCTTCCAAACTTAGTTTGAGAGGAGTGCATCTTTTTTGGCTACAAGTTACATGGAATGTTGCTATGGGAAAACTTGCCAGCCCCCCAGCCCCGCCCCCGCAAAGGTTTTGTGCAGCTTAAGTATTGTTTCAGCATACATATATGAAATCGTGTATGATATCTGAACTAAATCATGAATTAAGAGCTGAGATTACATGGGGGTGAAAATGGTCTTTTCCTGAAGCCTTGGGAAGCCTAGGATTCTTGGGTTTGGCATCACTCTTTTAAGCCTTCCACGGGCCTAAAACTTTCACAAAATGGTATGGGTTTCTGTTGACAGGTCAGTCACCACTGTTAAAATTATAATAGGGATACATAAAAGTATTAATTTTAAGTAACTATTTTAATGTGGAGGTAACAGCATATCAAACCAGTGAGTTCCTGAAAACTGAGACGTTGCTTAGGACAAGGCTGAGGGAGGTAGTAGCTTAAGTAAATATTCTTTAAAAAGCAAGTCCAGGTATATACAGACAAGCAAAATAACCAAAGAACAGGAAAACACTAAGCTGGTGTTTTACTATTTGTCCTGGATCTCCATTCATGTCAGCCGTTCTTTTGTGGCTGGGATCCATCACCTTTGGAAGTATTTTTGTAGCTACTGTTTGCTATGAGTCTAGTGTTTAACCTCAGAAGGGTCTCTGCAAAGTTGGTATGTTAACTGAATGTTGCTGGTAGATTGGGAAATAGTACCTACCATTTGTGTCCTCTGCAAACAGATTGACTTTTTTCAGGTTGAAACCAACTAGTTAATATTCTTATAGGCTGTGCCTACAATGAGCTTATGCCGTAAGCAGATGATTGGCGGTTACTGGAAATGAATAAAGGAAGATTACTTGTATATTTAGATTTTCTAAGGCTTCAAGGAACTTGAATTGGATCTGTGGGTTTGGCAAAATTCCAAAAGGCAACAAGTAGGGTGTTCATTGTAAAGTCTCAGTCTCCCTATCTTTGCTATTTACAACTTGGATCCCCTGTACCCTTTATAAGGATATCTGATATGGTGAATTTGCAGGTCCCTTATTTTAAAATTTTAGTTTTTTACTAGTATGCTTGAATGGATAATATTCACTTATAACCCATGATTAACCTATGACAGCATTTGGGTTTTATTTCAGGGAACTGTTGCAATAAAGCAATAATTGCAATCTGCTATAGTAAAACTTTTGGCAAGTGGTGGTAATTTGAAACTGCACTCAACTGCTGGTTGAAAACATCAGTTATGTTGAACCATAGGAAATTGCTGGGAGCTGACCAGTTTTGACCCACAGAAGAGACAACCTAATAATACGTTTTAAGGTATAATCATTTACTCCAGAAATCCAAGCAAGGGTCTAATCATCCAGAAAAGCCCTAATTATTGGATGAGGGAGGTGTATATAAGGAAAATATTAATTTTGTTTTTTAAAATGGTTTATCAGTGGGTCACTTTAGATTCAGATTCATCTGTATCTTCTATATTACTGTTTCAGGCTACTGAAGCACAGAATTGGGAGTTACTATCTTAGTTGTACAAACTTTTTCTATATTCCGTTTCATCCAACTAGAGAGGCCTAGACTAGGTGATCCCATAAAGGCCTTTCCAATATAATATGACTTGAGTGTAATCATATGTTAGATCCTGTGTGATACTTAACCATGTACTCTTAAGGAGTATGCTGAATTAAAATGGTGTTTGTTTTCTATTTATATCTGTCCCAGACATTTCCAGCTATATTGTATACAATCTAAAGATAAAAGAAGGGCAGAATTATTTTTCACTAACATTCTCAATTTCAAAGTCCCACTATTAAGTATACTAGTTAGCAGTTTCTCAAATTAGGGTGAAACCACAGGGATATTTTCTGAATGTTTCATACCCTTTTTACTTGATGGATTGTCAAATGTAGCTACTTATTTTCTAGGTTAGAGACTGTTTTCATTACAGAAATTTTCCCATAGTTTTTCTAGATGAACTAATCTATGCTTAATTGTTCCCTGGAGCTCATACCTCAACCTCTTTGAACTTCATTTTTCACCTGGCTGTTTTCAGGTTGTAAAGAAAAATACGTAAATACTTCACTTGAAATTCCATTAACTGAAACAGCACTAAGGTCACAGCAAGTGTTAACTTGTTCCAGATTATACCCTAACACTGGACTACGACCTTGTCATTGGGTCAGGAATAACAGGTTAACACTGGATAGCTCTTTCTATATCCTGTTGCTAAAGCAACAGTTGGCTCTAAGCAGATACACAACACTGGACAGCAGTGCCAGCAACAAAAAAGCAGAGCTTAAGTCATTTAAGTTTCCTGGTACTCAAGGTTACTCTCAGTCCAGGGTTCTTTAACTAAAAACCTATTCTAGCATTCTAAGTAAGTGCTTTTTACTTTACCTCAGATTTATAGATTTCTTTCTACCATATTCTGGCCTTTTAAGTTTTGGAGCCAACTTCTAAATTTTCATTGTAATTAACATTTGGGGGATCATTTATGCTGAACAAAATAATGACCCCATCACACACTTCTGAAATGCAAAACAAATTTTATAGGTTGTTAACAACAGAAAGGTGCCTTATAAATTCTCATTGAAACAGTAGAACTCAGTATTTTAGCCTGAAGTGTTTAAACTTAAGCTTGGTTAACTCTTAAATGAAGCATTCTGCCTGGATTAATTTAAATTACTTCTGATACAAGGTTTTCTTTAAGGTAGAAAATAAATTTTCAGTGTGCCGAATACTACATAGCTTTTTAGTGTGGCATAGTCCAACATGTTTAGGTTTTTACCCTGTGTTAAGATACTAGTTATCCAGTTTCTTCCACTTCTCATTTTACATCTAGCTGCCTTTTACCCTTCTTGCTTCTGTTTGTTGTGATTTAGAGCACAGGAAATTAAGGATAGCAGAGAAAACTATATAAACAAGCTTCTAGAATCAGAAAATGGGCTTGTGTTCCATTTTCATACATGTTCTCAATTATTTCTTGAATGGTTTGGGTCTGTATGACTTGTTAAGTGCTTCTATAGATATTCCCATCATTTGCAAAACAGCTGAAGGCAAGAGAATTTGCTTAAAAATAAGGGTGGGAAAAGATTCGACTTCAGGACCACCCATTACAGCCTACTTTCATCACCAGCAAAGCAGGTTTATAAAGTTTATTAAGTAGCATAGGACTCATCTGTTATCAACCTAGAGGCCCAGTGAAGGCAAAAGGAAAGAGGCTAAGTAACGAAACTAAAGCTCTGGTATGCCAGTTCTAAACATTAAGGCTGTGAATAGGCATGTATTAAGGACTAATATATAGAGAACCAAATTATAAATAAAGATAGTAAATTGGAGAAGATATTCAGGGCTTATAGTTTCAGTAGCTGTGCAACTTCAGAAAGCATTTGCTCTAGTTTTTCAATTTCCTATCCATAAAGTGGAGAAATCTTCACAATTTAAGTTGGCTGTTATTTCCCGCCCCCCCCCCTTAACAGATGAGGAAGCAGAGAGCCCTAAGTGCATAGATACCTTGCTCAAAGTTGCCTGGCTATGAAGTTTCACTTGAAACCTGTACCTCCTATTCCTAGTCCTATATTCAACCATTATCTTCCTCCCTTTTAAAGAAGTCTATATCTGAAGGGACCCGTGGATAAAAAGGGCCTAAGGTAGAAGTGTAATGACAAGTACGAGACACACATCTCAGTACCACCAAGGAAAACATCCCTGGGTTATCAGATTTGTGAAAGGTACCACAGTGTGGAGGTTAACAGCGTAGAACTTCCGGTTTGAGAAAGATCAGTTTTCTCAGCCAGCATGTTGCTTTGGGCAAGTATCTTAACCTCACTGAACTTCAATTTCATTACTTGTAAAATGTACTTTAATAGTAACTACTGCTGGGTAAGGGGGAAATGCTTAGCACAACGCTAGCACATTGTAAACAGTCAATAAATGTTAATACACAAGCATTTTGTAAGAAAATACCATTAAAAGATGAAGGCTCTCTTACAGATCATCATACTTGCATCAATTACCATGATCTAGAGCCTTCATAAAAAAGGTGACTTTTTTACCCAAGAAAAATGGTAGGTTTGCCTAACGGCTTTTAGTGAAATATGGATTCTTCTACTTGAAAAAGGTAAGCCTAGAGAAAATAAAACATTACTATGAAAGAAAAATGTGGTCTGCTGTGCTCCTTAGTATTATTTTAAAGTGGTATCTTAGAAACAGGTATGCTGTGTTTGCATTAAACACTCAAAAGTGTACCTTCAACATGAAGTTTTCCTTTTTAAAGTTAATGCTTGATTGCCTTTGGGCATATCTTCTATTCGTCTGAAAAATTTGCTTTTTAGTTGATAATATCTCTTTTCCTTAATTAAAGCTCTTGTTCATAAACTTCTTTTTGACTAGTCCAAAGGACTGAAATAAAAGGCTAGTAAGCCAAAATACAGTTGATCCTCATTATTAGCGATTCCTTATTTTCAAGTTCATACCTCCAAAGTCAACAATCACGGCGATTTCCTGGTTGGTTGTGGACATGCAAAGTGTGAAAATGAGTCACCCGGTACCTACAAAGTTATGCTTTGCCTTGTTTCAGTTTTCCTACTGTAAATAAGCATTCTTTTCATGGTCCATTTAATGCCAAGTTTTTTGCATTTTTGTCCTTTTTATTGGTGATTTCACTGTTTAAGATGGCCCCCAAGCGTAGTGAAGTGCTGCTGCCTAAGGTTCCTAAATGCAAGAAGGCTGTGATGGATTGGCATGAGTTATAATGTTATTGGCTGTGAATTTAATGTTAATGAATCAACAATATATATTAAATAAGATGTCTTAAACAGAAACACTTGTAAACAAGGTTATATATTTACTGGTTGACAAAAATATTGTGACCAGAGGCTCACAGGAAACCCCTATGAACAGTGGTTCAGGATTCACTAATTTAGTATTCTCAGTGACTTTATACAACACAACTACTTTGAATAACATGAATCAGCTGTACCTTCATACCCCCTTGTCCCTGGAAATAGCCAAGTGCTTCATCATACTCTAAATCATGACAAATGAACTTGATCAGATTTTGAATGAGGAAATGGGATGGAAAATAAAAGCAGATACACCTCCATTTTGAAATGTCCGTAAACACATTCCAGTGCTAAATACGACCACCTCCATTATTTTGACCTTGAAAGTCTTTGTGTTCCCCATTAACAGTTAAGAACTTTAGGATGATTTAAGAAAGTTTAGATTGTAGGTAGTAGTATTTTATCATCTTAGAACTGAAAATTAAGTATTCTGGCTGACCACAAAATAGCTATCTTAACCTCACATGTTTTAGGTAGGTCCTCTGGTTATCCTTAGATATTTTTTGTTAGACCAATAGCTATTTACCCTGAAATGTCATTTAAATATATCAGTGTATGAATTATCGAGTCCTTCGTTATATTTTGATAACTGAGAGCTTTTCAGTTTCACTAATTGTGTTTTAACAGATGTGAAACGATTATGTAAAAAAATAAAGTTTATAAATGGTCAGTCTCTTTAAGGGGTTAGCTAAATAAAATATACATACTTTCTTGATTAAAAACAGGACTTGTATTCTCAAATCTTTATCATACTGTTACAGTTTTTACTGTATGAAATCTGAAACAATTCAGATTTATCACTGACAAAGTGATAAATACATACCTAGATGAATTTCTCAGGTTAAGTTGTGGCTAAATTCACTTTTTTTTTTTTTTTTTTTTTTTTTTGCGGTACGCGGGCCTCTCACTGTTGTGGCCTCTCCCGTTGCGAAGCACAGGCTCTGGACGCGCAGGCTCAGCGGCCATGGCTCACGGGCCCAGCCACTCCGCGGCATGTGGGATCTTCCTGGACCGGGGCACGGACCCGTGTTCCCTGCATCGTTCCCTGCATCGGCAGGTGGACTCTCGACCACTGCGCCACCAGGGAAGCCCTAAATCCACTTTTAAGTTCAAGGTTCTAAGTGGCTGGGGGAGTCCTCTGTACCTTGAACAGCCACCTGTCTTAATGAGATGAGCCCCTACTATAACAACTTGTGCTAATTCCATCATATTTATTACATTGTATTTTAATTATTTTCACATTGTATTTTAATTATCAGTTTATCAATCTCCCATCAGATTGGGGATTCCTTCAGGGAGAGACTACCTTGTTCACTTTGTCTTGACATAGGTACCAAATTATTTGACAAATGAGTAACAAACACTTCAAATGGCATGCACTTATCCATAATTATTGAGTATTAACCTACAAATATTCTAAAATCCGATTTTAAATCCTCAAATTTATATCAAGGCTTTCATTTAGCTTATGTTAATTTTTAAAATATGTAGCTTTGAGGCATTTTATTATAAAAAGCTGGTACTCATATACATAAATGAATAGGAACTTAAAATTCATCATACATTTACTTCACTTTTTAGCTTGACCTTCTAGTAAATCTTTAGCTTCGTTGATTTTGGCTGCTATATAAGGAGATCCTCCTACAGGAAGAAAAAAAGGAATAGTTACAATATGGACTCTCCCATTTCTGCTTAGTGAAAAGCTATTCTCTTGCTTCAAGAATTCCTATGCTTATCTAAGAGGTGAAATGAGCAGAAATGAAATTTTGACTTTTTAAAATAACTATGACACTGGAACCGGATGACCAAAAACATGGTTAATATATTTGACCAATGGGAGGGAGATTTCCACAAAAAATGGCACCTTTTGAAAAAGCTTAAACTGATAGAAATAAAATTTAAGAAAATTCTCATACTTATGTGACTTTGAAATAGTGTAAGTTAACTTTTCATGACGATCACAAATCATAAACACCAATTTATTGTAGTGTGTTATTTTAAAACCATGAAATTTTCAGAGGTGCTGAGCTTAGTTGGGAAGACCCCACTTTGCTTTATATCCTTTTCCTGTTACCAACAGTCCCTTCACGATGTCACCTACATCTCCTTTCCTACTAAACTGCAGCAGTGATTTGAGTGATTCTCAAAAAAGTGTGGCCCTCAGACCAGCAAGCACCAGCAATCAGTAAAAAGCTTAGTTAGGATGCAAATTTATGGACCTACAGAATCAAGAGCCTTCCAGTTAGTATAAGCTAAGTTTTGTAAAAGGTTATGCAGTCAGATACCAAACAATTACAACCCTGTTTAAACTCAAAACCCTCTTTCTTAAAGAGAGGCTTCTCCTGTAAAGTAAAAGGACTTAAACACTGGAACGTGGATTTTGTGGTCTACATTTTGGTATTCCATTTGATCTTTCAACTCAGCCTAGGCTGCTTAGAAGTGTATCAGAAACTAATACATCCTATAGGTTTCTAACTAGGTAACCACTAGTTAAAAGGTCTAAATGTATAGGGAAAAAGTTAAAAGTTTTATTAGTTTCATTAACTGAAATTCAACATTTTCCTTAGGTAAGAATGTAGACACCCCCCACCCCAAACAGTAGTAGTAGCAGTATTTGAGACTCACTACTGTAAGTCACATCACAACTGCAGATCTCAAAACACAGTTAATGCTTATCACTACTTCCAAATTATAGTAGTTACTAGATCTGCTTATTAGTCTATAAATTTTTCACTCAGAACTTACTCTTTTAAGATACCTAAACAAATGGATCCAGCCTGGGAGACAGTGCTCACAAACAGATCTAGGCATTTCCCTTATAATAGCCAAGAATTAGATACAAAATTATCCCACTAATAGTTACTCCAACAAAATGTGTTAACAATAGTTTAATGATACTTACCCTTGTCTGGGTGATTTAAAAGCATAATTCGTCGATGTGCATCTCTTATTTTTCCCTTATTGGCAGTAGGGCTAATTTAAAAAGGAAAAGGTATTGTATACTTCAGAGTAGATCTGGGTCACATTAAAAAACTATATAAAGGTCGATTAAAAATTGTGAAACAAAATTGTGAAACTGGAGTAAGTCACAACAGTATGAAAAGCTATTTGGGAACCTCTAACACACTAGGAAGATTAATATTCTGAATCACAGAACTAAACAGAGCTCCTTAAAAAATAAGGCATTCTTAAAAATTTAGTTGAACTTTTAACTATTCATTACAACAATCCTTTTATCGAAAAGTATGTTTAAGTATTTGGAAATGAAGGCAGAATTTCATCACAAAACTGTTACTCCGTTATAGAGAACAATATTGAGCACTGTGATTATCTGTTGAAAAATCTACCTTCAATGAGTTAAAAAGTACTCATGCGTCATTAGGCCTTCTCATTGGACTTTTGTAGGGAATGTTTAGATCTTAAAAATGTAATAGATGGAACGTCCCTGGCAGTCCAGTGGTTAAAACTCCATGCTTCTACTGCAGGGGGTGTGGATTAGATCCCTGGTCAGGGACCTAATATCCCGCATGCCACACAGTGCAGCCAAAAAAAAATAATAAAAAAAATTTTTTAAATGTACACAATAGAATAACTCTCCTAATAAAAGAGAGAAGGTCTTTCTTACACTTGCTTATAGCTCTAAATTTGGAAGAAAAATATTAAAAATGTGAGAAATTATTTTACCTTACACCTAGTATTAATGCTGCTTCCCGTTTTGTCATTTTGGGTTCAAACCCACCTCTGTAATAGCCACCACTGAAGGCCTGAAAGTGGAAATACATTTGTAAGAAAAGATTATCAAAATAAACTGAAAGCTGCTAAAAAAACGTCTATAAGTGTTCATAGAACCAGCGGAAAAACTAAGACACTTCAGAAAACTAAGTGCAATTCCTATGGGGTTTTTTTTCTTTTTCTTTTTTTTTTTCTGTACGTGGGCCTCTCACTGCTGTGGCCTCTCCCGTTGTGGAGCACAGGCTCCGGACGCGCAGGCTCAGCGGCCATGGCTCACGGGCCCAGCCGCTCCGCGGCATGTGGGATCATCCCGGACCAGGGCACGAACCCGCGTCCCCTGCATCGGCAGGCGGACTCTCAACCACTGCGCCACCAGGGAAGCCCCCTATGGTATTTTAACTTTATAAATAGCAACAAATATTTTAATGATCATTAAACATCCATTTCCAACCCCCCCACCCCCGGACCATCTAAACTGTCTTGAAGATACAAGACAAAATAACAGTGCCTTAAAGCCAGTTCTTCTGGGAGTGAGGGGAAGAGTATTCCAAGCTAGCCATGTTCTAGATAAAAATTTAATCTCAGAATATGACTACATGTTTTAGAACAAGTGCTTCAGAGGATTCAGAGATCTTTTGAGACAAGTGGTTCAAGGACATTTTGAGGTTCAAGGCAACTACTAAAACAAGACTTTAAGATATATATATTGAGAAAATCAGGCTATTAGATCCACTGACCTTGGTATGTCAGAAATTATACTGGTAAAACCTACCATTACTCTACTACTCTGTCACATTCAATCATAACAATAAAAAGCAATACTCTACAGGTTGTCAAAATCATATTCATTCTGAATTTTGACCACAGAATGTATGATCATCACATTCAGTCATACTCTAGAGCCCAATTAACTAAAGTGTTATCCAAGTAATCTCTGTTAGGGAGTGCCAGAGCCACACAGTAAAAATGGATCCCTTCAGACCCCTAGATCCCTCTGTGTTTGTGATGCAGAGCAAATGATGCTGAAGGTAATGGTGTATGAACAATAAAGTGGTATTAACTTTCATGATACTAAAACTGTTAACACCTCTTCCCCAAATCGGTCACATGTAACATTTGATTCTTTAGGGTAGCACCATTACAAAGCTCAGAACTTCTAAACCTTCTTTGTGGCAAGCAAGAGAAGGGGTCCAAAGCAATCACTTAGAACTTCATGGATGTCTGGCTCTAGGCTTCATACACAGACAGCAAAGAATTAGCAAAAATGGTGAATAAGAAGCCTTACAGATTTTGGTAGACTTTGAAAAACTTGTTTTACTTGAGGCTCCATATGCTTCATGGCTTGCAAAGCGTAACGGCCTAAAAACAAAAGCAATAAAATAAAAAGTCCGCAACCTCCTCTACTTCAGTTCCACCCCCAAACCATAAACAAACCTGCAAATCCTGCAGCAGCAATGGTCAGTCCAACTGCTACCACTGTACTGGCCTGGTAAAGGGAAGCAGAGTAAATATTCATTTCTCTCATTCTCACCCTTCCCTATCATGCCCATTCTCCCATTCCAACTTATTACAAGTTTTATTTCAACGGGAGAAATAACTTTTAGGATGAAAATATTCTGCCCAATGAGCCTGCAAATTTTATATCCAATGCATTTAAAAGGTATGGGATTTTTCACTAAGGAAAAAAAAAGGCAAGTCGATTTGCTTATTTACTTATACAACAGTGAAAAAGATAATTCCCCTCCCCTTGAAAACAACTTTCACCTCCGGGCAAGTGAAGTCACATTAAAATTCAATCAAGAGCAACGGAAATAAAGTTTCTGCCAGAGAAGGGAAAACTGTTTACAGAGGATTCCTGTAAATTCTGATTCACCGTTAAACGTAGGCTTAACTAAGAGACTAGCTTCTCATAGCACCTTCGGCCAAATATGTTCAGGAATCGAGAAGAAGTGTGTCAGTCAGCAAGAGAAAAGGGGAAAGACAGAGCGATGTAGAGAAAGGGCTGCGAGGATGTGTTAGGGGACCAGCAGGTATAATCAAATGCGTTTCCACTAACCTCCGAGCCCCATGGACGGCAGGCACAAAGGCCCGAGAGGGGAGAGGCAACAGCTCTGTGTCCCAGAGGGTGACTCTCCGGGGCGCTACACCCCCAGCTCTGAGTCGCATTAGGGAGACATCTGCGGCTCCTCTCCTCCCAGACCTTGAGCAGAGGTTAAGGCCTGGGCCTGAGATCGCCCAAGAGGCCGGAAGGCGGAACTCACCATGGTTCCCGCTCGGCTCCTCTGCTTCCACCGGGAGCGCGGTACATCCCACCCCACCAGCTCTACGCCTCTACCACAAAGCGACGCGGCCACCACCAGCATGTACAAACCGCCCAGACACAGGCGCCCCAGGAAATACGGCAGTGGCGGCCGTAAACTAGGCCGGAAAACTGTCGTAAAAGGCGACAGCGGACGGGAATGAAAAGGTCGCTCAAGCCGTGGGCAGGTGGAGAACACGACTTCGGATTGGTTGGTGGGTGGGCGGATCACCTCCGTACTGGGCTCAAAGGTGGGGCTTCTTGTTTTGTCCTTTGCGCCTGGGCCTAGAGTATTTGGAAATTCTTTCGGGGAAAGGTATTGATATAGAAGGGCATGAGCAAATACTGTGTAGCTACACTCTGAACGTTTTTTTTTTTGTCTGCATCTTAGCATCTCCATTTGGCATTTATTTTGTTTATAACTGCCAAGAGTAATGAATATTCTTAAACATGCTGTAACAAGTCCACCATGAAGCCAAATAAGTATGTAGCGGCACAGTATAGCAAAAAGATGTTCCAGAAAATCAAAGGAGCAAACCACATTGTTTCGGGGGTTCTGTAGCATTCATTTATTTAGAATAATTTGTTAAAAATGTGACTTGACAGGAACTTGTGTGAATGTTTGGGGTTTGGTTTTGTGGAATGGAATTACTACTTCAAGGACAGTTAATACTCTGATCATGGGATCTCAAAATCACCACAACTGAAGAATGCTATTTAAAATTTCTCCCCTTCTCAAAGTAAAAAGTAGGGTTTGGTTTTGCCTTTACAGAGTGTCAGTTTCATATATCCCTACATAAAAGGAGAAGAGAAAAATAATGGAGACAGTAATGGAAATTTTACAATGTGATGTTTGGATGATCAAAATAAATTTGGAGTTAATTCCCACTTCGAACTTACAAAGTATTAGGAGTCTGTTTACACTGCAATGAAATTCTGCTTTGATGAGGTCGTTGGTTATTAAACAAATATGTGAATTTGTTGGCTTTCTTTTCCTCATGTATAAAAAGATTCTGCGTTTGGATCTCCAAGATAGCCATGAGATTTTTGTAATGAAATTTATTGTCAACAAACGATCCAGCACTAAGACCCTAGTGTTAAGTGTACATCTTCCTCTTTTGCCCCCTTTTATCTAGTTTTTAACCCAACAACTACAAAAGAAATAATCAAGTGGAACATAAGACCTTGGGACCAAAATGGCCAGAAAAAACTAGACTGCTATGTTCAAAACTTCCTGTTATGTATAGTTTTGATATATACAAACTATGATATGCAGCTTGCTTGAGGAACACAAACCTAGCCTCAGGAAACCAGTGGTGGACAACACAGGGAGACACTTGAAGTGGAGATGGCTCTGTTTTTGGAAGCAAATCAAGCTAGATGCACAACCTGTCTCTGTCACTTACTAGTTGTGTGAGTTTGGACAAACTTGTCCAAAAGGAATAACTATTGCTGACTCTGAGTTTTCTCATTTGTAAAAGAAGGGTAATGCTGGCTACCTTGCTAAATTTTTGTAAGGATAGAGATTTACATTGTGTGTTCTATACATAATTATCACTCAGTGTAGCTGTTATTATTATGAGGGAAGTCAGAGTACATATTGGTGTGCAAAGGCCTTCCCAATTCTCATGACATTTCACTCATGGTGGCAAGCCTAGTAATCCCTTCCCTACCAACTAAGGACATGGAAAGAACACTTAAAAGCAATTTTTAAAAATATCTATTAACTGGGACTTCCCTGGTGGCACAGTGGATAAGAATCCACCTGCCAATGCAGGGGACACGGGTTTGATCCCTGGTCCAGGAAGATCCCACATGCCTCAGAGCAACTAAGCCCGTGCGTCACAACTACTGAAGCCCGCACACCTAGAGCCTGTGCTCCACAAGAGAAGCCACTGCAAGGAGAAGCCACTGCAAGAAAAAGCCCGTGCACCCCAACGAAGAGTAGCCCCCCTCGCCACAACTAGAAAAAGCCCGCGCGCAGCAACGAAGACCCAATGCAGCCAAAAATAAGTAAAAAATTAAAATCTTTAAAAAAAGTCTACTTACTGATGAATGGATAAGTAATCACTCCTTGTTTCTTCTAGCTTATGGTGTCTGCTAGCATACCTTGACTTGTGACAGCATAACTTCAATCTTCAAGGAGGGCCAGTGTCTTGAAATCCCTTTCCACTCTGTTTTCACGTTGCCTTTCTCCTCTGTGTGTAGAATCTCCACTGCCTCCCTCTTAAAGGATACATATAATTGCATTTAGGGCCCACCCCTATAATCCAGGATAATATCCCCATTTCAAGATCCTTAACTTAATCATAGCTTCAAAGACTTTGTCATATAAGGTAATATTCATGGGTTCCAGGTTTTAGGACCTGGTATCTTTGGGGGCTATTATTTTGTCTACCATAGAGAATAAGAGAAGACAGAAGAGGCGACTAGCAGGGACAAGAGAATGAGAAAAGACTCAAGCACGTATGCTCAATTTGCTCAATTTCTCCAGGCAAATCACTTCTTGGGGAGGAATAAGTGAGAGATGAGAGGAAGTAGTTAGAAGTACTCTTGAATTGTGGCTTTCAAACACTTTCTGACCATAATTCTTAGTAAGAAATATTGGGTTGGCCAAAAGATTTGTTCATTTTTTTCCTGTAAAATGGCTCTAGTAGTGCTTAGTTGTCTTTCTTTTTAAAAATTTTTATTTATTTATTCATTTATTTTTGGTTTTGTTGCTGTGCTTGAGCTTTCTCTAGTTGTGGCGAGTGGTGGCTGCTCTTCATTGCGGTGTGTGGGCTTCTCCTTGCCGTGGCTTCTCTTGTTGTGGAGCATGGGCTGTAGGTGCTCAGGCTTCAGTAGTTGTGGCACGCAGGCTTAGCAGTTGTGGCTCGCAGGCTCTAGAGCACAGGCTCAATAGTTGTAGTGCACAGGCTTAGTTGCTCCGTGGCATGTGGGATCTTCCTGGACCAGGGCTCGAACCCGTGTCCCCTGCTTTGGCAGACGGATTCTTAACCACTGCTCCACCAGGGAGGCCCTGCTTAGTTGTCTTTAGCTTCATTTGAAACAATTTTTTTTAGATTGTATTGTGATAGCTGTCATATCAGTGTGCATTGTAAAAAATAAACTTATCAAAATTGGTGAATTTTTTTTTTTTTTTTTTTTTTTTTTTGGGACCGTGTTCCCTGCATCGGCAGGCGGACTCTCAACCACTGCGCCACCAGGGAAGCCCAAAATCGGTGAATTTTTGTGTAGTCATTTTAGTATTGAAGATGGAAGAAAAAAGGAACATTTTTGGCATATTCTGCTTTATTATTTCAAGAAAGGTAAAAACAACTGAAACACAAAGAAGGATTTGTGCAGTGTATGGAGAAGGTGCTGTGACTGATCGAATGCGTCAAAAGTGGTTTGCGACATTTTGTGCTGGAGATTTCTCGCTGGACGATGCTCCACATTCGGGTAGACCAGCTGAAGTTGATAGCGATCAAATCGAAACATTAATTGAGAGCAATCAATGTTATACCATGGGGGAGATAGCCAACATACTCAAAATATCCAAATCAAGAGTTGAAAATCATTTACACCAGCTTGGTTATGTTAATTGCTTTGATGTTTGGGTTCCACATAAGTTAAGCCGGGGTGGAGGGAGGAGACCTTCTTGACTGTATTTCCACATGTGATTCTCTACTTAAACATAAAGGAAATGTTCCGTTTTTAAAACAAATTGTGACGGGTGATGAAAAGTGGATACTGTACAATAGTGTGGAACAGAAGAGATTGTGGGGCAAGCTAAATGAACCACCACCAACCACACCAAAGGCCAGTCTTCAACCAAAGAAGGTGATGTTGTGTATATGGTGGGATTGGAAGGGAGCCCTCTATTATGAGCTCCTTCTGGAAAACCAAATGATTAATTCCAACAAGTACTGCTCCAAGTAGACCAACGGAAAGCAACACTCGATGAAAAGCGTCCAGAATTAGTCAACAGAAAATGCATAATCTTCCATCAGGATAACTCAAAACCACATGTTTCTTTGATGACCAGGCAAAAACTGTTACAGCTTGGCTGGGAAGTTCTGATTCATCCACCGTATTCACCAAACATTGCACCTTCGAATTTCCATTTATTTCAGTCTTTACAAAATTCTCCTAATGGAAAAAATTTCAATTCCCTGAAAGACTGTAAAAGGCACCTGGAACAGTCCTTTGCTCAAAAAGATAAAAAGTTTTGGGAAGATGAAATTATGAAGTTGCCTGAAAAATGGCAGAAGTAGTGGAACAAAAGGGTGAATACGTTGTTCAATAAAGTTCTTGGTGAAAATGAAAAATGTGTCTTTTATTTTTACTTAAAAACTGAAGGAACTTTTTGGCCAACCCAATATATTTTACCTTCTGACCCTAGGAAACAAATACACAGTTAAATGCGTGTGTGCACGTACACATGCACACACACACACACACACACACACACGCATTGAATTTAATGTGAATTTAAAGGAAATTAATGTTTTTGAGACAATACTTGCACTTGCGTCATGAGATGCGTGCTGGTCTTTTCTACTTCTTAAAAAAAATGCTGGGAAACCCATTAAGTTCACAGCCCACTAATTGGTCATGATCTGAAGTTTGGAAAACATCACTCCATAAAAATCCACCTTTGGAAATATGATGCCAGGCATATAAAAGTTGTTTTTTTTCCCCTAAAAACTATGTGCCAGGCATTGTGCTAAATGCTTTATGTTGATTATTTCACTTCACTCCACAACAGTAATATTTATTTCTGTTTTGCAGATGAGGATATTTTGCCAAATACATTTGTTTTCCCCTCCAGATCCCTTCTCTACTGTTTTCCATTCTGCTCTGTGTCCCAGAGGAGCACAGGAGGCTAGGAGGATGACCTTAATGGACTGCATCAATGGGCCCCCTTGTCTTCTGGCTTGGGGTTCAGTTATGCCTGTGATCAGAAGATCGGAAGGCAGGAGGACAGTGAGTTCATGGTCTTCATTTCTCCATTTTCCTTTCTGATGGTTGCCAAAGGCTGGCTGAGTTTTTCCACTGAAGAATGCAGTTCCTGTTGTGTATCTTCAGGTAATTACTCCCACTCCTTTTTTTTTTTTTCATGTATGTCTAAGGATAGTAATGACTCCGTTGGCCTCCAAAGCCATGCTAGACACTGGACACTTGACCATCATTTGCTAATTTCCCTTAGTCCTGTCCACACCTTCATAAAGGGTCCTTAATTAAAATTTCTTCAGTTACTCTATTGGGGGATGCCATCTGTTTCCAACGTGGATGGTGACTGTTAAAAGAGGCTACTGCAATCAAGTAGGAGATGATGGTAGCTGTGGAAGTGGAAAGAAGTGGCTGGACTCCTGCTTATATTTTGAAGGAAGAGCTGAGAGAATTTGTTGATGGATGAGATATAGTATGTGTGTGAGAGAGAAAGGATTCAGGAGTGACTCCCAAGCAGTAGGCTTGAGTAGCTGGAAGTCTGGAGTTGCCACTTAATGGGACTGGAGAGACTTCAGGAAGAGCAAGCTGGTGGTGGGAGCTTTTGTTGTGTTGAGTTTGAAATAGCAACTAGATATCTAAGGAGTTTCAAATAGGCATTTGGATATTCAAGTCTGGTGTCAGGACAGAGGTCTGAGAGTCATCAGCCCATAGATAGTCTTCAAGGCCATGGGACAGATGAAATCATCCATTGTATGAGTGGAGAGAGAAGAAGAGGAATAAGGGCTGTGTTTTTGTACCGTTCATATTTGGAATTTGGGGAGATGATGAAAAGCCAGAAAATTAGATTGAAAAAGCGTTGCCAGAAACTAGGTGACTGTGGTGTCCTGGAAGCCAAATGAAGAAAGTGTTCAATGGAGGAATTGTATAAAATACTGCTAATAGTAAAATAAAAGGACAACTGAGAATTGGCTACTAGAGATCTTTGGTGATATTTATGAGAAAAGTTTCTGCAACACAATTGGGACAAAAGTCTGATTGGAGTGGATTCATGAGAGGATGGGAAGAGAAAGAGTGGAGATATGGATTATAAGACATCTCTTTCAAGGAATTTTGCTGAAAAGGGAATTAGAGAAATAAGAAATTAGAGAAATCAGACAGAGAAGCAGTATAAGGAGAGTTTTTTTGCTTTTTTTTTAAGATGGAAGAAATAAAAGCATGTTTGTCTGCTATAGGAATGAACTTACAGAGGGAAAAATTAGACAAAATTCATTGAATTAATAATTTAAGAATGAGAAGGAAATGTAGAGACCCTTTCACCCTCAACAGCTTTGTTTTATAAGTGAGGAAACTGAGCCTCAAAATGGTTGACTGACTTTTCTAAAGCCCTGACAGAGTCTAGTAATTGCTCACCTTTATTGTCCACTTTCCAGATGTATATAATGTTTGGGTCATGAGAGGGTCATAGAATTGCCTTCCTCTATATTTCCTTACCACCCTTAAGGAATTTGCTCACATCTGGGCCCATGGAGTCTACGTTCCTGACTAGCAGCCACTTAGCCCATAGAATCTCTTGTAGGCAGCTGCTCACACAATGCTATATGTAAAACTAAATGTCACTCAGTACATATTTAGTTCCCTTCCCTTCTCCTTCATTCCACCCCTTTTTATCTTCTTCTTTTCCTCCTTACCTTCAGTGATCCTACCATGACCTGACAATCTACCAATGGGAATTCATCCCATTTTTCCCTGTTTGGAAGTGACTATTCTTAGTAAATGATCATACTGAGCTATGATCAACAGACTCTTTCATAAAGTGTTTTAAGAGATCCTTTTGCTATTATAGCTAATAAAAGGAATGCTCTAATTCTGGTGCAGAATGGAAGGAAGAAAGGAGATATTTAGAGCAAGTGGGATGGAGGACAGGCCTGGGTAGGAATATGAGGGCCTAGGGCAGTGGGGAAGTGGAGGGGATGCTGGAAAGTCAGAAGGGAAGGCTGAGGTTCAACCACCCTTTCCTCCTGTCGGCCTTATCTGCATCCAAGTCAGGTGATCCCACCCTGCCTTGTGGCTATTGTAAAATAATTTATAACTATTTCTCCTGTGATTTTCTTTCCTTTTTCTTCAACTTGTTTTATTTTTTCCTTGCTGTGTCTGTTTTGGTCTGACTTCCTACTTTCCTTTCTAATTACAAGAACTGTTGTCCTTATAAAAGTCCAGAGCATGTGAGTGGAGGGCCAATCAGAGAATTGCAATGTGTCTGACCAGAGTGACAGCACCCAGAAGGCATGTATTTCTGGATAAAGGCTCTGCTATCTTCTCAACCTGTGAGGGAGGAAAACAGGCATTCAGGATTTCAGTGGAAAGTTGGAAATTGGGGTGGACTAGATGTGTCTTTTCCCAAATGGAGATTTCCCAACCAACTGCCATTTCATTCCACATTGCACGTCTTTTTCCATTGCCTTTCTCAGTCATTTCCCCCCTTCCCTAGCCCGAGTTCCACTTGTATGCAGCAGCTTTATGCATTGAATAAATCGATCCCTCCCTGCTGAGCTGTCAGCAAATGGAACTGACCAACAGAACAGTCTGTGTAAGTGTGTCTTGTGCCTGGGCTAGACAGACAAGTGCAATTATTTGATTGCTGGAGATTGCCACTAAATTAGGGTGAAATAGTGGGTCTGAGACTTGTTGGTGAATATTATTAATAATATAGTGTCATGAATTAATAACATAGTGTCATGTGAAACAAAGCTACACTAGAAAGTCTGTCTGAAATCCCATTTTAAATCACATTTTCAGGGAGCTAGCTGCTGGAGGAGATGGGAAATAATAAAGCAAGGGGTCTTTAAGCAGCTGGTTGGGAGTTTCAGTCTGACCTAGGCTGAAGTTAAGAGAATCTGCATTGCTGTCATGAGTTTTTTGGTGGCCGGAGTGAAGCATGGGATTCATCTCTGGCTAATTGTCATAAAAATTACACTACTATAGTGCTCCACTATGAAAAATCATCTTCATTCTCATCATTAGAATCCTTGAAGAGAGGTCACTGCAAAAACTGCATGAAATTCTTTCTGGCAACTGTGATGTCCTCAGTTACTGCATAGTCCATTTCCTTAGCCCACCTACCACAGACAACCCTTCCAGACTCCTCCACTTCTCCCTTCATAAAACTCCTAGTCATGCCAAATGGGATCTGTCACCATTATTCTCAGATGTGTCCTGAAGTCCACTGCCCCTGGGCTTGAGTAAAAGTAATTCCCTTCATTCCAAGTGCCCTTCCCCAACCCCAGCTCTGTCCATCAGTTGAAGACCTAGATCAAATGTGACTTCTATGAAGCCTTCTTTGTTCATTTGTCTGGAACAGGTGTCCACAAACTTTTTATGTAAAGTAACAGTAAAATTTTAGGCTTTGCCACGTGCAGCCTCTATATTCTTCTTTGTTTTATCAAAATGTAAAGACTATCCTTAGCTCATGGTCCATTCAGAAACAGGCCACAATGAATCTGGCTCATGGACCATAGTTAGCCAATCCATGGTCTAAGGTGATCTCTTCTTTCTCTGAAGTCCTATACAATTTTGTTTTGTGTTATACATGCCACTCATCACATCTAGCCTTGTATATAAGTTATTGGTATACAAGTATTTTCTCTATTGGACTGAAGATCCTTGAGAGTAGAAATTAAATCTTGTATACTTTATTTAAGCCCTACAACATCTATTATGGTATCTGAACACAGAAAGTGCTCAAAGGATATTTTTAAATGAATGCATAAATTACTTATAATATCTTCCAGCAAGAACATAATTTATTTCCCAACTCTTCCAAGCCCTTAATTTTCTGATAGGTAGGTCTTCCACCTTTATCCTGATCCTGGACCCCTTAATAAGGCTATGAGCACCATAAATGGAACTGGTAATTAGACACAGAATATTGTTTTCATTTATTGAATGTATTCATTCAACACTTATTACATGCAAATCTCTGAGAAAACATCAGTGGCTAGACAGAAACTTCAGCTGCTGTGGTGCTTTACAGTCTAGGCTGAGAAGCATGAGCTTAATATCAGCTCTCCTCTTGATATGTCTCAATTTCACTTTCCTAGTTTTACATGTCATTTACATAATAATAATACATTTTGCCAGTTGGTTTGCCAGGGTGTAGTAAATTTTAAAACTATAATAGTAGGGCTCCCCTGGTGGCGCAGTGGTTGAGAGTCCGCCTGCCGATGCAGGGGACACGGGTTTGTGCCCCGGTCCAGGAAGATCCCACATGCCGCGGAGCGGCTGGGCCCGTGAGCCATGGCTGCTGAGCCTGCGCGTCCGGCTCCGCAACGGGAGCGGCCGCAACAGTGAGAGGCCCGCGTACCGAAAACAAAACAAAACAAAACAAAACTATAATAGTAGAAGCTGATATTTATTGTACACCTTAGATAGTTATAGATATTCTTTTTTAATATGTACCACCACTTAAGGAATTTAATGAAGTAATTCACTGCATTTATTTATTTTGTTGTCAATCTGGATAAACTGGTGATCACAGCTGTCACTTAACCAGATAACAGGAGATAAATCAGTCAACTGGAGGCAATATCTTGATCACAAGCTAAATTAAGCAACATCATTTAGAATAGGCATATTGTGCTTAATAATTGGTGGAGGTTTATAAAAATAACGGACTTAGTAAATGAAGGCGTGGAGATTTGATTTAAGGTCTGTTTGAATTCTAAGCCTCATCTTTACAATGTAATCAAAATATTGTTGGATCACATTGAGTTTCATTCTGAGCACAGATTTGCACTGAAATGAATGACAGTGAAGCAAAAAATAAGAAAGAAAAACAACTACGCATACAATTAGCTGAAAGAAATTAAGACATTTTATGGCAGTCTCTAAAGAAAATATCAAAAAAGGGAGTAAGTTCTTAGTAGTCAGAAGAATTTCCTTGAAGTCCTCCTTCCTTATTGTATCTTTCTGTCTGCCTCATGTAAAGTCCATTGCCAGACAAAACTCTTAACTCTCCTGATTCTCCCCCAAGCCTGTCTGCCCAGTTCTTTCTCCTCTTGCCACCACTCCTCAATCACTCTGATTCTCTTCTCCAGTTACTCTCTGCCCATCCAAGGTTTTCCCATTCTTTTATATTCTTTCCCTTTCTGCAGTGCACACTGTGGTAGGTCAGAAGCTAAGATAGCAGCCAGGATTCCCAGCCACTGGTGTACACCCCCTGTATGATCCTGTACCCTTGGGTGTGGGCTGGACCTGTGAATATGGTGGGAACATGGCCCCCTTGATTGATTACATCAAAGTGGCAAAGGTGATGTGATAGTTCACTTCTGTAATTTCACTTTATGTAAGACCATTGTAACAGACTGGAGTGAGATTCTCCTGCTTGCTTTGAGGAAGTAAGCTATCATGTTTTAAAAGGCCTTATGGCTAGGACCTGAAGGTGGCCTCTAGGAGCTAAGATCAATCTCTACGAGCTGTTAACAGTAACAGCTATGACTGCAAGAACTGAATTCTGCCAACAATTTCAGTGAGCTTGGAAGACACCTCCAACCCCCAGATGAGATGGCAGCCCTAGCTGACACCTTGATTTCAGCCTTGTAAGACCCTGAGCAGAGAATTTAGATACAGTGTGCCTAGACTTCTGAACTAGTGAGATAATTGTAAGCTGATACATTTGTGGTAATTTATTATACAACAATAGAAAATGAGTACATGTACATTAATTTGGTTTGTGTGATAAAGTCCAAAAATATCAGGGGAAAAGGAAAGGAGTGTATTTATGTTTCATACATTTCTGTTTTTGTGTTTGTTACATCTTTATTCCAGTGGTTCTACTCTGTTTTCCCCACTATAATACGCAAACAATACATCTGAAGAATGTGATACATTTCCATCACAATAGTGGCTCCCTATACCTGTAAATCTCCAAGGGTGGAGCTAAGGCTTGTGTAGTTTGTCAAAGTCCCCTGGTGGCTGGGGTATGCTTTGGGTTGAGAACTACTGCACTATGATATTTTAGGGACTGCTAAAACTGGGTCTACTACCCATCTCTGGACTAGATCATACATTGACTTTATTTGATTTCAATTAAATAAAGCTGGCAATTTTAAGTTATCAAAGTCAGAGACCAGTGAGAAAATTTTTACATGCCCCGTCTTCATGATAAAACAAAGTGCTAGACGTTACCTAGATATAATCTGCCTTTCTCCTGCTCCCTACCTAAAGAAGGTATTCTTCAATCATCAAATCAGTTCTGGGCTTCCAGGAAAGTTGTTATGGCTCTCTGGGTAATTACAGGTAGCTGGTAGGGAGGATACCTGCAAGCATCCACAGACCAAAAGGTGTCCTATTTGAGAGAGGTGCTGGTGGAAGTGGTGAAGGCATTATGGCTCCTTTCATTTAGTTTGTTCAGGGAAAATATTGTGGATTAAAATGACATCTAACAACTCCTCTTTCTGGTTGAGGATGTAAAGAGCTGTGTTTCTCCCTATTTTTTCTCCCTTTTTTTTTGGTCAGTGTTCATGTGGAGAATTAAATTGATTTCTTAAAGTTAAGACAGTTTTGCATTCCTCAGCTGGATCATGGTATATTTATTCTTTTTATGTATTGCTGGATGGGGTTTGCTAATATTTTATTTAAGGTTTGCACATACATTTACTCAAGATATTGGCCTATAATTTGCCTTTCTTGTACTGTCATTTCAGGTATTGATGTCAAAGTTCAGCTGGCCTCATAAAATGAATTGGGGTGGGTGGTAGGCTAGAAGAATGGCCCCCCAAATGACATTCATGACCTAGTCCCTGGAATCCATTAATACCTTATTTGGAAAAAGAGTCTTTGCAGATATGATAAAGTTAAGGATCTTGTGAAGGGATTATCCCCACAAGAGAGAGGCAGAGGGAGATTACACACAGAGGAGAAGGCAGTGTAAGATGGAGACAGAGATTGGACAAGCCAAGGAATATCAACAGCCTCCAGAAGCTGGAATAGGCAAAGAAGGAATTCTCTCCTAGAAGCTCCAGAGAGAGTGTGGCCCTGCTGACACCTTGATCCAGTGAAACTGATGTTAAAATTCTGGCCTCCAGAACTGTGAGAGAATAAATTTCTGTTGTTTCAGGCCAGTTTGTGGTAATCTGTTACAGCAGCCATAGGAAATGAATATATGCAGTGTTCTTTATTTATTATATTTTAAAATTCTCTAGAAGAATGTGAAAAATTGATATAATTTCTTCCTAAAATGTTTGGTAGAAGTCACCAGTAAATACTTCTGAATTGAGGTTTTCTTTTTGGGAAGGTTTTAATTATAGATTTAATTCCTTTTATAGTTATAGAAATGTTGACATTTTCTGTTTCTCCTTGGTAAGTTATGTATTTTTTAGGAATTTTCCTCTTTAATCTAAATTTCCAAATTTTATGGCATAAAGTTATTTAAAATATTCTCTTATCTGAATTATCCATAATGATGTCTTCTTGGGATAGCTATGCCATCTTTCTTATTTCTTGATCAGTCTTGTTAGACATTTATCAATTTAAATAGTTTTGTAGAGAATCCAAATTTAGCTTTATCTTCATTATTATATTTTTGGTTTTGATTTTATTAATTTCTACTCATATTTTTGGTATTTCCTTTCTTTTATGTGAGTTTATTTTGCTCTTCATATTCCAACTTCTTGTGATGTTTGCTTAAATTATTACTTTTAAGCCTTTCCACTTTTCTAATGCATGCATTTAAGACTATAAATTCCCCTCTAAGCAGCGCTTTAGCTATATTCCACAAATTTTGATATGTAGTATTTTTATTTTCATTCAATTCCAAATTTTCCTCATTTATATTGAGATTTTGTCTTCTTTGATACATTGGTTGTTTAGAGTGGATTTATTCATTTTCAAACTTACGGGGTCTTAAATTTACTTTAAAATTTGACTTCTTGCTTAATTGCAGTGGGTCAGAAAATATTCTATATTGTTGATTTGTTTGAAATTTCCTGAGACTTGCTTTATGGACCAGAATATGGTCACTTTTAATAAATATTTCATGCGTATTTGAAAAAGATATGTATTCTGCCATTGTTTAATATATATCATTAATTTGTTAGCTAATAATTTCAAATCTTCTATATCTTATTTATTTTTTGTCTGTTTGTTCTAGCACATTCTAAAAGAGGTAGATTAAAATATTCTACTGTAGTTGGGGATTTCTCCATTTCAGCTTTTAGTTTTTTTGATTTTTGCTTTATGTGTTTGGAGGCTATGTTAGCATGCATAGAAATTCAGAATTATTATATCTTCCTGTTGGATTGACCTTTTATCCTTATGAAATATATTTTTTATCTCCAGTAATATTTCTTGCTTTAAAGTTTTATTTTCTAATTTTAGTGTGGCTATACCAATTTTCTTTTGGTTACCCTTTGCATGCTGTATCTTTTCATATAATTTCACTTGCAACCCTATTTTTTCTTTCTTCCAGTTTTATTGAGCTATAATTTACATACAGCACTGTATAAGTTTAAGGTATACAGTGTAATGATTTGATTTACGTACATCATGAAATGATTACCACAATAAGTTTAGTGAACATCCATCATCTCATATAGATAAAAAATAAAAGAAAGGCAAATTTTTTTTTCATTGTGGTGAGAACTCTTAGGATTTACTGTCTTAACAGCTTTCATATATAATGTACAGCAGTGTTCATTATATTTATCATGTTGTATAACATATCCCTAGTACTTATTTATCTTATAACTGGAAGTTTGTACCTTTTGACTGCCTTCATCCAATTCCCCATCTCCCCAACTCCACCTCAGGAATCTCAAATCTGATCTCTTTATCTATGAATTTGTTTGTTTGTTTGTTTTTGAAGTATAATTGATATGCAACACTATGTTAGCTCCTGGTGCACAACATAGTGATTTGATATGTCTGTACCTTACAAAATGATCACCACAATAGGTCTACTTACCATGTCACCATACAAAGATATTACATTATTATTGACTAAATTCCCCACACTGTACATTTCATACTCGTAACTCATTAACTGGAAGTTTATACCTCTTAATCTCCTTCGCCTATTTCTGTCATTCCTATTTCTTTAATGTAGTCTTGTAAGCAGCATATAATTGAAGATTTTAAAAATTCCAATCTGATAATTTTAGTCTTTTTCTATTTAGCCTACTTATATTTAATATAATTAATGGTATATCATTTGTTTTCTACTTGACGCTCCTATTCTATATTATCGTCCTCTTTTCTTGTCTTCTTTTATATTAGTCAAGTGTTTTGTTTTTAAAATTCCATTTCTGCTCCTCCATTACTTGTTGGTTACACACTATTTTACAATTCTTCTACTGTCAACTCTGATAGTACAGCATGAATCTTCGACTTATTAAAATCTAATACAAATTAATACTTTTGCTATTTCCTAAAAGACTTTTCCCTTTTCTGCCTTTTGTGTTTTTGTTCTTATGCATTTCAATTATACATGTATTTTAAATACCAGAAACTTTATTTTTATTTTATACAGTCAATATTCGTTGAGATTTACTCAGATATTTGCCTTTCTATTGCTATTTATTCCTCTTTTTTCTTTTCTTCATTTCCATGCCTCTGTCTGATCATATTCCTTCTACCTGAAGAAATACTTTTAGTATTTCCTTAATTGCGAGTCTATTAGTGACCTGCAGTTTTTGTTTGCTTGGAAATATCTTTATTTTATTTTGTTTATTAAAGGATATATTCACTATATATACAATTGTAGATTAATAGCTAATTTCTTTCACCACATTAGATAGATCATTTCATTGTCTCTGGCTCCCATTGTATTCTGGTGAGAAGTAAGATCTCAGTCTAATTTTTCACCTTTATCATTTTTCTTTGGGTGCTTTTTTTTTATCTTTATCTTTATTTTTCAGTAATTTTAATATAAGGTACCTATAAGGGTTCTTTTCCTTAGTATGTCATTTAGATATATATCTGTCACTGGAAGACACTGTTCTTTAGGGGCTATCCTGGCCTCCACCCCTGCTTTATTCCATACTCTCCTGATTTATCTAGGTTTGTCTTCTTTTTCCTAAGAGCTTCTACTGTCAGCTCTGCCAGAAGAACACATCTATGATTAGGTGGTTTAAGGAGAACTGTGCCCCCTCCTATCTACCTACCATGAGTTTTGAACTTCATATTCTCATTTGAACACATGGTACTTTTACCTTTTCCCTATTTTGACTTTATGGTGTTAATTTTTTGATACCTAGTCTCTCTGGTCTAAACAGAGTCTCAGTGCTACTCAGCTCCTGGTCTTCTCTGTCTTGTTATCTTTGCCCTCAGTTCTCACATTGAATTGGTCACTACATTTTGCTAACTGTAGGTTTGAATTCTCTTCCCTTTTCTTCTTCTTTGCTGGTACTGCCTTAGTTTAGACTCTCATCAACTCTTGGGTGGATTATTAGGGTAGCTTCCTATTTGATCACTTAGGCCAATCTGTGTGTTTGTGTGTATTGTGTTTGAAAAAAAATCACAATTCTCTGGGCTAGTGTTTGAATGATATACATTCAACACAGCAGTGGAAAGAGTATTGGGATGGAAGTAGGAGAACTGGGTACTAGCTAAAAAAGTACATGACCTATGGAAATGATATGGTGGAGTAAATGGGATTTTCCTGAAGGAAATAGACTTTTTCCACTTGAAGGGGAGAAAGGACAATTTTTTTCCTATTTTCCTTTTCTCCTTTTATTAGGAGTAAAGGGATATTAAACACAAAGTCAGAGGTACAGGATTACATGGAGATTCCACTGATATGAGTTGAATGGCTTTTGCTTCACAAGCTGTTCTTGCAGGAGCCAAGCATGGATTCAAAGTCTATGAGCTATTCTAGTAGAAGCCACGTTCTGTGTTGAACTTCCTATCTTCAGGTCTTCCATAAAGTCTTTTAAAAGTGCTACTCTAAAAAAAAAAAGTGTTACTCTACTGTGGAGTTTAGGGGAAGCATCTTTTCCTCTCCAAGTCTAGGGTGGGGACATCAACAGGCTTTCTAGTGAAATTCCTCAGCAGAGCAGCAGTCTCCAAAGGAGCAGTCCTGGAAGAGGCCGCGTACTATAGTGATGAGATGAGAGGGCAGAGCAGAAGATACAGGGGAAATTATTCGGGAGCATGCTTGTGGCAACTCATTAGGGAACTCCCAGAAATTATTCTGGGGGTGACAGGATCAAGAGAAACACTTTTAACTTCCAGGTAGTAGGCCAGTGGGGATCATATCCTAATAACTTGAGTATTAACAAAGTAATTTCTGATGGTATGCACAGGCTGGTGACTTACGGGTTCTTCTTTAGTGAATAATTTGGAATTACTCTGGATCTCTTAAAAATGGTTGTAGATTCACTATGGCTTATAATCAGAGATGTGCAAACTGTCCAAGCCTAAGATGTAGAAGAAATACGGTTCTATATTGCTCAGAAGGCTCTGAGAGTTTCACCATTGTACATCACTCTATTTCCTATAACTGGTTGATCATCAGCACCTGGGGAGAAAACATACAGGTTCCTGGGCCCCACCTCACACTTCCTGAATCAGCAGACTGTTTTGACTTAGAAAAAATACTCCTTTAGGGAGTTCTTCAAGTTGAAATGAAAGGACACTAATTAGTAACATGAAAATATATTAAAGTATAAAACACCTTGGTAAAGGTAAGTATACTCTCAAACTCACAATACTTTAATATTATATTGATGGTGTGTAAATCACTTAACTCTAGTACAAAGGTCAAAAAATGAAAAATATAGCTAAAATAATTTTTTAATGGATACATAATTTTAAAAAATGTAAAGTGTGATATCAAAATCATAAAGGGGGGAGTAAAAGGGTAGAGTTTTTGTATGTGACTAAAGTTAAGTTGTTATCAGCTTAAAATAGGCTGTTATAAGTTTTTTTTTTGTAAGGCTTATGGTAACCACAAAGCAAAAGCATATAGTAGATACACAAAACATAAAGAGAAAGGAATCAAAGACTATCAATATGGAAAATCATCAAATCACAGAAGAAGACAGCAAAAGAGGAAGAAAGGAACAAAGGAACTACAAAACAGCCAGAAAACAATTTAAAAAATGCTAATAGTAAGTCTATACCTATTAATAATTACTTTAAGTGTACATGGATTAAATTCTCCATTGAAAAGACATAGAGTGGCTGAATGGACAAAAATCAAGATGTGTATATATGCTGCCTGCAAGAGCCTCACTTCAGCTTTAAAGACATATACATAGGTTGAAAGTGAAGGGATTAAAAAGATAGTCCATGAAAATGGAACCCCAAAGAGACCAAGGGTAGCTATGTGCATAACAGACAAAATAGACATTTAGTAAAAATCTGTAACAAGGGCTTCCCTGGTGGCGCAGTGGTTGAGAGTCCGCCTGCCGATGCAGGGGACATGGGTTTGTGCCCCGGTCTGGGAAGATCCCACATACCGCGGAGCAGCTAGGCCCGTGAGCCATGGCCACTGAGCCTGCGCGTCCAGAGCCTGTGCTCTGCAATGGGAGAAGCCACAACAGTGAGAGGCCCACGTACGGAAAAAAAAAAAAAAAATCTGTAACAAGAGACAAAAAGGTCATTATATAATGATAAAAGAGTCAATTAATCAAGAGGATAAAACAATTGTAAATATATATACACCCAACATCAGAACACCTAAATATATTAAGCAAATATTACCAGATCTGAAGGCAGAAATAGGTTAAAAAGCAATAATACTAAGGGACTTCAGTAACCCACTTTCAACAATGGATAGATCATCCAGATAGAAAATCAATAGGGAAAGATTGGACTTGAACTATACTTTAGACCCAATAGACATAACAGACATATACAGAACATCCATCCAACAGTAGAAAAATGTGAGAATATACGTTTTTCTCAAATGCACACATAACATTCTCCAGGATCGGTATATTTTTGGTCACGAGTCTCAAGAAATTTAAGAAGATTGAAATCATATCAAGTATCATTCCAAACCATAAGGATATGCAACTAGAAATCAATAACAGGAGGAAAGCTGGAAAATTCACAAATATGTGAAAATTAAACAACACCCTCCTGAACAATTAATGAGTCAAAGGCGAAATCAAAAAGGAAATTTAAAAATATCTTGAGAGGGACTTCCCTGGTGGCGCAGTGGTTGAGAATCTGCCTGCCAATGCAGGGGACATGGATTCGAGCCCCGGTCTGGGAAGATCCCACATGCTGTGGAGCAACTGGGCCCGTGAGCCACAACTACTGAGCCTGTGCATCTGGAGCTTGTGCTCCACAACAAGAGAGGCCACAATAGTGAGAGGCCCGCACACCACAATGAAGAGTGGCCCCCGCTTGCTGCAACTAGAGAAAGCCCTTGCACAGAAAATGAAGACCCAACACAGCCAAAAATAAATAAATTAAAAATTAAAAAAGAATCCGCCTGCCAATGCAGGGGACATGGGTTCAAGCCCTGGTCCGGGAAGATCCCACATGCTGTGGAGCAACTAAGCCAGTGCGCCACAACTACTGAAGCCCGTGCCTAGAGCCCAGGCTCCGCAAAAAGAGAAGCTGCCACAGTGAGAAGCCCACCCACCAAAACGAAAAGTAGCCCCATTTGCCACAACTAGAGAAACCTGCATGCAGCAACGAAGACCCAACACAGCCAAAAAAAATTTTTTAATCTTGAGACAAATGAAAATGGAAATATACCAAAACTTATGGGATGCAGCAAAAGCAGTTCTAAGAGGGAAATTCTTGGTAATAAACACTTACATTAGGAAAAATGAAAGATCTCAAGTAAAAAAAACCTTGCTTTACACCTCAAGGGACTAGAAAAAGAAGAACAAACTAAGCCCAAAGTTAGTAGAAGGAAGGAAATAATAAAGATCAGAGTAGAGATAAATGAAATAGAGACTAGAAAAGCAATAGAAAAATCAATAAAATTAAGAACTATTTTTTGAAAAACTAAGCAAAATTGACAAAACTTTAGCTAGGCTATGAAAAAAAGAGAAGACAAATAAAACCAGAAATGAAAGATGAGATATTACAACTGATAGCACAGAAATTCAAAAGATCATAGGAGATTACTATAAACAATTATATGCCAACAAATTGGATAACCTAGAAAAAAATAGATAATTCCTAGAAACATACAGTGTACCAAGACTGAATCATGAAGAAATAAAATATCTGAATATATATATAACTAGGAAGATTGAATCAGTAATCACAAATCTCTCAGCAAAGAAATGCCCAGTACCAGATGGCTTCACTAATGAATTCTTCTGAACATTTAAAGAAGAATTAATGCCAATTCTTCTGAAACTCTTATAGAAAATTGAAGAGGTGGGAACACTCCCAAACTCATCATGAGGTTAACCTACTAAAGCCAGACAAGGACACTTTAAGAAAAGACAATTTAATCAAAGAGGTGAAAGATCTGTACACTGAAAACTGTAAGATATTGATAAAAGAAATTGAAGAAGATACAAATAAATGAAAAGATACCTTGTGTTCATGGATCAGAAGAAATAATATTGTTAAAATGTCCATATTATCAAAAGCAATCTACCAATTCAGCACAATCTTTATCAAAATTCCAATGTTATTTTTCACAGAAACAGAAAAAACAATCCTAAAATTCATATGGAACCACAAAAGACCCCAGATAGCTAAGGCAATCTTGAGGAAGAAGAACAAGCTGATTTCAAGCTGTATTACAAGGCTATAGTGATCAAAACAGTATGGCACTGACATTAAAAACAGATACATGTATCACTGGAAAAAAATAGACAGCCCAGAAATAAAACTGCATATATACTGCCAACTAATCTTTGACAAAGGTGCCAAGAACACACAATGAGGAGAGTCGCTTCAATAAATGGTGTTGGGAAAATTGGAATGAAATTGGACCCCTATCTTACACCACTTACAAAATTAACTTGAAATGGATTAAAAACTTCAATATAAGACCTGAAACCATAAAAAGCTTCTGCACAGAAAAGGAAGGAGTCAAGAAATGAAAAGGCAACCTGTGGGAGAAGATATTTTTAATCTGTATATCTGATAAGGGATTAATATCTAAAATATATAAAGAACTCATACAACTCAGTAGCAAAAACAAAAACAAGGAACAAATAATCCTATTTAAAGTGTGCAAAGGGGGACTTCCCTGGTGGTCCGGTGGTTAAGACTCTGTGCTTCCAATGCAGGGAGTGCAGGTTTGATTCCTAGTCGGGGAACTAATATCCCACATGGCATGCAGTGTGGCCAAAAAAATTAATTAATTAAATAAAACTTTTTTTAAAAGTGCAAAGGATCTGAAAAGACATTTTTCTGAAGAAGACATACAGATGTCCAACAGGTGTATGAAAGAGTGCTTAACATCACTAATCATCAGGGAAATGCAAATCAAAATCACAATGAGATATCACTTCACACATGTTAGGATGTCTATTATTAAAAAGAAAAGAGATAACAAATGTTGGTGAGAATGTGGAGAAAAGGGAACCCCTGTACCATGTTGGTGGGAATGTAAATTGGTATAAGCATTATGAAAAACAGTGTGGAAGTTCCTCAAAAAATTAAAAATTTAACTATCATGTGATCCAGTAATTCCACTTCTGGGTATACATCCAAAGAAAATGAAATCAAGATCTTGAATAGGTATCTGAATGCCCATGTTTATTATAGCATTATTTACAATAGCCAAGATATTTTCCATATACCCTGTGTCCCCACACACGCATAACCTCCCCTATTATTAACATCCCTTACCAGAGTGGTACATTTGTTACAATTGCTGAACCTACAAATGACACATCATAATCACCCAAAGTCCATAATTTATATAATGGCTCAGTTTTGGTGTTATACATTGTATGGGTTTGGTCAAACGTTTAGTGATATGTGTCCATCATCATGGTATCATACAGAGTATTTTTTACTGCTCTAAAAAATTCTCTGCGCTCCATGTATTAATCCCACTCTGCCAACCCCACCGACCTCTGGCAACCACTGCCCTTTTTACTGTCTCCATAATTTTCCTTCTCCAGAATGTCAAATATTGGAATGGCACAGTGTGTAGCCTTTTCATATTGAATTATTTCACTTAGTAATATGCATTTAAGGTTCCTCAATGTCTTTTTTTTTTTTTGCGGTACGCGGGCTTCTCACTGTTGTGTCCTCTCCTGTTGCGGAGCACAGGCTCCGAAAGCGCAGGCTTAGCGGCCATGGCTCACAGGCCCAGCCGCTCCATGGCATGTGGGATCTTCCCGGACCGGAGCACGAACCTGTGTCCCCTGCATCGGCAGGCGGACTCTCAACCACTGCGCCACCAGAGAATCCCCTCTTTCCATGTCTTGATAGTCCGTTTCTTTTAAGGACTGAATAATATTCCATTGTTTGGTTGTTTACTAATCCATTCACTCACTGAAGGACATCTTGGTTGCTTCCAAGTTTTGGCAGCTATAAAAATGTTGCTATAAACATCTGTGTGCAGGTTTTTGTGTGGACAGAAGTTTTTTATTCATCTGGGTAAATACCAAGAAGCATGCTTGTTGGATCATTTGATAAGAGTATGTTTAGTTCTGTAAGAAACTGCCAAACTGGCTTCCAAATTGTCTTCCAAAGTGTCTCTTACATTTCCATCAGCAATTAGTGAGTTCCTGTTGCTCCACATCCTAGCCAGTATTTGGTCTTGTCAGTATTCTGGATTTTGGCCATTCTAATAGGTGTGTAGTGGTATCTCATTGTTGTTTTAATTTGCATTTCTCTGATGACTTATTATGTAAACCATCTTTTCATATGCTTAGTTGACATCTGTATATCTTTTTTGGTAAAGTGTTCAGATAGTTTGCCCATTTTTAACCAGATGTTTGTTTTCTTACTGTTGAGTTTTAAGAGTTCTTTTCATACATTGGATAAAAGTCTTAGATATGTGTTTTGCTAATATTTTCTCTGAGTCTGGAGCTTGTCTTTTCACTCTCTTAACAGTGTCTTTCACAGAGCAGAAGTTTTAAACTTTAATTACATCATTTTTTTCTTTCATGAATTGTCCTTTTGGTTTCATATCTAAAAACTCAGTCAAACCCATGGTCACCTAAACTTTACCTGTAATATATTCTCCTATATTGTATTTTATATATAGCTTTGTGTTTTACATTTTTGTCTATGATCCATTTTGAATTAATTTTTTGAAAGGTGTAAGATCTGTGTCTAATTTTTTGTTTGCATATGGACGTATAATTATTCTAACACCATTTGTTGAAAAGACTATCCTTTCTCCATTAAATGGCCTTTGCTCCTTTGTTAAAGATCAATTGACTGTATATGGGTGGATCTATTTATGGGCTCTTTAATCTGTTTCTTTAATCTACTTGTCTATTCTCTCACCAATACAATACAGTCTTAATTACTGTAACTTCATAGTAAGTCTTGAAGTCAGGTAGTGTCAGTTCTCTGACTTTGCTTTTCTATTTCAGTATTGTGTAAGGGTATTCTTGGTCTTTTGTGTTTCCATGTGAACTTTCATATCAGTTTGTCAATATCCACAAAATCATTTTCTAGTAGTTTGATTGTGATAGCATTGGAGTTATAGATCAAATTTGGAAGAGTTAACACCTTATTCATATTGAATTTTCCTATTTGTGAACATGTAATATCTATCCAGATATTTTATTTTTCAGCTCAATGTTTTCCATTTATTTCTTTTGTGTAGTTTTTATTTCTGTACTGTGATATATATTTGCATTTATTACAAACATATTTTCCTTTATATCCTTAAGTATAGTTTTATAACTCCTTTAAAATCATTGTCAACTAATTCCAACATCTGGGTCATCCTGAGGTCACACTTCATTTACTGCCTTTTCTCTTGAGAAAACAGATTTCTCTTTCTTTATATGTTAACTAACTTTGGATTATATCCTGGACATTGTGAAAAATATGTTGTGAAGACTCTGGATTCCATTATCTTTTATTTTTTTATTTTTTGCCCTACGCGGGCCTCTCACTGTTGTGGCCTCTCCCGTTGCAGAGCACAGGCTCTGGACACGCAGGCTCAGTGGCCATGGCTCATGGGCCCAGCCGCTCCGCAGCATGTGGGATCTTCCTGGACCGGGGCACAAACCCGTGTCCCCTGCATTGGCAGGTAAACTCTCAACCACTGCGCCACCTGGGAAGCCCTCTATTATGTTTTAAAAATATTTTTTACCTTTTGACTCCTTCACTCATTTCTCTCACCCCCAAACTCCCGCCTCTGGTAACCACCAATCTATTCTCAGTATCTATGAACTTGAATTAATTAATTAATTTATGGATTCCATGTATAAGAGAGTTCATACAATATTTGCCTTTCTCTGTCTATTTCATTTAGCATAATGCACTTGTGCTCCATCCATGTTGTCACAAATTGCAAGATTTCATTCTTTTTTTTGCTTGTTTTCTAATAACAGCTTTATTGAGATATAATTCACATACCATAAATTTCACAATTTTAAAGTCTACAATTCAGTGATATTTAGTATATTCAGAATTATACACCCATTATCACTAATTCTAGAATATTTCTATCACCCCAAAATGAAACCTTGTACTCATTAGCAGTCCCTTCCATTTCCTCCAGCCTCTGTATACCACTCTTTCTATCTCTATGATTTAGCCCATTCTAGACATTTTATATAAATGGAATCATATGAGGAAGCCATTCTTTAGTAGAAGTGACTAAAGCTGACACATAGAAAAGAAAGAGAGATACAGGGACAAAGGGAGGGAGAGAGCAAAAGATTAACTCATTTAAATTATTTTGTCCATTAAGTAATTCACATATCTTCCCTAGACTCTCACCCACTAATCAAGAGGAAAAAACTGTTCAATATATTTTAAAGATTAGTCCAATACAATAATATAAAACATCAGTGCAGCTAAAACTCAGATTCTTTTGAAGAAATAGGCAAATCCTTGGTAATATGAATCCTCCCTTTGTTCAGTGGACAGAGAATGTGCTTTGGAATCAGACTACTAGATTTAAATTCATGTTCTATAATTTACCAACTACATCACATTGGGCTACTCATTTCCTACCTTGGAGTCTCAACTTCTTTTTCTGATAAGTCAGGATAATAATTCACAGAGCTTTTGGAAAGATTAAGTGAGATAACGTATGAGAAGAATATAATACAGTTCCTGGAATGGATGATAAGTTCCATTCTTCCTTGGGAGTTTAGGCATAAGTGGGGAATGAAGGAATGGCAGAGTCTACCAGAAAGGAGTATTTTCCCTTTTATAATGTGGAGTTGTTGTTGGGAGGCAGTTGTTCCACCAGGGACTATATATATTTTTTTTTATTTAATTTATTTATTTTTGGCTGCGTTGGGTCTTCATTGCTGTGCACAGGCTACATCTTCTTCATCCATTCATCTGTCGATGGACATTTATGTTGTTTCCATGTCTTGGCTATTGTAAATAGTGCTGCTATGAACATAGGGGTGCATGTGTCTTTTCAAATTATAGTTTTGTCTGGATATATGCCCATTAGTGGGACTGTTGGATTGTATGGCAACTCTATTTTTAGTTTTTTGAGGAACCTTCATACTGTTTTCCATAGTGACTGTACCAGTTTACATTCCCACCAACAGTGTAAGAGGGTTCCCTTTTCTCCATACCCTCTCCAACATTTATTATTTGTAGACTTCTTTTTTGCCACACTGCACGGCTTGTGGGATATTAGTTCTCCAACCAGGGATTGAACCTGGGCCCCGGCAGTGAAAGCACTGAGTCCTAACCACTGGACCTCCAGGGAATTCCCTATTTGTAGACTTTTTGATGATGACCATTCTGACTGGTGTGAGGTGATACCTCACTGTAGTTTTGATTTCCATTTCTCTAATAATTAGCAATGGTGAGCATCTTTTCATGAGCCTGTTGGCCATCTGTATGTCTTCTTTGGCAAAATAATCAGTTCAGAAATTATTAAATAATTAAAAAATGTGTAGAAGTACCCATTTTTAAATCAGATTATTATTTTCTATTGAGTTGTATGAGTTCTTTGTATATTTTGGATATTAAACCCTTATTGGATATTATGTTTGCAAATATAATATCTTCTTCCATTTGGTAGGTTGTTTTTTCATTTTGTTGATGGTTTGCTTTACTGTGCAGAAGCTTTTCAGTGTTATGTGGTCCCACTTGTTTATTTTTGTTTTTGTTCCTTTTACTTTCAGTGTCAGATTTAAAAAATCATTGCCAAGAACTGTGTAAAGGAGTTTACTGCCTATGTTTTCTTCTAGGGATTTTTATGGTTTCAGGCCTTAAGTTCAAATTCTTAATACATTTCAAATTAGTTTTTGTGTATGGTGTAAGATAGTGCTACAATTTCATTCTTTTGCTAGTGTCTGTCCAGGTTTCCTAACACCACTTATTGAATAGACTGTTCTTTACTCATTGTATATTCTTGGCTCCTTTGTTGTAAATTAATTGACCATACATATGTGGGTTTATTTTGGGGCTCTCTATTCTGTTCCATTGATCTATGTCTGTTTTTATGCCAATAGTATACTGTTTTAATTATTATAGCTTTGTAATATAGCTTGAAATCATATCAGTGAATGTGATGCTACCAACTTTGTTCTTCTCAAGATTGCTTTGGGCCATTCATGATCTTTTGTGATTTCATACAAATTTTAAGATTGTTTTTTCTATTTCTGTTAAAAATGCCATTGGAATTTTGATAGGTGTTGTATTGAATCTGTGGGTTGCTTTGAGTAGTGTGGAAATTTTAACAATATTAATTCTTCTGATCCATGAACATGGGATATTTTAAATTTTATTTGTGTCTTCCTCAATTTCTTCCCTTAATGTCTACTAGTTTTCAGTGTATAGATCTTTCAGTTCCTTGGTTAAATTTATTTCTAGGTATTTATTCTTTTTGATGCAACTGTAAGTGGGATTTTTAAAAAGTTTTCTTTCTGATAGTTTGTTATTAGTGTATAGAAACACAACAGATTTTTGTGTATTGATTTTATATCCTGCAAGATTATTTAATTCATTTATTAGTTCTAATAAACAAATTGTGGTAAAATTCATAAAACATAAAATTAACCATTTTAAAGTATACAATTCACTGGCATTTAGTACATTGACAATATTGTGTAATTATTACCACTATTTTTTTTTTTTTTTTTTTTT
>NW_020172364.1:387695-400195 GCF_003031525.2 Neophocaena asiaeorientalis asiaeorientalis
TTTTTTTTTTTTTTTTTTGGCCCCACCGTGTGACATGCAGGATCCTAGTTCCCCCAACCAGGGATCGAACCTGCACCCCCTGCGGTGGAAGCAGGGAGTCTCAACCACTGGACTGCCAGGGAAGTCCCTATCACCACTATCTTGTTCCACAATATTTTCACTCCCCCAAAAGAAAACCAGCACTAGTTGATCACTCACTTCCCATTCCTCCCTGCCTTTATCCCCTGGAAATCACTAATTTGCATTCCTTTTCCATGGATGTTTTATATAAATATATGAATAATATAATATGTGGCCTTTTGTGTCTGCCTTCTTTCACGTAGCATTATGTTTTTAAGGTTAATCCATGTTGTAGCATGTATTCTTTCCTTTTTTTGTCTGAATAATATTCCTATATATCGATATGCCACATTTTGTTTATCCCTTCATTAGGTGGTGGATGTTTGGATTGTTTCTACCTTTGGGTACTATGAATAGTGGTGCTAGAGACATTCATATATAAATACTTGTTTGAATAACTGTTTTCAGTTTTGGGGGGATATATACCTAGGAGTACAATTGTTTTGTTACGTGTTAATTCTTTATTTAATTTTTCGAGCAACTCCCAAACTGTTTTCCAAAGGAGATGCATAATTTTATATTCCCATCACTCTTTAGCACTGAGAAAGCTCCAAAATGTACAGCGGTAGAGAGGGAGTAGATAAACCCCTGAGCTGATCTCTCCAGGAGCCACCGGATATGTCAAAACACACAACCACAATCCTTTGAGAACGATGTCCATATTGTTCCCTCTGGCACTGTCAAGAGTCTGGGCCACCATCTTCATGGTTGCCACCTGAGCTAGCAGGTGGGAGATTTTAGGTGAAAAATGCCACAACCTTCTCTTAACAGAATTCAGTAGTTTCTTTCCTCATAAGTGTTCTCTTGGATGTTGCAAGGTTTTGGTTAGATTCCAGAGTTTTGAAAAAGTTGATTCTGACATTTTTTTAAGCTTAATCATTGCTTTAATGGTGGGGTGGCGTTTTGGAGTTCTCTACTCTGCCATTTTTGGTAATATCACTCCTGTTATTTATTTTTTGAATATATTTATGTCTTTTGTTTTATCAGTTTGGCTCAGCTCAGACTGAAAGTTTAGTCTTTTCTGTAGAGGGCAATAGCTGAAATTTAAGTTCAGTTCTTCTAAGCTTATCTAGACCGATTGGAATTTGTCCTGTGCAAACATTGTTCAAGAGTTGGCCAGAGATTTGGGCAGAGTTTATACACAGAATTTTGGACACTCATTTCTGGTTCTTTTCTTTCTGGGATGTGTTTTCTTTCTAGATGTTGTGGTTAACCTGGAACCTTTACTTAACACGTCAAGCCAGTAAGACTGTGTGCTTCTATCTAGTTTTTAATGTCCCAAATATCATGTATTTGTGCCTCAGTTCTTTGCTTTTTAAAAAAATTTCAGAGAAGTACTTAAAGAGAGGTTTCAGGCATCATCTAGTTGGTATTGAGTGTTTGGCATCTATATAAATCTTCTAGATCTGCCATAACAAAATACTACAGAATGGGTGACTTAACCAACAGAAATTTATTTCTCACAGTTCTGAAGTCTGGAAGTCCAAGAGCAGGATGTTGACATGTTTGACTTCTCCTGAGGCCTTGCTCCTTCGATTGCAAATGGACACCTTCTTGCTGTATCCTCACATGGCCTTTTCTCTGTTCATGCATAGCAGACCCATGGTGTTTCTTCCTCTTCTTATAAGGACACCAGTCATATTGGATTAGGACCCCACCCTTATGACCTCACTTATCCTTACTTACCTCTTTAAAGGCCCTGTCTCCAAATGCAGTCACTTTGGGGGTTAGGACTATAACATATGAATTTTGGGGGGACACAATTCATCCCGGAATACCATCTTTTTAGTCTCATGACATAACTGAGATGTAGGAGAGCTGTGCTTATTCCTCGTAGTCAGGGATGTAAAATTTAAAAATAAAAAAGAAAGAAAAATTCAAAATCAGCTTCCCAAAGAAAATACCTGAATTATGAGTGTCAAGGCCATCCTTAGCTGGTTGAGTGACAGTTGTATACAAGAGCTCTCCTTGGTTTTGCTTTTCTGTTAGTGAAAACAAAATTTGTCATATGGAAGCAATCAGCTGAATATTTCCAAATAATTGTTAGTTCCCTTTAAAAGCAAAGAAGTGATAACAAAAGTTAAAGTTTATAGATATATTTTCTCTCTCCCTAAATATAGGTGCTGTTAGCAATGAGAAATCCAGAATGCCAGATTATTTTACAGGGAGAAATGAAATTGTTCTATAAATATCATAGTTTCATTTTAGATGGTGTTGCTGGATGCACATAGTGCCTCAGTTAGAGAATGTTCTTTGAACACGAATATTGCAGACATTGGTAGCAGATACATATAGTTATGGTAAAGCTAGCTAAGTGCAATGTCTTCAGAATGGTAGGGTACTCATGACTCACCAGTTGCTGGTTGCTAAATTAGTAGTAACATGCTACCTCACTGTGCATTGGTCCTCTTTCTATGAAACTGGCTTCTACATGATGTTAACCAGGAACTCATCTTTAATGCCAAATTCTAGGCCTGCTTCAAATATTTGGGAGCCCCCTAAGGGGGCCTTCTTGGTTTACTTTTGTGCCATGTCATAGAGATCATGTTTCCCTAGCCAAAATATTGTGACTTATGATTCTGATAATGAGATAGAAAAACTGAGATTGACACCATTCCAGCTCATCTAGGGTATACGATACAGTGTAAGGTACCTATAAAGACAGGCCTAAGATGCTTGGCAAAGAAAGCCATTATATCGTCTACTGGCCGAACTGTTTCTGGAGAGGAACTCCTATGGGAATGGGTTGACATGGGTATTCTGTAAGTCTTCAGAGTAACTTCAGCAAGAAACCAGAAGATTCTGGTTCAATTGGGACCTTAATTAAATTGAATTGATTAGAATATCCATGGGAAGTCCACAGCTTCCAGTATTTTTTGAAACCCATGACCAGTATGAACTTTGTTTTTCAACCTGTTTGCTAAAACATTTTAAGCAAACTAAATGAATCTTTCTTTTGACTGTGTTTCTAACTGAATTACCATCTGCTATTTGGAAATCATAATTAGTTTTGAAATTTACATTTAAATATAAATTGTGCGCTATCACACTGATTGGTCTAAGATAAGGAGAAGAGAACTATTCTTATAGTTTGGTCTTATCATTCACTCCAATGCTTCATCTATTACATGGAATCCCAAATGTATCTTAAAAACCCTGATTGGTATATAGAGGCTTCAGCTGCTTATTATTCTTTCCTCAGCTCCTCATTTTTGCAGCATCTCTCATTCATTTAGAACACGGTTTTAATTTCCATGGCCACCGTGGCTTTTCTGTGTTCTCTTAAAGGAAAACTGCCAAGGTTGATAGGTTCAAATTTGACTTTTCTTCCTAAGTGCATTTATGCATTGCCAAGATCTTCCTGCTTCCTTACATGCTTTTGATTTTAATCGTTGATGCATTGCCAGTTGACTCAAGGACCAAGCAATTACAATAATGTCAGCCCTCAAATCTGATTGTGTAAATCCAGAACAGTACGCTGCTGCTTTTCTTTGTACTTAAAGAATGTAACAAGAACAGTGCCCAGGAATCAATTTAAGAACAATAGGCTGTTGAGTTAAAGTATCATTATCATTAAGAGGTATTTTTACAATGCTTGGCATTTTTCAGCGGATGCAATGATTAGATCTATGTTCTCAGCCCACTCCTACCATGGCTTATTAGGTCACCTTGGGCAAGTCACCCTAATGCCTCTGAGCTTCCTCATTTGTAAAATGACGGGTTGGATTCGATGTTTTTCCGGGTTATTTCAGATTCTTAACTTTATGATTAATAAAACTACTCTGCTGAATACTTTTCAAGTTAATCCCATTTTTACGAATAAAAATGGAACCCCAGTGGTATTGAAACTCTGGGTTATACAGTGAGTGTTACAAAACTGATATGAATTCCTAATTCTTGATTCATGCTAACACTACTTTATTGGTTTTAAAACTTAAATAATACAGGGACTTCCCTGGTGGTCCAGTGAGTAAGACTCCATGGTCCCAATGCTGGGGGCCTGGCTTCAATCCCTGGCTGGGGAACTAGATCCCACATGCATGCTGCAACTAAGTGTCTGCATGCCGCACCTAAGATCCTACATGTCCCAGCGAAGATCCCGTGTGCCACAACTAAGACCCGGTGCAGTCAAAATAAATAAATGTTTTTTAAAAAGCTTGAATAATATAAAGACAATTTTTAGAGGAAATGATATTTTAGACGCCTGATGTGGTCAAATTTTTTATTGTGAATTATGTAAATATTTAAGAACATAAAATTAAGCATACATGTCTTATGCTTGTAGCTTCTACAAAATAGGACATCAATAAATTAAACATAAAAGACCTAAAATTTTAATTTAACTTAATAAGCTGGAAGATGTTGTTTTACTGAAACCAAATCATCTATTACTTGATCCTGTCTTATGGGATGGGTTTCTTTGAATTTGGCACACTTAATTAATAGTGCCATGTCATGACTCAACTGTTTAACCACAGTTTCCTTTATTTATTTGCACAGTAAACTGGGATGTTATCTGGCCTCGACCTAGTGCAGCCATATCATTTACTTGCTTAATCTATCTTTCCCTTTTCTTTTTAGCTTTTAATAATTAAAGCTTACAATTTAGTGCCAGTGTAAATGTAACACAGACATGAGCACTGAAGTTATGTGGCAGAAATTAGTTATTTATTTGTTCATTAGTAATTCATATACCAGAAACTTCTATGTGCCAGGCCTTGTTCTAGACACTGTGGATACAGCAGTGATTAAAAATGAAAAAACCTCTGCCCTTACAGAGCTTATATTCTACTAGGAATCATCAGATGATTTAGAATATTAATTTTAGATTATTATAAAATGAAAATAGAAATAAAAATATTCCTGTAAGGAACTTGTTGACCCTTGGGAATAGGTCCATGGCACATTCTAAGAGATCCATGGATCCAAATTTGAGAAAGCTTTCTCTCTTTAGTTTCTTTCTTTTGCATTATGAACTTCCTAACTTTTGCAATACATTTAAAAATAGAATAGTTTATCTAGTTCACAACTTTCAGTAGAATTTTAGTTTGCAAGGAGTTGCAACCTGGGACATAATACCCAGTGAGCTAAGTTAAGGCATCATGGCAAAATGGAAAGAGCATCTGTTCAGTGATTTGAAGACTGGGACTCTTACCTTGGTCTGTCATTTAGCAGACTGTTGTGACCTTGAGGAGGGCATTTAATCTCTCTGAACCCCAGTTTTCTCAACTTCAAAATTGCAAGGGTGCCCTAATCATTTATTCTTATCCTTTTTGGGGGAACTATATAACTCTTTGAGAACCAGATGAATCCTATGAAACCTATCCATACTAAATGGCTTTTACACACAAAATTTTGCTTATCAGTTCAGAGGATTTATGAACTCCCACTACTCAGAGATAACCACTATTAATATTTTGTTGTAAATGTTTTCTATTCTTTTAAGTAGTGCTTGTTGTCTGTCTTAATACATTATGGCAATGTTTTCATGGAAAAATATTCTCCTTCAACATAATTTTAATGGATGTATTGTAATATATTTAAGCATTGGCTTATCACTAGACATCATAGTAAATCCCTGTCTTTTGCATAGTGTCAAGTCTCCCTGTTAGTGGTAATTGTATCTCACATTTCTTTTGTAAATTCCTACTACCCAAATTTTAGCCATATGTTTTGGGTGAGATTGCTTTAGCAAACCCGTATGATCAGGATCAGGGTGGATATGTAACCAAGTTAGAGCTAGCATGACGCAAGAACACATTTGACAGAACTTCTGGGAAAAAGAAGATTTTCATGCTCTGAATTTGGTGGTGTCCATTAAGTGGACCAGTTAGAAGATGAAGCTGATCCTCAGAATAAGCAGACTCAAAAGATTCATTCTGGTGACATTGTAGGAACCTGAATACAGCCTTAAAGCCTGCCTCTCTTGGTTTTGTTTTTTTGCCTTTTTTTTTTTCTTTAGTTACAAGAGCCAACACATTTTCTTTTTGTTTAAACCCTTATAAATTGAGTTCTTGGTCACTTGCAACCTAAAGAACCTTAAATATAGGCATTTAGGTTACTTTTGAAATTTTGGCTATCATAAATAGTTACAATGAATATCCTCACACTGTTAACTCTTTGGAGTATCTTTAATTATTTCTTTAGTGTTAATTCCTAGAATTCTTGAACATGATTGTCTGGCTCTGGCAGAACTCATTCAGTTACAAATGGATGTAGATTGAATTGTTTATTAGAGTGAACCAATGGTAGTATAATATTTTTTCTTTCTAAACCAGTATTCAATCCATGATTATGCATTGCACTTAGTAGTTATGCTTCTGTAGTGTCCTTTAACTTGTAGTAGTTCCTTGATCTTTTTTTTTCTTTTATGCCATAGATATTTTTGGAAAATATCTGCCAGTTGTTTTACAGAATGTCTCTCAGTTGGGTTTGCCTGTTTCCTTATGAGTAAATCCAGGCTAGGAATTTTTGATAGGAAAATTATATAAGTGACGTTGGGTCCTTCTCAGGGCATCATATTAGAGGGTATGTGATGTCAATTGTCCCATTATTGGTGACATTAACCATTTTCTCTTGGAAATTAGTAATATGTGGGAAGATTCTCTGACACTGTGTGAGTATCCTTTTCTCCTTAAAGTATCACCCAATAGTTATAACATCTTTTTCTGATTATTGCTTGAATTATTTCTGTGATGGTTGTAAAATGGAATTTTCTAACTCTATCATTCCTTTTACATTTATCAATTGATATTCTGCAGTTAGAATGAGCTTTTCCTTCTTTCTTATTCATTCACTCATTCATTCATTTATGTTTACTATCCGTATGTACTCTTGCAATCCTGTTTTCTTAAATGTATTATAGTTCTTTGTTATTGTCAGTCTTTGTTAAAATAAGCTTTTAATTTTGGAATAATTTAGATATACAGAAAAATTGTAAAGATAGTAGAGAGAGAGTTCCTGTATACTCCTCACCCGGTTTCCCCTAATGTTAGCATCTTACATTAATATAATTGTCAGAACTAATACACTAACGTTGGAACATTGCTGTTAACTAAATTAGAGACTTTATTTGCCTTTCACAAATTTTTCTAGGATCCAATACAGGATATCACAATTCATTTAGACAATACAGTTCCTTAGTTTCCTCTGATCTACAGTGGTTTCTCAGTCTTTCCTTGTTTTCATGACCTTGACAGTTTTGAAGATTACTGGTCTGGTATTTTGTAGATAGTCCTTCACTTTGGATTTGTCTGATATTCTCTCATTATTAGACTGGGGTTATGGGTTTGGAGGAAGGATACCACAGAGGTAAGGGGCTTTTTTCATCGCCTTATATTTAGGTGGTGCATGATATAAACCTGATTCATCACTGATGACATTAACTTTGATCACTTGCTTAAGGCAGTGTTTGCTAGATTTCTCTCCTGAAGTCTTCTATTTTCCCCTTTCCTTTCTCTATTCTTTGGAAGCTAGACACTCTTTTTGGAAAGAAGCCCACACTCAACTGGATTTAAATTAAGCTCCACTTCTTGAAGGAGGGAATATCTGCATATATTATTTGAAATATTTTATCTTCTCTAAGGTATATTTGTCCCTCCAATTTGTTCCCATTTATTTATTTATTAAGTCATTTGTTTATATAGGTATTGACTCATGCATATTTATTTTATTCTTTGGGTTATAATTCAATACTACATTATTATTTTTTTTGCTCAAATTGTTCCACTGCAAGGGCCAGGGAAGATAAGATGAGATGCCCTAGCTAAACAGTGAAACAAGAAAAAAGGGACTACTAATTCTTCCTTCCTCTGCCTTTTGTTCTATTAAGGCCCTCAAGGGATTGGATGATGCCCACCACATAGAGAAGGGTAGTTCACTTTACTAAGTCCATTGATTCAAATGCTAATCTCATTCTGAAACACTCTCAGACATACCCAGAAATAATGTCTGGGTACCTCAAGTTGACAGTGTTGTGGTCAGTCAACTTGACGTACAAAATTAGCTGTCACAATTATGTTTTTTTTTTTTTTTTGGCGGTATGCGGGCCTCTCACTGTTGTGGCCTCTCCCCTTGCAGAGCACAGGCTCTGGACGTGCAGGCTCAGCAGCCATGGCTCACGGACCCAGCCACTCCGCGGCATGTGGGATCCTCCCGGACCGGGGCACGAACCCGCGTCCCCTGCATCAGCAGGCGGACTCTCAACCACTGTGCCACCAGGGAAGCCCACAATTATGTTTTAAAGCAGGGGTCAGCAAACTTTTTCTGTAAAGGGCCAGATAAGTATTTTAGGCATTGTGGACCACATTACCTCTGCCGCTACTATTCAACTCTGCCATTACAGAAATCAGCCATAGACAATATGTAACAAAAAACCTTGGATGTGTTCCAATAAAACTCTATGTGCAAAAAGCAGGCAGTGATCTGGATTTGGTCAGTGAGCCATAGGTACTTGGATTCTAAAGTTACCTAGATTTTTTTTTTCTTTTTTAATACATTTTTCTTTAGACTGAGGACATATAGTCCCAGTTCCCTGCATTCTTGCTTCTTTTCCTTTTTTTTTGAGGTCATATTATTTATTTCAAATGGAGTTATATTCTTATTTCTCTTTGCAGTCAGTTTTGGGGCTTGCTTTCCTAATTCTTGTTGATTTAATTTTATGAATGATTAGTAGACATTTTGATATTCTTTCTTCCAAATTTTGTTTTGTACCCTGGAGAAGCTGCTTAATTTAAGAGAAATAACTTTGGTTTTCTAATTTAAGAAATTACAAGTGTAGGCAGAGAAGTTAAATAAGAAGATTGCCCTGACACTGTGCTAAGTGCTTTACATACAGTATCTTAGTCAATGCTCGTCATAGTACTATCACATTTCATTGACTCTAAGATTCCATAGATTATAAGACATGCTTTTTCTCATTTCAGAGATGTTAAAATGTGAGAACTGATACAACACAATATTATGTAGGTACTATTATTTTTATTTTAAGAGTGCATAAATTTAATCAGAAAGGTTAAGTTATTTGCCCAAGAGTACATAGCTGGTAGGTGGCAGATTCAGGAAACAAATCCAGATCTTTTTCCCCTAGATGTTTTCTATTGCCTTTCTTCCCTTTTACCTTCTCTCCCTTTCTACCTTTTTCCCTTCATTTTAAAAGATTAATTTTTTTTTCCCCTGGGCTTACCATCTTTGTCCAAATTTGGCTCATCTGATTGCCTCTTTAATTAACAAGCTGCCTCCTTAACATCGTCTCAGGTTTTTTGAAACCCACCTTCTTAGGAATCCTTACCTGTTCAAATACTAGAAATGAGTTGGGGATTTCCCATTATCATGGCTTGTTTGGAATGTGCCATTTATATTTTTATTATTTATTTTATATAACATTAAAATTAACTTTCAGTAACTATTATAGGTCATTTGTATGATCAAAACTTTGTTAAATGTATTCACAATTTTGTTTAACCAAAAAGGCCCTTTTAGGCATTGTCCATGTCAACATACTTTATTTTAAGTTATAAATTTCTAGGGAAACAAAGTTGGCATGGCTATATTTGCTTTGGGATAGTATTATGTATGTATATGCTTTGAGATAATAAAGGGATGACATGCCTAAGGGATAAATATAGGAAGAATAATTGTCTCTAATTGAGTCACATCATGAATGGACCTGTATATTGTTCCATATTCAAATATCAATACTAACAGTATTACTGCTACTAAAAAATAATAATATAAAAATAACAAATAAGTAGTGAACATTTATTGAATGTTTTCTACATTCAGGCGTGTTTCAATGTTTTATGTGTATTAATACATTAAGCTTATTTTCTTCTGAAATTCCATAAATAAGTACAATTATTATTCTCATTTTACAAATGAGGAAAATGAGACACAGAGAAGATAAATTATTTTAGTACTAAATTAAGTATTTGAAGTTATTTCACCTCAGTGATGATATATATAGTACATTACAGATATATGTAGCTCCCTATAGAGAAATAAGGTCATGAAATAAATATATTTCCAAGATATTATTTATTCTAAAGCCCCCCTCTGGTCTGGGGTCAGACTCTGAAATTGTATGGGAGAGGCTTGAATATGGATTTCAGAACGTGGAGCCAAGGGAGCTCTGAAAAGCAAGGTTCAGGGTATAGTGGCCATTGTGGTTGCTTCCTCATTCCCCCTTCTCTTGGTCACCTGATTTTCTTTTCTTTTCTTTTCTTTTTTATTTTTGGTCACTTGATCTTCATTTGAGTATCTACTCCTTTGACTCAGTGCATGTGTTTGTGGGAACTTGACTTCACTCCAGTCTCTAGGGAAGGGGTTGCACATGCAGCAACGTAATCCTATCACCTGGCCAAGATTTTGGTTGAGGTGACATATGGGCTGATCTGGATCAAAGAAAGTGGAAAAGATATTTTCTGGCAACATCTAAGAAAAATATCTCTCTTTATCTTTCTCAACTTCCAAAATGTTTTGTTCAGATAAGAAGCCTAGAATGCTGCAGCAGTATTGCTACTAAGAGTGAAATTGGCCTTAGGGTAAAGCTGATATGCGAGAGAAAGCAAAGAAAGAAAGTAGATCTTAAGTGTTCTCACCACACCAAAAAACAGTAACAAAGCCAAAAAGTAACTATGTGAGGTGATAGATGTGTTAATTAACTTGACTGTGGTAGTCATTTCACAACGTATATGTATATCAAACCATCGCTCTACACCTTAAATATATACAATATTTATTTATCAATTATACCTCAATAAAGCTGGGGGGAAGAGAGTGAGGACATCTTTTAGTCACTAAATCAAGTTAACTGAGAATCCTGACCTACCACCAGACTTCTAGTCAATAAACAGGGTCAGTAAACTCTGTTTTAAGAAAGCTAATTTAAGTTGGATTTTATGTCACTTGTAAACGCATGCCACCTGATACAAGGGGTAAGGAAAGAACTTAAGCTAGAAGATAGGTCAAATAGTACATCAGATTGAATGAGTTGGTCTGAGAAGTGGAGAATAGGAATGTAGCACAGGACAGAAATTGGAGACATTAAGACAGAGTCAGAAAAATTTAGAATATTGGACAGGAAGGAGTTGAGCTGGTAGAAAATCTGAGTTGAGGGGTTGTTTTTGCAGGCAGGAGGAAAAAACTAAGTACACCGAACTAGTTCAGAGCTTCTGGATGCTTGCATTACACATAGACTTGGCTCTGAAGAAGGGGTCAAGTATCTTCATATCATCACCTTCGGCTGTGAATACCAGATTTCTTTACAAATGAATGCAGACCACAAAATGTAAAAGCTGGCTTGTTATTAAAATGTGTTAAGAATTTCACTTTCTCCCACAAGGATGAACTACTACAGGAATTGCCTTCCCATCATAAATAACTAGAAAATCAAACAAAATCTGTGGAGCAACTATTTTCAGATATCAGACAACAGATAGTCCAGGACTGTAAACCCTCACAGAAGGTAAACAAATGAGGTAAGGTTTGTCATTTTATCAATTTTCTTCCTGGAGGCAGTTTCCAGATTACAGTACAGGGGGGGAAAACCAAAGCCAAGCCTAGTGATCTTACCTCATTGAAGTGATAGATCAGTTTAAGAAAATCTAGGCAGCTAGAATTTGTGGGAGGGTATTGGAGAGAAGGAGGGAGACTCCACTGCACAGAGAGAGAGTTCCAGAGAGCTACAGAGACGTCCCCTCAAATCTTTGGCTGAACAATAGTATACGCACAAGTGGAAACTCACTAAGGCCACTGAAAGAAGAATCAGAAAGCAATAGGCCAAACAATTCCTGGAGTTCACAAAAAGCTAAGAATAGTTCATGGTCTCACCAGTTTGAGTGGAGAGGACTCAATACACATGGCATTGAGTAGAGGCCTAAAGAGTGTCATGCCTTAATATTGAGACTAAATGAGTCCTAGAATAAAGGTTTCTCTGAATTATCCATGGGATGCCAAGCTGGCGTTATATGAAGACTGTTCTCAGAAATCATACCACCTCTTTCTTCTCTCTTTCTAAATATTATTATTCTGATCAATTTTTGTACGTCTCAAAACTTTCCACTTGGCTGCCCAAATTCTGATCCTGTTTACATCCTTTGAACTTGGTCTCTTGGGTGTTTAACTTTAGCTCTACCTAATACAGGATTCTTCTCTGGTTCTCCTTATCCTATGCTGCCTTAACCCTGACCCACAGAATCTATTCCCGTTTCTAGGATCTTGGCCAACGTCTGTGTAGAATCAGGCTACACACATTGCCAGTATAGGGATTTAGGCAGAGAGTGCTCTCTTTTTGTTCTTCCTCAATGTTTTCATAAGATTTCAGTACTGGATAGAGATTAGAAAAAGCTTTAGCTCACAAAAAACATTTGGAATCACTGTTT
>NW_020172364.1:405195-439838 GCF_003031525.2 Neophocaena asiaeorientalis asiaeorientalis
CATCAATTAAATCCATTGAACCAATATATAAAGTCTATTTAAGATTAGGAAAGCACGTGTTTTCCACATTGGCTTTTATTTAAATATATATTTTTTTATGTTTCCTGTGTGAACTCTGGAAGTAGGGAGCTGGAAGGGATATACTACTTTTGCATTAATGCCATCTGGCCTTGGAGAGCCCCATGAACACTGCTCCAACGAGTCACCCTTTTGAAGATGGGCCAGATGTGTGGCTGTGTTCTGGTGGGCAGGAAGGTCTCAAAATAACATGTTAGAGTATGACTCATCAGCATATGTGTATGTGTGTGTGTGTCCCCAAGCAATGATTTTGGCCAAATGGTGTTTAAAAATACTGACAAAATTTTACCTCAGCTTGAATCTTGTGATTATCAACTGTGGATTTTCAAGAATGACACAAAAAGGCAAATGACTAAAAGCATACGTAACTAATTGAGGACTGTAGTCCTCAAGGACTAGGAGTTGTTAACTAGGAGCGCAATTGGGAATATTGCCACATTAACTTAAATAGAACCCTGGGAAGTAACTATTTAAAAAATATATATTTGTTGAACTAGTTGGTACAACTAGATAATGAAAAGGCAAACATTGGACATTTTGCTGCCATTGTTATGATCTTTCCTATAATGATGAGCTACTATGCTTTCTATTACTCAAAGATACTGAAAAAGACATTATCCTCATTTCCCAATTTAGAGTGCTAAAAAGACATCGGGGTCACAGACATATATAGATAGTAAAGTGTTTTAAAGATAGAGAGATGGATTCACTTTTATATTTTCCCAAGCTCCTACTTTAAAGCTCTGATTTTACCATATTAGGAGACATTTTTATTTTCCATGTGTTTGATTGACATTTTCACTTTTTGTCTTCACTTTTTGGGGGAAGTTGTTCCCAGAGTGGGGTTCTGGCTTTCACAAAGTAATTTTGAGTTCATCTCTCCCCTTTGGGGAGGTGAACAGGAAGGGTCTGGAGAAGCAGGTTAAATTTGGGGCTCAAATGCTAGTTTTAGAAAATACGGAAAATGAAGGGAGTAGATGTGGAGTAAAAGATGTAGAGCATCTTTTCTAAGAGATGCCTGTGGTGCTGCAACAGGAGAGATGCTCTACTTTCCCCTTCTAAGTGTGGTGGTGTGGACCTTCAGTGTGACAAATGTATTTTGCTCAGAAAATCCAATACTTTAAAAATGTTTTAGATTTAATAGTCAAATTGATCGTATATTCTTGTTCTTCAAAATTCAAAACATATACAAAATTATAGAGTGAAAACCTTTTGTCTTCCTTGGACCTCCTATAACTTAATTCCTCTTCTAAGAAGCAATAAACTTGATTACTTTCTTCTGTTATCCTTCCAGAGATATTTTATATTTTTCCAAGCAAATTTACATAAATACTTTTTCTTCTCTTTTACATAAATGATAGCATAACATACTCACTGTTCTGCATCTTGCTTTTTCACGTAACACATTTTAGAACCCTTTCTTTATTCATACAAAAAAGGAGTCCCTGTTCTATTTTTATGGTTACATGATATTTCATTGTGAGAATGCACTATAAATTATTTAATCAGTTGAGTATCGATAAATGTTTAGGTTGCTTCCAATCTTTTGTTCTTATATAAATGTAAGAAGCCTAGTGCATTGCTGGTCAGAATGTAAAATGGTGCAGCCGCTGTGAAAAACAGTTTAGTGCTTCCTCAAAAAGTCAAACATAGAATTGCCATATGAGCCAGCAATTCAACTTCTAGGTGTATAATCAAAAAAATTGAAAGCAGGGACCCAAACAGATACCTGTATACTGTTGTTCGTAGTAGCATTATTCATAATAGCCAAAAGGTGGAAACAACTCAAATGTCCATCAACAGAGGAATGGATAAACAAAATGTTGTATATACATACAATGGAATAATTATTCAGCCTTAAAAAAGGAAGGAAATTCTGATACATGCTACAAGATGAATGAACCTAAAAACATTATTCTAAGTGAAATAAGCTAGACAAAAAAGAACAAATATTGTTTGATTCTACTTAAGTGAGCTCCTAGGATAGGCAAATTCATAGAGACAGAAAGTAGAATAGTGGTTACCAGGGACAGGGAGGTGGGGATGAGGGAAGTTTAAAAACTTCTGGAAATAGATAGTGGGGTGGTTATATAACAATGTGATTGTACTTTAAATTTTTTTAATTTAACTTTAAATTGAATTATAATTGACAGATAATGTTATAGTAGTTTCAGGTGTACAACATAGTGATTTGGTATTTTTGTACATTAAAAAATGATCACCACAATAAGTCTGGTTACCATCTGCCACCATACAGAGTTATTACAGTATTATTGACTATATTCCCTATGCTGTACATTATATTCCTGTGACATTTATTTTATAGCTGGAAGTTTGTACATCTTAATTCCCTTCACCTATTTTGCCCTTTCCCCTCTCCTCCCACCCCTCTGGCAATCACAAATTTGTTCTCTGTATCTACCAGTATGTTTCTATTTTTTGTTTGTTTGTTTTGTTTTAGATTCTACATATAAGTGACATCATACGGTATTTGTCTTTCTCTGTCTGACTTATTTCACTTAACGTTATACCCTCTAGATCCATCCATGTTGTTGCAAATGTAAATATTTCATTCCTTTTTATGGCTGAGTAATATTCCATTGTGTGTATATACACACACATACACACACACACACCAAGTCTTTATTCATTCATCTGTTGATGGGCACTTAGATTACTTCCATATGTTATCTATTGTAAATAGTGAACATGGGGTACATATATCTTTTCAAATTAGTATTTTTGTTTCCTTCAGATAAATATCCAGAAGTGGAATTGCTGGATTGTATGGTAGTTAGTATTTTGAAGAACCTACATAGTGTTTTCCATAGTGGCTGCACTAATTTATATTCCCACCACCAACTGTGCACAAGGGTTCCCTTTTCTCCACATCCTGGTCAACACTCGCTGTTTCTTGTCTTTTTGATAATAGCCATTCCGACAGGTGTGAGGTGATATCTCATTGTGGTTTTGATTTGTATTTCCCTGATGATTAGTGAAGTTGAGCATCTTTTCATTTGCCTGTTAGCCATTTGTATATCTTCTTTGGAAAAATGTCTACTCAAGTTCTCTGCCCATTTTTAAAAAATGGGTTGTTTGTTTCTTTTTATATTGAGTTGTATTAGTGCTTTATATATTATGGATATCAACCCCTTATCAGATATATTGTTTGCAGATATTTTCTCCCATTCAGTAGGTTGTCTTTTCATCTTATGGATGGTTTCCTGTGCTGGGCAGAAGCTTTCTAATTTGATATAGTCCCATTTGTTTGTTTTTGCTTTTGTTTCCCTGAGCTGAGGAGGCATATCAAAAAAAATATTGCTAAGACAGATGTCAAAGAGTTTACTGCCTGTAATTTCTTCTAGGAGTTTTATGGTTTCAGGTCTTTAATTCATTTTGAGCTAAATTTTGTGTATGGTGTAGGATAGTGGTCCAGTTTCATTCTTCTGCATGTGGCTGTCCAGTTTTCCCAACACCATTTATTGAAGAGATTGTTTTTTCCCTGTTATATATTCTTGCCTCCTTTGTCATAGATTAATTGCCCATATAAGCGTGGGTTTTTTTTCTGGGCACTCTATTCTGTTCCATTGAGCTATGTGTGTGTTTTTGTGCCAGTAACATACTGTTTTGATTACTGTAGTTTGGCAGTATAGTTTGAAGTTAGGGAGCATGATGACTCCAGCTTTGTTCTTCTTTCTCAAGATTCCTTTGGCTATTCAGGGTCTTTTGTAGTTCCATACAAATTTTAGAATTATTTGTTCTAGTTCTGTGAAAAATGCCATTGGTATTTTGATAGGAATTGCATTAAATCTGTAGATTGCTTTGGGTAGTATGGACATTTAAACAATATTGATTATTTCAATCCATGAGCATGATATATCTTTCCATTTATTTGTGTCGTCTTCAGTTTTTTTCTCAATATCTTATGGTTTTCAGAGAACAGGTCTTTCCCCTCTTTGGTTAAATTTATTCCCAGGTATTTTATTATTTTTGAGATAATTGTAAATGGGATTGTTTTCTTAAAATGTCTTTTTGATAGTCTGTTATTAATGGATAGAAATACCACAGATTTCTGTATGAATCTTGCATCCTGCAACTTTACTGAATCCGTTTATTAGTTTTAATAGCTTTTTTGTTTTTCTGTATATAGTATCATGTCATCTGCTAACAGTGACAATTTTACTTCTTCCTTTTCAACTTAGATGTCTTTTATTTATTTTTCTTGCCTAACTGCTGTGGCCAGAACTTCCAATATATGTTGAATAACAGTGGCAATGGTGGGCATCCTTATCTTGTTCCTGATCTTAAAGGAAACGTTTTTAGCTTTCCTCTGTTGAGTATGATTTTAGTTGTGGGTTTGTCATATAAAACCCTTTATTATGCTGGAGTACATTTCCTCTAAACCACTTTGTTGAGAGTTTTTATCATAAACGGATATTGAATTCTTTCAAATGTTTTTCTGCATCTATTACAATGATAGTATGATTTTTATTCTTAGTTTTGCTAATGTGGTGTAACATGTTTACTGATTTGTGGATGTTAAACCATCCTGGCATCCCTGAATGAATCCCAGTTGATCATGGTGCATGATCTTTTTAATGTATTGTTGAATTTGGTTTGCTAATATTTTGTTGAGGATTTTTGTGTCTGTTTTCATCAGGGATATTGGTCTGTAATTTTCTTTTCTTTCTCTCTTTTATTTATGTATTTATTTTTGATGTATTTTTGGTTTTGGATCAGGGTAATGCTGGCTTTGTAAAATGAGTTTGGAAGTGTTCCTTTCCCTTCAATTTTTGGGAATAATTTGAGAAGTATAGGTATTATCTCTTTTTTCAATGTCATGTGGAATTCACTTTTGCGCTTTGGGAGTATTTTGATTGCTAATTCAATTTCATTGCTAGTAATCAGTCTATTCAGACTTTCTACTTCTTCATGATTCAGTCTTGGAAGATTGTATGTTTCTAATAATTCATCCATTTCTTCTTCTAGGTTGTCTAATTTGTTGGCATATATTTGGTCATCGTGTTTTCTTATGATCCTTTGTATTTCTGTGGTATTGGTTGTAATTTCTCCTCTTTCATTTCTGATTTTATCTATTTGAACTGTTTTTTTCTTGAGGAGTCTGGCTAAAAGTTTGTCAATTTTGTTCGTCTTTTCAAAGAACCAGCTCCTAGTTTCATTGACTTAAAAAAATTTTTTTTAGTCTCTGTTTCATTTAATTCCTCTCTTATCTTTATTATATCCTTCCTTCTATTACCTTTGGGTTTCATTTGTTCTTTTTCTAGTTTCTTTTGGTGTAAAGTTAGATTGTTTATTTGAGATTTTTCTTGTTTCTTGAGTTAGGGCTGTATTGCTATGAACTTCCCTCTTAGACTGCTTTTGCTTTGTCTAATAGATTTTGGAAAGTTGTGTTTCCATTTTTATTTGTCTCAAGGTATTTTTGACTTGCTCTTTGATTTCTTTGTTGACACATTATTTAATAGCATGTTGTTTAGTCTCCATGTATTTGTGTTTTTTCCAGTTTTCTTCTTGTAATAGATTTCTAGTTTCATACAATTGTGGTTGGAAAAGATGCTTGATATGATTTCAGTCTTCTTAAATTTATTGAAACTCGTTTGTGGCCTCACATGTGCTCTATCCTGGAGAATGTTCCATGGGCACTTGAGAAGAATGTGTATTCTGATGCTTTTGGAAGAGTTCTGTGTATGTCTGTTAGGCCCATCTTGTCTAATGTGTCATATAAGGTCAGTGTTTTCTTATTAATTTTCTGCCTGGATATCTATCCATTGATGTAAGTGAGGTATTAACGTCCCCTATTATTATTGTATTGCTGTCGATTTTTCCTTTTATTTCTGTTAATATGTTCTTTGTGTATTTATGTGCTTTTATGTTGGGTGTATAAATGTTTACAAGTATTATATTCTCTTCTTGGGTTGACCCCTTTATCATTATATAATGCCCTCCTTTTTCTTTTGTTCCAGTGTTTGTTTTAAAGTCAAAGTTGTCTGATATAAATATTTGCTACCCTGTTTTCTTTTAATTTCCCTTTGCATGGTATATCTTTTTCCATCCCTCCACTTTCAGTATGTGAGTGTCTTCAGGTTTGAAATGAATCTCTTGTAGGTCACTTATAGAAGGGTCATGTTTTGATCCATTCACCCATCTTATGTCTTTTGATTGGAGAGTTTAGTCCATCTACATTTAAAGTAAGTATTGGTATGTATGTACTAATTTCCATTTTGTTAATCGTTTTCTGGATGTTTTTGTAGTCCCTTTCCCTTTATTCTTCTCTTTCTCTTTTCCCTTGTGGCTTGATTACTTTCTTCAGTGTTACATTTTGATTGCTTTCTCATTTTCCTTTATGTATTTACTGTAAGTTTTTTCTTTGTGGTTACTAAGAAGTTCACTTATAACATTCTATGTATATGACAGTCTCTTTTAAGTTGATAGTAACTTAATTTTGAACACATTCCAAAGCTTAATATTTTCACTCTCCTCCCCACATTTTATATTTTGGATGACACATTTTATATGTTTTTATTTTATGTATTCCTTCACTAATTATTGTATTTTTAATTAATTTTACATTTGTCTTTTACTCTCTTTACTTGCCTTTATTATTTATTTATCTCTTCAGGTGAGATTTTTTACTTTCATATGTTTTCTTATTATTAATTAGTGCCTTTCTTTGTTAGCTTAGAGAAGTTCCTTTAACATTTCTTGTAAGGCTGGTTTAGAGGTAATTAACTCCTTTAGCTTTTGCTTATCTGTAGAACTCTTAATCTCTCCTTCAATTTTGAATGATAGCCTTGCCAGGTAGAAAATTCTTGCTTGGCAGGTTTTTCCTTTCAGCCCTTTGACCATGTCATGCTACTCCCTTCTGGCCTGTAAAACTTCTGCCAAAAAAATCTTTGATACCCTTATGGGGTTTCCCATGTACATAGTAATTTTCTTTTCTCGTTCTGTCTTTAAGATTCTCTCTTTATCTTTTACCATTTTAATTATAATATGTCTTGGTGTATTTCTCTTTAGGTTCATCTTATTTGGAACTCTCTGGGTTTCCTGGACCTGGATGCCTTTTACGTTCCTCAGATTAGGGGAAATTTTAACCATTATTGTCTTCAAATAATTTTTCTGGCCCTTTCTTCTTCTTCTTGGACTCCTATAATGCACATTTTATTCACTTGATGTTGTCTCAGAGGTCCCTTAAGGTATCCTCACTTCTTTTAATTCTTTTTCCATTTTGCTGCTCTCTCTGGTTGTTTGCCATTGCTTTCTCTGATTCATGCTCCTATTTCATCCATTTAGCTGTTGAACCCCTCTGCTGTATATTTCAGTTCAATTATAACTTCAGTTTGGTACTTTCTTACATTTTCTGTCTCTTTGTTCAAGTTCTCTGTGTTCATCCATTTTTCCTTCCTGAGACTGGTGAACATCTTTATGACAATTACTTTAAACCTTTTATCATGTAGGTTGTTTATCTCCATTTCACTAAGGTCTTTTTCTGGGGATTTGCCTTGCTCTTTGGTTTGGAGCTTATTCCTCTGTCTCATCATTTTGCCTGTCTCTCTGTGTTTGTCTGTGTGTATTAGGTGTAATGGCTACCTCCCTTAATCTTGAAGGAGTGATCTTGTGATGGCATTGTTTTGTATAGCCCCAAAGCACAATGTCCCCTGGTCACCAGAGCCAGGCACTCTATCAATATTTCTCATGTGGGCTGCATGTGCCAGCTACTGTGATAACCTTGTGGCTGCTACATGGGGAAGGTGGGGCTCAGGGTACTCACCTGGCCTGTTTGCAGCTCAGCTGCTGAGTGGGTAGGGTGGGGTTTGAGTTGCTTACCTATCCTGGTTGCAGTTTGGTCTCTGGACTGGGTTTTAGGTTGGCTGCTGTGTAGGGATAGTGGGGCTCAGGGTGCTCACCTGGCCCTGTTGTGGCTTGGCTGTCTCATGAGGAAAACAAGACAGGTGCTCATCTGTTCTGGTTTTGGCCCAGTCTTTGCATGGTGTGGATGGGGCTTGAGGCACCTGGCCAGGGCAATTATTGCTCTGCTGTCAGGAGGGAAGGGTGCGCCTGACTCATCCCAGCTCTGTATGAGCTGGGTATGTCTCAGTATGTTCCTGTTGCTGAGGGTGTGCCGAAGCCTGTCAGTATTCCAAGGAGAGGAATCTCATTTGGCACCTAGTTTCAGGTGATTGGATGCCAGACCCTCAGGCAGCAGCTGTTTTTTTTTTTTTTGGCCACGCTGCATGGCATGCAGGATCTTAGTTCCCCAACCAGAGATCGAACCCGTGCCCCCTGCAATGGAAGTGTGGTGTCCTAACCACCAGACTGCCAGGGAATTCCCCAGCAGATTTTAAACTATGTAGATACATACAGTCCTATGGGGCTACAACAGTAATCCCTGCTGGCCTCCAGACCAGGAGATCTGGAGGTGTCCTGTGGATGACAGTTGCAAAAATCGGAGCTCCTGATGAGTGTATAAGCTCCTTTCTGGGAAGTCTTATTGAGCTGTGCAAGACCAAGGGGGTGCACAAGGATGGTGTCTCCCTGTTTACTTTCCCTGGGCATTCCTCCTTAGCCTCTAAATGTGTGGGAAGCCTAAAGCTGTTCCTCAGAGTGAAGCTCCAGGTGAGTAAATAGGCCTTTTTCACAGAAAGAGTGGGTTGTATTTCAGTCTGCTGTCTGTGTGGTGCCCTGAAGGTGGTGCCAAAAATTGTCTTTCCATTGTTACAGTCCTATGGAGCTCAGGAATGCCAGCCCCCTTGGCCACCAGGCCAGGTGATCCAGGGGCATCCCCTGTGTGAATTGTGCATGCCTACTGGCTTTAGCTAGGAAGTTGGAGAGTGTAGGGGGTAAGGCTTTCTCTCTTGCTTCAGGAAGACAGTGGGAAAATGACCTGACTATGTATGCCCAGAGGCTTCAGTAATGCAGCGTAAGAGTGCCCTGTCTGTGTGTGCAGGCTTCGACTTTAGGCCAGGAATGAGAAAGTACCTTGACTGTTTGTTCCTGCCTGCTTCAGCAAGGGAGTAGGGGAGCACTATAGCTGCAGAGCTCTTTGGCTTCAGCAATGTGGCGGGGTAGTGCTGTGGTTGCTTACCCCCACATCCAAGGTTGCCCACCTGTGCTAGCAAGTTAGGCGAGGAGCACAGCAATGGCATCTGATAGTGCCTCTGTCTCTGGGAAATGTTTCCACCATCCCCTGGCCTTCCAGCCAAATCATGTAGATTTGCAAATTTCCTTCACATGTAGTCTTGGCACTTTCAAACTTGCTGGGTCTTAGGGCTAGTGAGACCACATGTGAGCCCTTTAAGTGGTAAGTCTCAGTTTCCTACGCACTTTGAGGCCCTTGGATGTCAACCACCTTGGTTTTCTAAGCCAGGCGTTTTGGGACTCATCTCTCTGTGTAGATCCTAGGGACCAGGGTACCTGATGTGGGGCACCAACCCCATGCTCCTCTGGCAGGATGCCTGTCTGGTGCAATCCCTCCCTATGTGTGACGCCTTGCCAGGTTTGGAGCTTTGGATCAGAGTGTTTCTCTGCCTCTCCTACCCATCTTGATGTAGTCCTTTTTATTCTTTGTGGTAGAGTCCTTTTATTCTTTGTATTCATCTAGTTCTCAGGTTCTTTTCAGAAGGAATTGATTCATATGTAGGTGTATATTTATTGTATCCATGGGAGAAGGTACATTCTGGCTCTTCATATGCCAACATCTTGAACGAATAGCCAATGTGAATGTACTTAATGTGACTGAATTGTGTACTTTAAAATGGTTTAAATGGTAAACATTATGTTGTGTATATTTTACCTCAATAAAAAATAACCCCAAAATACAATAGTGAGCAACCTTGTATACCATATTTTGCATTCATGGAGTATAATCCTCTTGATAAATTTGTAGGGTGTGCAAATGTATGTGCATTTTGATAGTTATTTACCTTTCTACCACTTGTGTAGATTACCTGTTTCCTCACATCTTAACAATGTATTTAATTAAACTTTTCTCTTTCTGGCATCCTGATAGGTGAAAAAAAATCAACTGCTTTTTCTAAGAATAAAAGGGAACTGTATCTGTAAACTTCCTTGAGGGGCTGGACATGGGATCTCATTGGTCTTATGTATATGAATGGGGAAGATGAGGCACATTAGGACTTTTAACCCATGCTCTAATGAAAGCTGTATTTGAGCTGACAATGTATCACTGATTGAGTGATACGTTATTCATTAATTTTTTTTTTTTTTTTTTTTTTGGTACGCGGGCCTCTCACTGTTGTGGCCTCACCCGCTGCAGAGCACAGGCTCCGGACGCGCAGGCTCAGCGGCCATAGCTCACGAGCCTAACCGCTCCGCGGCATGTGGGATCTTCCCGGACCGGGACACGAACCCATGTCCCCTGCCTCGGCAGGCGGACTCTCAACCACTGCGCCACCAGGGAAGCCCCTATTCATTAATTTTTAAATGGCCTCAGCCAGAGGTGAGTTAAAAAGTTTGCCCAAATGACTTATATGTTATTGTTTCAATGTGTATACTTTTTAATTTGGGGGAATTTCAACTTGCTTCCCATTTATTAACTTATCAAGCACTTAACAATAAGTGAGATATAATGCCTGCCTTGAGGAGCTTGCAGTGTGATGGAGGAAGCTACCCAAGTAAATAGGCAATTGCAATTGCAATGTGGGGGTGAGTGTGGATTGTTATAGAAATATAAGCAGGTGTGATATTACCCCAGATCTGGGTGGTGAGGGGCAAGGAAGGCTTTCCTGAGAAACTTACATATGGACAGAGTCCTTTAGGATAAATAGGAGTTAGGTAGGTGGAATGGGGGAGGAGAGGGAGGGATGGACAATTTGAGGAGTCTGGAAAAGGAAAAGACACATTCATTGCAATGTCCTAAGGCAAGAGAAGGTGTGGAACCTTGAGAGCATTCCAGGTAGTTCAGGTGGGCTGCAGCCTGGAGTGAGAGAGTTCCTCTGATTAACATGTTTTCTATTCTCTTCATTAAGTCCAGACCTTACAAGTCTGAGACTCTTTCTCTTGCCTGTAGAGTTTCTTCTGAACCTGGAGCTTGACAAGGGCTTTTCACTTTCACCCTTGGTTGACAACAAGGTTAATGATAATTCTTTTTCATATTTTGAAATTCTCTTGACATCAGGGCCATAGTGTGTGTGACAAGCCTACCTCCCCTTTCCTCGTCATCTCCCTATTTCCCTGACTCTCGTTTTTTTTTTTAATTAATTAATTTTATTTATTTTGGCTGTGTTGGGTCTTCGTTGCTGTGCGTGGGCTTTTTCTAGTTGCGATGAGCGGGAGCTACTCTTCGTTGCGGAGCACGGGCTCTAGGCACGCAGGCTTAAGTAGCTGTGGCTTGCGGGTTCTAGAGCGCAGGCTCAGTAGTTGTGGCGCACGGGCTTAGTTGCTCCGCAGCATGTGGGATATTCACAGACCGGGGCTTGAACCTGTGTCCCCTGCGTTGACAGGCGGATTCTTAACCACTGCGCCACCAGGGAAGTCCTGACTCCCGTTTTTTTCTCCTTGACTTACAACCTCTTACTGTTTTTTCAGAAATCCCACCTGCATTACCAAGCCTTTCTCCAAAACATTTCCTAGTTCTGCCCACCTCTTGCCTGTAAACCATTTGTTTCTTGTCCAATAATCTATGGAGCATTGCTTTTGTGCTAGACACTGAGTAATATGCTGAGGAAACAAGGATGAACGAGACCAGTCCTTGTTTTCAGGTTAATACACTCTCTGAGTATTTCATTACCTTTGTTATAGTGCTTGTCACAGCCTGCCTTGTATTACAGGGCAAACTACTTAGTCTGAGAGCATTTTGAGTTTTGCGGGTAGTCTTTAGCCATAGCACAGTGCCTAGGACACAAATGTGTATTGTCCAACCATTTCAGTTAGAGGGGGCAGGGGGGTTTGAGAGAGAGAGAGGAGAAACTTATTGAGCATTAAGTCTATGCCAGGCACTTGGTTACCTCAGCTATTAACTCATTTAACTTTTCTCAAAACACCGTGGAGCAGGAATGATTAGTTTCTCCATTTCACATCGTAGGAAACTGAGAACCAGAGTCCTTAGATAACTTGCCCCAGGTCACAGTGTTAAGAAGTGGCAGAGCCAGGATTCACCCCCATAGAGTCTAATTGCAGGGCTCTTGCTTTTGGCCACTGTGTTAGAGTGATTTTCTTCTCAGTCATTGTTCCAGTGGACAGATCACACAATCAACAGAATAACTGCAGTCTACTTGTAATTTTGCTTTACTCATTTTGATGTCCCTGAGTTTCAGTGGCCTGTATTTGTATGCTCTACTAAATGTGAGTCCACAGCTAGGTTGTATCACCCAGCCAGTGAGCTCCAGACAGCAGGGGTAGCGTCTACATTTATCTAGTTTTACATGATGTTTATAGACAGATGTCCACATGTGCGTGAGCTTTTTACAGGACATGCAGTGATGATGATGATGAAGCTGATTTACGGCTGCTTACCACATGGCCCCCAGGGCTGCTTGGAAACTGGCATAAAATCAAAGGCAACTTGCAGATAGCTGTGATGGGACAGTTGATCTCCAGGGCTCTGTTTAAGCAAGGTTTTGGTGTGGTTTAGACCAGGGCTTCACAAACTTGCCCACTGAAGTCTCCCTATAGCAATTGACAGTGACACATATATCCCTGCGATCTGGTGGTAAAGCATGGAGTGATCCAGGAATGCCATGCTTTGAATTCTCCAGGCTTTATCTTAAAATTAAGTGCTTATTTGAATAACTAATAATAAATAATAATATAATTATATAATCTATTCATGCTTATTTTAAAATGACAAATGAGTATTTACTGTCAAATACAATGGGCAGTGCAGGACGCGTGGTGTTATTTTCTGCAAGCCTGAGGTCTCTCTGGCACACCATCTTATCAGACTTCACTTGGAGGAGCACCGGTTAAATAAAATCGATGTAGTTTAGAATATTTGAAGACCACTTAAAACAGTTATTGTCATACCGAGTCAGGGATGAGAGGGTTCACAAGGCAGTCTTTGCCAATCTGCAGTCCAGGGCTGACTACCCTTTCTAACGGCTGCTTTCAGTCAAGGTCACATGATGTCCCTGTGTGTAGAGATAGATGTGGGCTCTTCTACAAGCAATGGGGACAAATGCAATGTTACTAAGGTGATCAGTGGTATCTCCCTGCCCCTGAGATTCTAAGTTAATATGACTTGAACCCCAGTTCACAGTGGTTCCCATAATTTCTTTACATTTCTACGGACTTCTTTTCTTTTTGTTTTTTTGGCCTTGCCACAAGGCCTGTGGGATCTTATTTCCCAGCCCAGCCCGACCACCAAGGAACCCGCGCCCCCTGCAGTGGAAGCATGGAATCTTAACCACTGGACCATCAGGGAAGTCCGGGGCTTATGTTCTTGAGGCTTCCTCTGGTTTAGCATTTTGCATCTGCAAGTGTTTTCTGTGTTTTGTCCACCTGGATGCAAAATTCAGTGCCTCCGCTAGTTTACTGCCCCAAATCCACTCACACCAAGCATTTCCTGAGTTTGTAACTTGATTGAATAGCTGAGGACTTCAGTCTCCCAATTTCACTAGCTCCCCCACTTCCCTCCCTGCCCTGACTTTCTTTTCTTCCACTCCTTCCCTCTTAAAAGCACACAGATTTCTCTCTCTGTCTCATGCCATGTAGTTGGACCCTCTCTTCTGAATCCTTGGCCTCAGGTGACAGTTCTGGCCCTGCAGCACTCATCTATTGCAAGTGGGGCTACTAAAGCATTTTCCCAACAAAGGCAATTCTCTCACTAAAAGGAATTCTCATACCAGCTGCCAAGAGAATAAAATGTTCTTCGTTGTAACCCCCCTAATAATAAAGTAACAAAGGTTGAGAGTGATTTATTTTCTTTTACAAAATAAATTAGAACAGACTCAAGGTTATCTCAGTAATAATAGCCCTCTTTCTCTCCCTTGCATTCCAATATGCTGTGTTGAATGGGAGAGAAAGGCATGAAGTTATACAGCTTGCTCAAAGGGAATTGAGTGTAGGGGTGCTATCTGTGTATTGCAGGGGACAAAAGAGCTTCCCTACTTTGCTTGACTCCTGAAGACTCATTATCTAGCATCTGCTTCTACATCCCCAAAGTTGGATTTACAATTTCCTAGAGCAGCACATAGTTCTTTGGGCAATACTGACAATTTAGAAAATTATTTTTTGTATTGAACTGATATCAGCCTTTTGGAGCTTCCATATTTGTATTCTAACCCTATTTGCATGAATTCAGACCTAACTAATTTGATTTGAGTTACATTAACCCAGTCTTGTATACGCTCCATCCTAAAACATATATGTGAGAAACCACTTTTCCTGCTCAGATTGTCTTGGTGGCTCCTATTACCCAGAGAATAAAATCTTATCTCCTTACCATAGCAGTGAATGTCCTTGGTAAGCTTGTTCAAACATCCCTTTTCATCTTAACCTTCTGCTTTCCCCTTGTCTTATGTCTCCTGCTGTTTGAGTTCCTCTAATTCCCTAAGTAGATATATCACTTTATTTGGTTTTGTTCTGCTTTTCCACCATTATAAAAAGCTTCCCAAACTGCACCCTCTCTGCTAGTCAGAATCTTATTTATTTTCCAATGTACTTTCACCGTGAAGCCTTCCTCAAATTCTCAAGTGTAATGAGTTCTGCTCTCTGGGCTCTTTATTTTTACTTTAGACGTGTGTTGTCCATTACTTTAACCACTAGCCACATGTGATTCTTTATTTCTTTATTTTTGGCTGCGTTGGGTCTTCGTTGTTGCCTGCATGCTTTCTCTAGTTGTGGTGAGCGGGGCCTACTCTTCGTTGCGGTGCACAGGCATCTCAATGCGGTGGCTTTTCTTTGTTGCAGAGCATGGGCTCCAGGCTCACGGGCTTCAGTAGTTGTGGCACGCGGGCCCAATAGTTGTGGCGCACAGGCTCAGCTGCTCCATGACATGTGGGATCTTCCCAGACCATGTCCCCTGCATTGGCAGGTGGATTCCCAACCACTGCACCACCAGGCAAGTCCCCACGTGTGATTCTTGAGCACTTGAAAGGTGGCTAGTCCACATTTTTTGAGATACGTGGCTAGTTCAAATTGAGAGGTACTGTTAAATATAAATGACATACTGGATTCAAAGACTTCTTAGTACAAAAAACAGGATATGAATATTTTATTAGTAATTTTTTACCTTGATTTTATGTTGAAATAAGATTTTGGTTATATTGGTTTATGTAAAATATATTATTAAATTAATTTTACCTTAAAAAACTTTCAATGTGGTTACTAGAAAAGTTAGCATTAAATATGTGGCTCATGTTATAATTCTATTGGAAAACCCTGCTTTAGACCATTATATGGGATTCAGTGCTAAACACCTTGCATTATCACTTTGAGTGCATTTCAGTTCCTGCTGCTAGAGTTTACGTTCCCTGAGCTCAGGAACTTGTAACCTCCTATTCCTTACTACTCCCCACTTTCATTCACTGGATGTGCAATATATGCTAATGAAATAAAATAGAAAACGTTTTATCAGAAGCGGTAAGGAGCTCAAATGCCTATAGAAACCAGGCAGGTAGCATAATTTTATGAAGTGTGCTGGGTATAACAAGGATCTTGGTGTCAGGAACACAATAGGATTCTGGACTGGTTAGCAGGGACCATGGTCAACTGGAGATTGACCGCTCTGTAAAAGAGGCAGCCACTTCTCCCTATCAGCTGAATTATTACCACATAGAAATGTAGGCCCAGGGTTGCCAAAGTTTCCAGTCTTTCAAGAGAAACTGGATATCTGGATTCTCTGGACTTTTATGCTAATTTAACTGATTTTTATATGTTGGCTTAATTCTAAAAGCTTTGGGTGGGCCAACCGAAACAGGTTAGTGGCCTGAATAAAGCCTGAAAGTTACCAGTTTGTGCTTCTCATTTAGAGGGCAAAATGAAATTTACCTGTAGTACCACCGTAGTAGAAGAGTAAAACAGGATTCATTATTGTGGCTTTGATCAAGAAGGGACTAGAGGGTTTCCCTGGTGGCGCAGTGGTTGAGAGTCCGCCTGCGAATGCAGGGGACGCAGGTTCGTATCCCGGTCTGGGAAGATCCCACATGCTGTGGATCGGCTGGGCCTGTGAGCCAGGGCTGCTGAGCCTGCGCGTCTGGATCCTGTGCTCCGCAATGGGAGAGGCCACTAAAGTGAGAGGCCTGCGTACCGCAAAAAAAAAAAAAAGAAGGGACTAGAATTTGGACCCTTAAATCTGCAGAAAACTATTGGTAGATGGTATTTCCAAACATTCCCAAATACTTGAGATTAAAAAATATATCTCTCTGCAGAATTTCTCAAGACTTAGGCCCTTAAGGAAAAAAAGGGGGAGCTGTAAGTTTATTGACAGGAGAGTAAAACTGTCAACGCAAAAGGGAGTAACATGTCTCTCATTCTTAAGTCTTTACTTGTTTAGGGTTCAGGAAATGGTTAAAGAAAGTATCACTTTCTGAATTTTCAGAGCTCTTGTGACCCGTGTGTTTACAGAGGAAATCTTGTGGTTGAATATTGAGCATACATGAAGTGACAAGGTGAGAAGGGGCTGAATGCTAGTCAGAATAATGTTATTTTTAAATGACAGAATGCTGCTTCTAAGGTAGATTAGCAGCAGCATTTCTTTGATTTTCATTTTTTTGAAATCCAAAATCAATAGACCAAGTAATGCAAAGGAACTCTGGCTTAGAATTGTATCACCTGTTGAACTATTAGTAATTTACTTTTCTAGGTCTTTTTTTTTGCGGTACGCGGGCCTCTCACTGTTGTGGCCTCTCCCGTTGTGGAGCACAGGCTCCAGACGCGCAGGCTCAGCCGCCATGGCTCACGGGACCAGCCGCTCCACGGCATGTGGGATCTTCCTGGACCGGGGCACGAACCCGCGTCCCCTGCATCGGCAGGCAGACTCCCAACCACTGAGCCACCAGGGAAGCCCTCTAGGTCATTTTTTAAATCTCAGTAACATGCAGTCATAACAATATCAGAATTAGTTTGCCAAAGGGGTCATTATTCTATTGAGTAGGAAAATAAGTGAGGATCTGTATAACTGCACTTCAATTTCAATTTTGTTATTTTGCATGTAAACTAAGCACCTGAAATCAAGGATTATATTTACAGAATAGAATTCTGTAAATTCTCTGAAAGTCATATATCATGTATAAATGAGTATCTGAGAGTTTAAGAACATTTCCTAAGCAAATAGAAAGAAGGAGCATGTTATAAGATATGAAATCATGAATCAAGATAATAGTGTTCCCTTTACTTAGGCAAAGTATGCTGTGTGTTAAAAGCTAAGAACAGTTGGTATAGAAACCTGAAATATATTTATGTTGTTAGTCAAGTAAGTATCAATGACTTGTAAATTCATTCTGACTTGTGCTTTGCCTTTGAGTAAGTCCCCAAATCTTTCTGTTTCTCAGTTTCCCCATTTCCAAAGTAATTATAATAATCCCATTTATTTCTTAAGCATAATCATATACTAGTATAGAAGATGGTGCTACTCGTGGGAAAATGTCCTGAGATCTGGGCAGATAGATGTGGTTGTTATTTCCACAGTATACTGATATAGCAAACATATTTTATAAGAGCATCCTGGGTTGCTTTATAGCATCTTATTGTTTACAGAATCAACAAGCAGCTGTTATATTATTATTCAGCTCTCCAAACTTGTTACAAAGAGTTGAATAACCATACAAATTAAGATCATCATATGTCAACTATATATTTGCATAAATGATATAATAATAACATTAAGGGAAATCTCTTAATGGGAAAAGACACCCAGATTTCCAAATAACAAAAAGCTGTCCTATTTCATATTCCCTTCCCTAGTCCCAATGCATCTGACTGTTCCATGTAATTGTAATTATAATACAAATAAAATTTAGTGTTGTCTTTTGTGACAACATACTCTATTTCCCCATATTTCTGAATAGTTTTCAGCACTACAATTTTATTTGGCTGTGTAATTATCCATTAAATCTAGGCATCATAATTTACTTAACCATTTTTCTATTGCTAATAGATCTGGCTTTATTAACTGTCTGAAGTAGATATTTCAGAAAGGAATAGTGAAAAGTTAAAAGTATTCCAGCTTAACTGGTGGGAAATAGGTTGATGATGAGGAAAGGCTGTAGGATGTCTGTTACCTCTCTAAGTCTAGGATCACCTGCACAGCCCAGTGGTCTTGTACATTTGAGTGTAGCTGAGGACACTGGTGAAGATGCAGATTTGGAAGACTTTCACATATAGATGGTCATTCAAGACATGGGACCGTGATGATGTGAGCCAGATTTAGTGTGTATAGTTCAAAGAGTAACTGAGGACAGGACTCTAAAGGACAGTCTCATTTAAAGGACAAACAGAACAAAAGGCAAAGGAAACTAAGAAGGAATAGTTAGAAAAAACCAGTAGTGTCATAGAAACCAAGAGACACTGAGGCCAGCAGTAGCGTTATGATTTGCACAGGGGCGGAGCTGACTCTGGATCTAGGACTGTTGATTTCTTCTTCACACATAGTTCCAGCACCCTGTGGACAGGCATAACTGCCTCCTTTAACACTGTGTTTTCTGCCTGGGTCCAGTCAAGGACAGGATGCCTCCATGTACCTAGATCTGTTTCGATTGTTTTAAATTGTGTTGAACTAACTCAATCTGAACTCATTAAAATCTAAGAACAGAATAGCTTGGTTTAAAAAAAATTGTATTGTGTATTTCCACTGCTGTCTTTTAGCAGGGATTTCCAAAGGCTGGTTCAAGGATACCAGAGGATATGTTTCAGTAGATTTGAGGAGGCCTCAAGGGTTTGCACTTTTAATAAGCTCCCAGGTGATTCTGATGTATGTTCAAGTTTGGGAACCCTTGATTTTTTTAACCAGAAAACATAAAACTTCGCAGAGATTTAGAATGGGACATCTAGAGATTTGCCATACCAGGGGTAAATAGATACGTGGCATGGTCCTAGTTTTCATGACAATTTATTCTCATAAAGAATTGGTCCAGAGCACCTATATCTGTTGAACTTTTTCTCTGTTCAGAATATTAGGCAGAATTCTGAGTAAATTAAAAAGAAGATAGCATGAATGAATAATTGAATGCACTCTTAATCTGCAGAGGGAATGAGATCCTTAGTGGATATTGGTGAAAAGGAATATGCTTCAGAGATAATCACAGCCAATGGGAAAGGGAAAGTGGTATCAGAGGATGCTTCTTTCCAGGCCCCCTCACCTGCATACTGCTTCGTTTCTTGGCCTTCTCCATGGGAACCATGTGTTACATTAGTAGAAAGTGCCTTAGACTTGGCATGAGTTGCTTTGACTTGGGATCCTTCTCTGCCCCTTGCCAGCTTAGTGACCTTCAGAGAGTTTCTTAACTTTTCTGAGCCTGGGATTCTTATCTATTAAACATGACAAAAGTGGCATGAAAAATGTTTTGACAATGTAAACATGCAATAATATTATTCATGATGAACTCTGAGAGGAGCAATTTCTAGTGTGCCTTCTTTCTATGAATATTTGTGACTTATCAACATTTAAAATGTTTTTAAATGATTCATTTTAAATATTCTTATAATGTTGGGGGTGGTGTGTATTTAACTTGGTGTCTTAATAGCAGTGGTTCCTAAAACCTTTAGGGGCTTTCATATGAATGAAAGAAAATAATTCATTAAACTTTACTTTTTATTGAAGTACACTTTAATAAAGGTGCTTTAAGGACACCAGAGATTCTGGCTCGGTAGATCTGGATGGGGATTTTTTAATCTATTTTTTTCTTAATGAATAAAAGAATTTCATACTCTTCTTTAATGTTATATGAGATTTACAGATAAATTTAAATTCATGACTAAATATTAATGATTAGTTTTGGAATATGTGTTAAAATTTGCACCTCCCATTATTTGTTCCACTGAAAATTGCTGGACTTTAAATTTGATTTTTTTTTTTGTAGGAATACTTGCCTTTTAAAGTCTTTAATGCCTTTTCATTCTATTAATGGTTTCTTTCACTTTGCAAAAGCCATTTAGTTTGATGTAGAAAAGGCAATCTACTGAATGGGAGAATATATTTGCAAATGATATGTCTGAAAAGGGGTTAATAACCAAAATATATAAAGAACTCAGTGAATTCAATATTAAAAAAACAACCTGATTTAAAAATGGGCAGAGGACCTGAACAGACATTTTTCCAAAGAAGACATACAGATGGCCAACAGGCGTGTGAAAAGATGTTCAACATCACTAATCATCAGGGAAATGAAAATCAGAATCACAATGAGGTATCACCTCACACCTGTAAGAATGGCTACTATCAAAAGGATAAGAAATAATAAGTGTTGGCTAGAATGTAGAAAAAGGGAATCCTCATACACCGCTGGTGGGAATGTAAATTGCTACAACTAGGGAAAACAGCATGAAGTTTCCTCAAAAAATTAAAAATAGTGCTACCATACAAACTAGCAATTCCACTTTTGGGTATTTATCTGAAGAAAATGAAAACACTAATTCAAAAAGATATACACACTCCGATGTTTATTGCAGCTTTATTTGCTATAGCAAAGACACAGAAGCAACCTAAGTGCACATGATAGATGAATGGATAAAGAAGATGTGATATATATGTGCAATGGAATATTACTGAGCCATGAAAAAGAATGAAATCTTGCCATTTGTGACAACATGGGTAGACCTAGAGGGTATTATGCTAAGTGAAAGAAGTCACTTAGACAAAGACAAATACCATGTGATTTCACTTATATGTAGACCTCAAAACAAAACAAATTAAAAAACAAAACAGAACAAAAACAGACTTAAATGTAGAGAACAATCTGGTGGTTGCTAGAGGGGGGATGGTTGAAATGGGGGAAGGGGATTAAGAGGTACAAAATTCCAGTTATAAAATAAATGTCACAGGGATGTAATGTACAGCATAGGGAATATAATCAATAATGCTGTAATAGCTTTGTATGGTGACAGATGGTAACTAGACTTACCATGGTGATCATTTCATAATGTATAAAAATATTTAATTACTATGTGGTACACCTGAAACTAATATAATATTGTAAGTCAAGTGTACTTCAATAAAAAGTAAAGTTTAATGAATTATTTTCTTTCATTCATGTTTATTCTTTTTAGCTAAGCTAAAAATATGACCTTTTCATCGCCAGTATAAATGCCTATCTTTAATTCTTTTGTTCTGAAAGAGATGGTTTTGGTTTTATTATCAAAGCTTGTTTGCTTTTAAAATCTTCAGTCTTATTATTCCCTTCATTTTATGTGGCCACTTAGAAACAACAGGTGTTTCTTTGTGGTGAGATTTGACATCATTAAAACTGAGTGAAAGGAGAGGAGGAGCCTGTTCTGGTAGGTTTGGTGTACTCAGGAGGCTCTTCCGCAAGCATTGTAATGAACCTGTTTCTATTTGCTGAGTGAATGGATCTTATCTTTATTTAGAGACTCCGCTAGACGGGAAGAGTAATATTGAAAGACTTTGCTTTAAGTAATATCTTAGAGCTAAAAAGACCAATTTGAGTAACTGATCTTTTCCCATTGACTTAGGATTTAAATTCGTGAATACCCTACCACCATTTTTCATTGCCAGTGATTTCCTGGAGACTCTAGGTGTAAGGCTTAGTTCTGTCATTTGTTTGAGGTCTCTGTCAAGTTGTCTGGTACATGGTTAATGACTTAACAATTTAAAACTTATGGTTTAATTACATACCTTAAAGTATGAATAGTATTCTAATTTTCTTTTGGAAAGCTCAATTCCAGAGCCTTTAGTGGCCCTCACCCGCCTCAGGCTGCAGGGCAGAGGCCTTCTATTTCATCCTGCTTAAAACTACACTTGCTCCTGTCCCTCCAGGTCCCGTTTGCATGTTTGGTCACTCCTGATACATTTGAAAGTTGTTTGCTTACTTGATTTTTGTCCCTCTCCCTCCACTAGAATGTGAACACTATGAGATCAGAGATTTTATTCACTGCTGTATCCCCGTGCATAAAACAATGGTCAGTACTCAGAAATAATTTGTTGAATGAATATATGCTTTATTTATTTTTAATAACAAGGTACACCTGTTTCCTGAGTTGTCTGCTTTCTTACATTTTGAATAGATTTTTTTCTTTTTGTAATCTGGAAATCTTCCTTCATTTTAAAGGGCTTTACCATCTGCCAAGGGATGCTAAAATTCTGATTTTCATCTGTGTAGAAAGGCCAGCGGGAAGCCCTACTGGGTGGAGTTCATTGCCAAGGGTGCTTCACTCTGGTATGGGCCTTGGTCCTCAGGTGTGTAGCACCAGAAGCATGAGTTGGCTAGCATACTGGCAGCAGACTCAAATGCAGGAGCAAACATTAGCCAAACTGTGACACTGATGAATAAAACTAGAATGCCAATTGTTCGAGTTAAAGTGAGAAATATAGAACTAGAATTCAATAAGCCTATCATATCCTTTCTACATGCTACCTCAGCAAACCGTTTTGCCCTCTATCACAGCATTTGTCCCATGCTGTATTCTAATCATCTGTTTACTTATCTCAGACCACAGTGCAAGGTCGTTGAAGACAGAGGCCAGGTTTATCCTGTTTGCCATTGAATATCCAGGGCCTAGTACAGTGCCTAACACTCAGTGAAGTGCTGGATAAATAAATGAAGGGGTTAAGGGATTAGAAAGCGAACTGAGACTAAAACAGGACAAACATTCCCCTGTGATCAGTGTTGGTTGCTCTTCTGTGTGCTATGCTCTTTTAAAGAAAATAAACATATATGTATGTGTGTGTATGTATGCATACACATATTAAAGTAATAGATACTATGAAAAAACTTTTAAGATGAATAGTGTAGATGTATATAAAATCAAAATTAAAATTACTACCCAGCACTATTTATTTTCCCTTAGGCCCAATCCCAATTCCCAGAAGTAGTCACTCTTAATAGCAGGGTATATTGTTTTAGTTACATTTTGTGCATGTAGAAAGGCATATGTATATATGTACATATATACACATATTCATTTTTTTAATACAAAAGTATTGTCAATAGAACTCTCTTTCATTTAGCACTCTTGTGGCCACATATTGGGCACATATTAGAACATGTAGATTTATGTTATTCTTTCAAATAGTTGCAAAGTATTTCTTTATATTGATATGACATTTGTTTATTAAAGAATATTTACTAGGCTCTATTATATGCCAGGAACTATAATTATTTATAGTCCCTCATTGATTGATTTATATTGTTTCTACTTTCTTATTTTCCACTATTGCAATTAAATATTCACATACATATATTTCTCTATGTATTGTATGAGTAGTTCTGTTGGGTACATTCTCTTAGGAAAACTGGGTCCATGAATGTGCATATTTATTTCTTTTTTTCTGAGAAAACTATTGAGCTTCAAACATGAGTCATTTCTAATGGAAAGGGAAGGATGATTCAGGAGGTGGCGCCAAGAGCCTAGAAGGAGGAACCAGGGGCTGAGGAAAATAGTGGGTAATGGAACGGTGTCCAGACAGTAGAGCCAGGCCTAATCAAGGGAAATTCTCTACCTCTAGAGCAAGAGTACCTGAAAACATGTGCCTGGTTGGATTTCAGAATTAGACCTGTAACTGCTGTGTGCCTTATGTTTCGACATCCCAATATTCTATCGATCAAAGCAAGGTATGGAGCCAACCCAGATTAAGAGGGTAGAGAAACAGACTTCACCTCTCAATGAAAGGAAATGTCATAATGCAGAGGAGTGTGGACACAAGGAGCCCTGATTCATTTGAGGGCTCTTATCGTAGTCGTCTCTCTTTTTTCTCTCTCTCTTATATTGATATAATGTAGAATTATTTTTATTTTAAGTAATACATATGTATAGCTAAAAATCAAATAGTAATACTAATGGTCTTGTATCAGAAAACCGTGGCCTTCTCTTTCCTCGTCCCTCTTTACAGGCACACTACCCAGAGCCAGTCACTTAAACACTTTAAGTATTTCTTCTGGTATTTCTTAAAAATGTTCTTATAGGGCTTCCCTGGTGGCGCAGTGGTTGAGAGTCCGCCTGCCGATGCAGGGGACACGGGTTCATGCTCCGGTCTGGGAAGATCCCACATGCCGCGGAGTGGCTGGGCCCGTGAGCCATGGCCGCTGAGCCTGCGCGTCCGGAGCCTGTGCTCGGCAACGGGAGAGGCCACAACAGTGAGAGGCCCACGTACCGCAAAAAAAAAAAAAAAAAAAAAAGTTCTTATATTGTAATCTGTTGAATTATCAATTAGACAGTCTACTCACTTCCTGCTTGACAGTTGGGCGTTTGCTCTTCCACTTCTCCTATACCACATTTTGGCGTAAGTCAATAGTTAGAATTTATAGTATTAAGACTATATGAATATGGTTCACTGCTAAGCTAAGCAGTGTACTATATTCTTCTAATTCAAATTTCAGTTTTTCTTCTAGTTTAGGGATCAGCAAAGTAGGCCAAATCCAGCCTGTCACCTTTTCTTTTTTTAAATAAAATTTTATTTGGACATAGTCATGCTCATTCATTTACATATTTTCTATGGTAGCTTTTGTGCTACAACAGTAGAACTGTGTGACAGAGACTATATGGTCTGCAAAGCTTAAAATATTTACTCTCTGGCCCTCTGTAGAAACAGTTTACTGACAGTTACTCTAGTTAATTATTGTCTCACTTTTTTATGTGCTTAGTTTGTATAAAATATTTCAGTTCAAACTATTTTCTATTTTTCCGTGAAATTTATTTGACCTATGATTTATTTATCTGAGTGTGTTGCTTAATTACCCAACATTTGGGGATTTTCTAGAAATTTTTTGGCTGTTGATTTTTTGCTTCATTCCAGTATGGCCAAGAGAATATAATTATATGATTTCTATTCTTAAAAATGTATTGAGATGTGCATTATGGAATGATATGTCTGCCATAGTTTGCTTTCCTCTCTTTTTGCCTTTATTTAGAGTAATCAAGTGTCTTTTTATTATTGTATTCCTCCCCCAATTACTTCTTAGTAATAAATAGTTTCCTATTTTTCTACTGAGTACTCTAACCATGAACACATTTGATATAAATTAGTATTTTTATCACTACTCTTTAACTTTTTAACTCTTTAACTCTTTACTTTAACTTCATTTATTCCAGTCCTACCTTTTCTGTTATTATTTTCATGTATTTTAATTCTGCACATATTTTGGGCACCATGAGACAGTGTTACTTTGTTTTTTATAGTCAGTATGTATTTAAAATTTCCCACATATTTATCTTTTTTGTTGTTCTTTAGTTCTTCTTGAATTTCTGTGTTTCTGATGATGTAAGAGTTCTTCTTCCTGGAGAAATCCACTTAGTGATTCTTTTAGTATGGGCCTTCTCCTGATAAATTCTGTCATTTATGTCTTTCTGGAAATGTCTTTATTTCACCTTCATTTTGAAGGAAATTTTTGCTGGGTGAGGAATACTAGGTTGGTGTATTAGTCAACTATTTTCTCATAGTTACAGAGGCCAGAAGACCAAGATCAAGGTGCCCCCAGGTTAGTTTCTGGTGAGGAATTTCTTTCTGGCTTGCAGATTGTTGCTTTCCTTCTGTGTCCTCTTGTGGCCTTATTTATGTGTGTGTGTGTAGAGAGAGAGAACTCTCTGGTGTCTCTTCCTTTGCTTATTAGGACACTAGTGCTATTAGATTAAGGTCCCCCATAGGACTTCATTTGACCTTAATTACCTCCATAAAGGCCATTTCTCCAAATACAGTCACACTGGGGGTTAGGACTTCAACATATGATTTGGGGGAGGGGCACTTCAGTCCATAACAGTTGGCAATTATTTACTTTCAACACTTAACAGTAGTCATTCCATTGTCTTCTGACTTCCATTATTTCTGCAGGAAAGACAATTGTTTCTCTGAAGATAATGTTTGTTTTTGCTCACTGAAATAAGAATATAATTTTCTCTTTGTTTCTTGTTTGCAGAGATTTACTATGATGTCCCCAGGTATACTATTCTTTGTATTTATCCTACCTGGAATCATAGTTGACATCTTTTTTCAGTTTAGAAAATTCTTGATCATAATCTTTTCAAACACTATTTCTTCCCCATTCTCTTTCTCTCCTCTCTGGTACACCAGTTACAGATATAGTAGGTGTTTTCACTCTATCTCATACATATCTTAAGGACTTTTCTGTATTTTCCATTATCTTTCTAGTCTGAATATTTTCACTAACTTATTTTCCCAATCACAAATCCCTCTCTTTAGCTATATCTAATCTTGTGATAAACCTGTTCAGGTCATTACTAATTTTATTTGTTTTATTATTAAGTTCTATAACTTGCATTTGATTATTTGACATAGATGTCAGTTCTCTAGTAAAATTTTCCATCTTGGCATTTGTTTTCCAAAACATATTAATCACAATTATTTTAAAGTCTGTGTCTGACTGTAATTGCTGGATAGTGCCTTGTATAACTATCTACAGTTTGTTCCCCCCACTAGATTCTAAGTATAATGAATCTCTCTCTCTTTTTTTACTGCAATTTTCCAGTGTCTGGCATGTAGAGCTTGGTCAATAAATGTTTGTTAAATATTAAAAAAAGTGTCTGTGTCTGACAATTCTAATACCTGGATTATCTGTGGGTTTGTTTCTGTTTTAAATTTTAAAATTTTGATCCTTACTCTTGGTATTAAAAATCATAGAGTTTCTGGATGATTTCCAGAGGGGATTTTCTTCAGCTTCTGGTAGATATATAGAGTAGGAGCAGATCACTTGGACTATACTAAAATTACTATGTTATTGTGATGATTAAGGTTTGGATTGCAGTCTTTGTAGGTCAGGTGATTTCCATTTTATCCTTACTTCTAAGGTGGAATTTTATAGGAGTTCCAGCTGAAAATCTGGTATCTTTACTAAGGTCTTTTCTCTTAGGCAAACCATGAACTCAAGTTTTCATTTCCCCAGTCCTGTGAGACTACTAAAAACTCTTCTTAGCTTCTCAGAATCTTTGAAACCGTATTCTTTTCTGCTCTTCTGCCTCTTGACCTGTGCCATTTATGAATTGGTGAATGCCTTGGGAAGAAAAATGTCTTAAACTATTGGTCTCATGTCTCTGAGCTTCCTTTCTTTCTGAGACATCATTCCTTTAAGTTCTGACTGCCTTTGTAGTTCTGAACCCTCATTTATATCTCCCCAGCTCCTTGAGGCTGCAAAAACCTCTGCTCATCCTTACCTTCTCTTCCACGTAGTTGCTTTCTTCTGCTAGGTTTGTCAACTTCATTGTCTGTGCTGACCATGAATTCTAGCAGAAGATATGTGATTCCTGGGTCAAAGACAAGGAATGGTTTATTACTTACAGAAATAGCAATAGCTAGAGTATCATCATTTTCTTGTGCCAGTTCCCCAAGCCTCAGTTCCCACAGGGCAATATGACAAGTAGTCAGGTGACACCTGCACACACAGTGGGTTGTATTACAGTAGAGGGATCCTAAGCTTTGGGAATCCAGTCTTTTATAGTGGGTTATGAACAAATTTGTCCTTTGTCCCAAAGGGAGACATGATCTTTATGATAATGGTCAGTAAACAAAGTTGTCCTTTGCTATGGAGGGAGAAAATCTCTCTGCCTTCCAAGACACCTGTCTTCTAGGTGACTTTCTTCTTCAATTTCTATATTGTCCTTTCTACTTAGCCTTAATTCAGGTATAGCAGGTTGTATTAATAATGATTGCACAGACTCTACTTAGGGCTGCAAGGAGGAAGTCTAGGACAATTTTATCACCCATAATAACCTTGGCTAATGAATCGAACCTGATCTGAATACAGAGCCAAGATGATATCACTTGAGCAAAAGTCAAGAATAGCTTTCTAACTGGGAGACTTCCATTATAGAAAAACTGCTTGTCAGGTGAATATAAATAATGAGCCAGTTATCCCTTTGGAAGATCCTCAGAGCAACCAAGGGCAGTCTCATTTTGGCGAGATATTTTCAGTCATCTGGGGACTACATTGACCTATTAGTTATATTTCTTTAAATACTTGAAAGTCTTTTTGCACCTTTAGGTGCAAGTCCCTGTGTGAGAGGCAAGTTAATGTTTGTCTTCCACACAAGAAGTTGCAATTGGAAAACAGTCCTGGGTACACACATGGTACTCTTGGAAAAAAAAGTGTTGTTTACAATTGTTGCTTCAGGTGGCAGAGTGGAGATAAAATTTCCCCCAGAGGGATAGCTAGCACTTTTTCATGTATAGCTGAGATGCAGCTAAGGCTAGGCCAGCAATAGGCTTCTGTGTGCCATTTCCATTTGACATGTAAGGCTCGTTTGGCCTTTTGCACCATGTTAGTCGTTAGGTCTGAGTTTACCCAACCTCAGAATGAGAATACCAGGCCAGAGAGTCACAAGACCTCCATGGGTCAGAAGTTAAACTTTGACAAGGTCCTAATGGCAAGTTAATAGTTGCTTTTCAGAAGGAATATATCTGGTATCTGTGTTAGGGAAGCAAGGAGTCCAAAACCCCCAAGGCACCTATGAGTGTAGGCTGCCTCCCTTTGCTTGGGCTCCAGTAGGCCAAATCATTAGTCACAGACCCTCGTAGCTCAGTAGGTTTATTAGGGTGGAAGAGCTCCAAATGTAGAGGGTGTGCCACAGCTGTTTTATTCCTTAGTCTCAGTTTCTATGTTGAATGGAGAGGCAGAGTAAGGATATTTTCCTTTTTCTAGAGGCCTCAGGCCAAGTGATAAAATACAGAGGGCCAAGACAAAAATGAGACCTTAGACAAGGGCATGATACTGGAAGCTTAGGTCACTTCTGGCTTAGGCCTTAATTTAAAGGTGAGAAATAAATCATTGAGTTTACTTCAAGTCCAGGCCTTCAGGGTTGAGGAAAATATGTGCATGGGGGCCCAATGCTTCAGCCGGGAAGTAGTAAGGTGGTGTCATTTGCCTGAAGTGTCTCTTATACCTCTCTTTCCTGGTGAGGTTAGAGTGTGACTTCTTTAGAGTGTGACTTTATGTAATATTTTTTAATTGTAAAAATATCTTTGATATATAAATACACATGCACACACACACACACACATTTCCAGCAGAGAAGGAACATTCTACAGATTGCATTTTGGAAATGCATTAGTGAGCTTCTCACTCATGCTAGACCTTCTAATTTCTTTTAAATGGTACTACAGCTATAAAAGTGCTTTCATCCTTCTTCCTTTGAATTTTTCAAAAGTTTTGTATGGTTTAAATGAATTTCAAAAAATATTTTTGGATTATCAACATTTTCCCCCAGCCAAACAAGTACACACAGCCAATTTCTGGACAAGCAATGTTATTGCCAACTATTTCCCACATCACTCATTTCAGAGAGGATCCAGTTTCACCACCAGTCTCCTTGTCCCAGCTTCACTTATCTCCTTTTTACTGATGTCTGGTGAATCTGTATCCTCAGTTCATGGTTCTCTCTTGAGATTCAGACCATTATATCCAACGACTTACCAGACATCTACATCAGGACATGTATCTCTAAAGTGGCATCAACAAAATAAAAAATTCATTTCTCCACCTCATCCACCTCCAAATCTACTCCCCCTTCATTTTTCCTTCTCATAGGCATCACCCACTTCATTAGCCACATCAGAAGTTGGGTGGTAAAAGTACTTCCCATGTCCAAATTTGTCACTGATTCTTGCCAGTCCTGCCTTCTGATAATCTCTCACATCTATCTTCTCATTGGCATTCCTATGGCCCTTCCTTAATTCACACTCCCATCTGAACTATCTAATAACTGCCATGATTGCTGGGAATTGTCCATTCCATTATCCACCCTGCAACCCAGGTGATCTTTCTAAATATAAGGTTGATCATTTTACTTCCCTACCTAAAATTCCTTAATGATTTTATATCAGTGGGTAGATTAGACTTCAACTCCTGGCTTGGAGCTACTGGCCCTTGTTTACCTTTTTTGACTTATATGCTACTATGGTGCCTAATGCTGAATTTTCTCCTATTAACCCAGTAGTCCTAGTAACCAATATGTGTGAAATGGAGTTTGATATGTGAGAATAGAACACTAATTTATATTTCCACATTTAAAATGGAGAAAATAGAGGTAATTCATAGATCTTTTGAAATGACTCAAAAGTCTGGTAAAAGGAAACTGTGATAAAAATGACTATTTTTAGAACTGAATAGAGGACATATATTTTGAAAAAGAATTTTTCCCTGTTTTATGTATACATTTTTATAAAAAGTATTGCTAAGATATAACATTATTATTTGAAGCAAATATATTTTATTAAAATGGCAAGAAATTGGGATTAACCCTCTGAGGAAATTTAAGATTGATGATTATCAAACCCTGAGGAGAGTTTAATGATTTAAGGTGATTGTGTTGTTGGAAGTATAAAAAATGATTTGATAAGGATTTGTAAAAAAGATATATCAAAAGAAATGTATAAAATTCAGATGTGTTCTAGGATTCCTTAAGTAGGACTTAACTAATTTAGATGTTCCTTATAGCTTAATAAAATCTGTAATTCCGAAGATCATGTGGAATTTTACATGGTTCAAAATTTCAAGATACAATACAGATTTCAAGTTAAGGAATAATTTATTCTTTTAAAATGTATTTTAATGTGTGATACACTCACATATTTCAAAATAAAAATATATAAAAACTTATACAGTGAAGTCTTTCTCTACCCTGGGTTTCATCTGCTCAGTCCCCTTTTCCCAGGCTCACAGTCAGGAAACCATGAATATTAGTTTCTTATGCATCTTTCCAGAGTTCCCTTATGTATATACCAGTAAATACAAATATGTATTTTCATTTTTATCCACTTCTAATGCAAATGGTAGTATAATGTATATATGGTGTCCTACACCCTGTGTTGACATGTTTTCTGCACAGAAAACTCAGGAACTGATTTATAAATGCAGGAATTCATGGAAATATTAAAGATTTCTGGGATATGTGTTCTTAATATATACTTACCTGCTTAAGGATTACCTGAGGCAAATATTAAGTCTGAGGTTGAACTCCCCCAGTCCCTGAGCAGGCTTCTGAGACTTCTCCCTTCCCACCAACTTGCTTACATTTCTTGAATAGAGATTAAGTCTAATGTTAAGCTACAGAAACAAAATTGAAAAGGTAAAGTTACAACTAAGAACAGCAAATGATACCATAAATTTCTGGCATTAAATATGAATGATATTTATATTATCTGTAACACAGATAATATAAATATCATTCATATTTAATGAATGATATATGCAGCTGTGGACATAATTAAGCATGTTCACATTCTAATCACGTCAGGGTGAGTTTTACAAAAGTAGGCCATAATCACTCCCACCCCTGCCACCCACCCCTAATCTGTGCTGCTGTTGAGGACTTTCATGTGCAGGGGCCATGCTCATCCAGATGCCCCAGGTACCCTCCCAGTCATGTGTCCTGAGGCAAGAAACCAGAGTAGGTCATATGAATCAGTGCAGGTTGGAAAGAGGGCTGTGGATTTGGAGCTTAAAGTGTGGGTTCTAATCCTGGCTCTGCCTCTTACTAGATAGGTAATCTTGTCAATTCATATAGTTTTTAAAAAGTTTTGTGGCACCCAATATTTCCATCTGTAAACGAGGCTGATAATTTCTATCCTACCTTCCCTGGTAGGTAGTGCGTAATACCAAACATGAAGTGTCAACACGCCTCATGACCAGCACAGTGCTGTGTGAATGTTGTTGCCACCCTGACTTCACTGGGATTTCTGAGGAGGAGCAGGTTTTCGGGAGCAGGTTTTCCTAGTAACACGGTAAATGCTTGTGCCCAGCAGTGGGAGAATAAGAAAATTTCAGGAAAATTAACCTGAGGGTTTGCCAATAGAGTTTTATTAGGTTTGTAATATTTGGTTTGTTGCTGTTGTCCTTTAGTTTTTCTCTTAGACGTATCCTGTTCACTCTTTAACAATATTTTGGTTGTATTTTGGTGGCAAATTTACCTCTTTTTGTGGGTTTTGACTTAGAATAGCCTTTTGGCAGTAACTCAAAAATGTTTAGGTTGTTTCCAAAGACCACTCTCCCTTTAAGATATGATGCAAAACTCCCGGCATGCCAGTGGGACCTGAAATTTACTTCACTGGGATCCTCCCCTCTCTACTTGACTAACGCTATCATCTAGGTCAGAGCCTCTCAAACGTGAGTGCATTACTATCACCTGGCGGGCTGTTAAAACACTGATTGATAGGCCCCATCTCACTATTTCTGTTTCACTGTCTGGGGTGGAAGTCCAAGAATTTGTTCCTAGGTGATGCTTTTGCTAATACTACTGGTTCAGGAGCCACACTTTAAGAACCACTGATCTAAAACCTAGGGCAGGGTTTCTTTAAGTAGGTTTTAAAAGGACCACTTTGTTCAGTAACACCTGGAGCTTGGTAAGAAGGCAGATCCTTCATTCCAACCACAACTCTGAGGAAGCAGATTCTCTGGGTTTTGGGAGCTCCAGATTCCACCTCATGCATTTTAATGTCTGAGAACCACTGATTTGCACATAACAGTTCTCAACCCTGGATGCACATTAGAATTACGTGGAGAGTTAAAAAGCTACCAATACCCCTCCTTCCACACCCCTAGGAACTCTGTTTCAAGTGGTTTGGGGTGGGACCCAAGCACCAGTATTTTTAGAAAAGCACCCTAGTGATTCTAATGTGCAACCAGGGCTGTGGACTGATGAGAGGACAGGTTGATCTTACTGTTCTGTGTCTTGGGGTGTTAAGAATCTGTGGGAACTGGCCTGGGTCTTCCTGGTGTTCAACGTTGTTTGGGAATGCAGCCCAAAGTGATGGTAAACTTCATTTAAGGTTAAGACTGCTAGTGAACAAGTACCATAGGAAAAGTTGAAAACAACTTTGAAGAGAGTGCTTTATTTATCTGTTTGTAACTATATGTTTATAATTGATATTGCAAGCTATAAATCTAATGTTACTTTGCTAACTATGTTTTGCTTAGTCTGAGATTTAATTAAGTGTATTTGTCTTATTCTATATTAACTGGTAATGTGTCTGGTAGCTCTGTTAGGTATTTTAGGGACTGTCCTGTGAAGACACTTAAATTTATTCCCTACAGCAGGGAAGAGATAGGTGGTCAGATATCAGTTTAAGATAACAGAGGAGATCTGTGGAGGGAGTTTTAAGCAGAGACTGAATGATTAAGGATGGGAAGAGATGCTGGAGAAGTAAAAGCAAATATAGGAAGTGGTCATGTTTAACCTTTAGAGACAGGGTTCTAAGTCCATGGGAATGTAGGGAGCAATGAGGGGTCAGGATAGCTCTGACTGAATTCTCCTGAACTTTTCGGGACATTTAGAACTTGCTCTTAAAGACACTTTGTACTTCTAGCTGCTTCTTTAGCCTTGGAGACCTGGAGCACTTCCAGAGGGTCTTGGGACATGAAGCAGACAGTGCCCAGCCGGGTACCTGGAGCTGAAGCTTCTCAGGACAGTGTCTTGTAACCAAAGTGGAATCTTGTCCCTGCTGGGATTTCACTAGGGTGCTAAGTGAAGCTCTGAAGCAGCAATTGTAGACGTAGGGCGTTAATGAAGTTCTCTGGCCTATTTATTTTGGAGGTGGCAGTCAGACAGTTCAAGTTATCTTACCTGGGGAAGTCACACTGCAAGCTCAGTGACCTTGTCTTGCAAACATACCACCAAGTCATAGGCTGTCTGAGGCTGATGAGATTGTGGATGTGAAGGGCTCATGTAAACATGGGGTGCTCCTCAAGGATGGATGTTCCTGTCCCTAACAAATGGTATTCTGGGGCTGCATTTATGGGTGAGCAGTGTTCAGGACCATTCACAGGGGACAGCAGGCTCTGTGTCCATCACTTCCTTATAGCATCAGTGCAGCAATACATAATGTTTATTTCTCTTCAGCCTGTGGGGATTTTTTTCAGCATAGATTTTACACATCTGGTCCTGAGAGAATCCACACTGTTGCTACTCACCCGGCAGCCCTGACCAAAACATTTGCAGTGTTTTTGGAATTCTAACAGACAAAATCAACTTTTTTCAATAGACATTTTTCCATCTGCTTTGCATATTGGCTCTAGCTGCACCCCATTCTCACTTGACAGATGCTGCTTTCTCTGCATCACTGGACTTTTCCAGGCCTCATCTCTTCACACTGACCCTTTAAGCAGACATTCAAAGCAATTGTTCTGTTCAGTTTCATTACTCTGCTCTCACAGCTATTGTTCACTTGAAAGAGAGCCTGGTTGCATTAAATTTTGTGTCTGCTTCCTAGTTCCTGGAGTGACACCTCCACCCCCTCTCATCTCTGCTCCTACTACTATTTACCTGAGCTGTCTTTCTGTTGCAGGAAAGCAAATGGAGCACCCAAGGCCAGGTTTGCCAGGTAGAGTCAGTCTGTTCAGTATGATAATTTTTCGATTAGTGGTCTACTATTTTTAAATATCATTGAGACCATTCATTTTCTCTAAAACATCTTTTGTGTTCCAACAAACATTTTCCATTTCTTAGTACTTCATAATTCTGATTGATTTTTTTTTTTT
>NW_020172364.1:440037-447563 GCF_003031525.2 Neophocaena asiaeorientalis asiaeorientalis
TTTTTTTTTTTTTTTTTTTTTTGCGGGACGCGGGCCTCCCACCGTTGCGGCCTCTCCCGTTGCGGAGCACAGGCTCCGGACGCGCAGGCTCAGCGGCCATGGCTCACGGGCCCAGCCGCTCCGTGGCACGTGGGATCTTCCCGGACCGGGGCATGAACCCGCGTCCCCTGCATCGGCAGGCGGACTCTCAACCACTGCACCACCAGGGAAGCCCCTGATTGATTTTGATTACCTAGTTGTAGAGGTTTTTTTTTTTTCCCCCTGAAGAGACATAAAAAGCCCTTAAACATTTTCTTCTTTCTTCTTTTTCATTCAGGGAGTCTCTGAAGTAGTCACACTCACACATAATGAATGAATAACTGAGAATGATTGTCCCAGATGGGAAACTACTAGAATTTTCTTGCTCTTCCAACTGCCTCTACTTGGTATTGTCCTTCCCATCTACCACTGTAGACCCCAAAGCTTCTTGTGGACTCTCCCCACCTTGTGGAAGGCCAGCTTTTGCTTCCTGATCTAACTTTAATGCAATCCAGGGCAAGGTTTGGGGGGAGGGTGGGGGGGTGGAAGCGTGGTCAGCCTGAGAGTAGCAAGAAAAAAGGGAAGAGGAAGCACCTGGGCTTACCTGCTCCTTTGGTCCCAGGACAGTCTTATTCTGGCCTCTCCTTCCACAAAGCCCTCTTCCTGGAATCCCCTACTCCAGCACTTGCCATAACAAGGGACAGCTGGTGCTTTGTGGACTCCCTTTGCAATGTAGAAACTCTTACTCCATTCATGGTATCCCACTTGGCCTACTGATGACACCTAAGTAGTCTATATATCCTTGTGGGTTTAAGTCTCCATGCACGGTCCTCTGGAAGTCCACAGACCCACTAAAACTATATATAAGAATTTGTTTAAATGTGTATACATATATACATTCCTGTGAATATATGTTTTCCTGGGGAGAGAGTCCATAGCTTTTTATCAGATTCTCAGTGAGTAATATGACCCAAAGATATTTTAAAAGGTCAAGGAATAACCACTGATGTGGCAGTGGATGGCCTGGAGGCAGTGTTTAGTTCAACAAAAAAATATTTATTGAGTACCTATAAAGTGCCAGGTACAGTTCTAGGCTCTTGATACATCAATGAACAAAAAACTCCCCCAAATCCTTACTTCATGAAACTGACATTTCAGCTGGGGGAGACAGACAGCAGGCAGTATACATAACACACTCTAAAATATCTTAGAGGGTGTAAAGTGCCATGGGAAAATAAAGCAGAGTAAGAGAGATCAGGGATGTGGCAGGGGGAGAAGGGTTGCTATGATTTCAGGGTGGGCCTCGTTGAGAAAGTGATATTTTAGGGAAGTCTTGAAGAGGGCAGGAATCATGTGGTTATTGAGGGAAGAGTTTGCCAGGCATAGGGAACAGCTAGTGAGTGACTCTAGGATGGGAGTAAACGTGGTGTGCTCAGAGTGGTGGAGTGGAGCAGGTGAGGGAGAGTGGCAGTGAGTCAAAGGGTAATGGGTGTGTGTGTGTGCGTGTAATTTTTGGATGGGTTGGGAATGCATTATTATTTTTTTCATTTAAGACAATGAAATATGGTCTACTACCATTTGATTGTTAGTTACTTATGATGCTTTCAGCAGTGGCTAGGTTTTGGATAATAAGGGATGCCGGAATGAGGAATTCAACAATTGAGGGAGGAGTGAGTTTGAATTATTTGGGTTATAAGGATACATCCTGTTTCCTTGATTCAAAGACCCTCACTCTCAGCCATTTAATGTTTCTGAGATTAGGGTGTGTTTTATAACCAATATATACATTTAATATGATAATATTATTAGGGTTTTTGATACATTTCAATAAATGGTGCCCCTCTTCATCCCTATTCAAAACCAATTGAAAAGTAAGACAATAGAATATGCAGATGGAGAGGAAATCTATCAGTTTTATTGGTGATAGACTGGAGGACATAGCTTACTTTTGAATATTCTAAGAAGTAACATTTTCCTAGGTTGATATCTCCCACTGAGCTGGCTAGAGAAAAAAGGAGACTGAGATCCAGTGCCCACTGCCTGGGGCTTTGGCTTAAATTAGCTTCACTAAACTGAGAAATATTGTCCAATTTCTCTGGTCCTCCAAGTGACTAACTCACCCAACCTCTAGGGTGAGATGTGAGGCGGTCAGGATCCAAAATATTCCTCTCTAGCATTGTGGGTGGCAGAGTCACTCTGAGTGTCTGTAAGAGAATAGGATAGAAACTCCCTTTTTTTTTTTTTTTTTGGCGGTACTCGGGCCTCTCACTGTTGTGGCCTCTCCCGTTGCAGAGCACAGGCTCCGGACACGCAGGCTGAGTGGCCATGGCTCACGGGCCCAGCTGCTCTGCAGCATGTGGGATCTTCCTGGACCAGGGCACGAACCCGTGTCCCCTGCCTTGGCAGGTGGACTCTCAACCACTGCACCACCAGGGAAGCCCAGAAACTCCCTTTTAATGGGAAAATGATTCAGTGCCTCCTGGAGGCCCTAAGGTTAGTCAATTTTTGGCAGAAGGGTTAGTTAGGGGCCCTTATTATCCAGGAAAAGAGATGTAATTCCTAACTTTTATGTTGTGAGTATCTAAAAGGGGATATTATCTAAGGAGGCTTTGGGAGAGAAGGTGGGAATAGGTGAGTATCTGATTGTCCTTGCTGCCTTTTTGAAAACTAGTCTCAGTGCCAGAATATATTTATTAGAAAATCATAGGCTCCTGTGTATGTGCATGTTTGGGGAGGGGTTGGTGATTGAAGGGAGAGATAGGGAGATTTTTAATTTAAAATGAAATTCTCTGTAAGTGGGGCTTTAATTATTTTTAATTCATTTTAAAATAGGAAATAAGCACACATTACAAAAGAGAATAAAAATAAGTTCTCCCTACTCTTCTCTCAAAGTTCCCCTCTCAGAGGTAACCAACATTGCCAGGTTTTTGTGAATCCTTCCAGAGATATTTATGCATAATAAATATTCTGTTTGTTTTGCATAAATGATTAATGTTAAAGATGCTTCCAGAGAAATACATCGGTTAGTTTTAATTAACCTTAGAGGCATTTGTGATATATAACCTCAATATGTGATACCTGACTATAAAGAAAAACCCTTTTTATTAGGCATACAGTTACATACAATTGATGACTTAAAATCTGTTAAAGAGAAAAGAATCCAAGTATAATGGTTATTGAAAGGGGAATCATTTGTACCTAAGTGTTTCGAAGTGTATATTTTAGATTTGTTTTTCCTGCAGTGTCTGTGATATATGCTTCCATGGTTGCCAGGTAATAGACATAATGGGAATAAAAATGTATAGAGAACTGAAATGGAATTATTATAGCAGATTTCCTCCACAGAGGACATTCATTGTCACCACTGTTTCCTTTGGGCAATTTGGAAACTTACAGGCCCTGGAAATAAAAGGTAGACATATACTTATTGGGTAGCTGGTACTTTTCTCTAAGTATGTCTTTACTTAGGAATTAGATTATATTGTCTCTAAAAGCTGAATTTGCAGTAAGCAGTGGAGTTAAATTCTAAGTAAATACGTTTATTGTATCTCCAAAAGTATAAATTCAGGCAGAAGTGCTGTGAGAATGAGATACAAAGGTCTTCACACAAAAAAATTTTAGATTCTGTGCTTAAAAGCAAGTCGAGACAAAAGTTGCACACCTTCCTACTTTCAATATTCTGAGGTTTAAAAAAAAAGATTTCCCAACCATAACAACTGAAAGTAGCTTTTTTTTTTTTTTTTTTGTGGTACGCGGGCCTCTCACTGTTGTGGCCTCTCCCGTTGCGGAGCACAGGCTCCGCATGCGCAGGCTCAGCGGCCATGGCTCACGGGCCCAGCCGCTCTGCAGCATGTGGGATCTTCCTGGACCGGGGCACGCACCCGTGTCCCCTGCACCGACAGGCAGACGCTCAACCACTGCGCCACCAGGAAAGCCCAGGGAAGTAGCTTTGAGAAATGGAAAATGCTCTGCCCTAGAAATAGTTGTGTTATTTCCCCAGCTTTGCTGCCACGTGTATTACCTTAATCTTGACCAGATATTCAGCCACTCCTGGTGTCAAGTTTTCCATCTGTCAGACTGAGTAAGTAATCTCTCATGTTTCTTTCAAATCCAACATTGCATCCTGTTAGGAAAGGACTTCAAATATTCCACCCTCTCAATTCTACATTGAGATTTTTGTCTGATAATTTAAATTACTGCATCTCAAAATACTTAACAGCTGGGTAGTCCTGCTAGTAGTAGGTCTTACCTGGTTATTCCTCAGCAGCACAATTAGATAATCACAACTAGTAGCAACTGAAAGTTTTTGGTTAGCTGCTGAAATCATGGCAGCAATTGTATGAATTTCTCATGTATTATATATTTTCTTTATCTTTTTTACTTACTGCTTCCCTCACAAGCCACAGACGGAGATTAAACTGAGGCTTTAGGAACTAGTTTAGGAATTTATTATTGTTGCTGAGTACCTTTTAAAAAATGATTCAAGTACATTAAAAATTTATTAAACTATAACACAATATAGAAAAAAGCACAAATCAAGAATTTAGAGCTCAATGAATTATCATTAGGTGACCATGGCCATGTAATCACTACCCAGGTCAAGAGCTAGAGCACTGCCAGTGCCCCAAAAACTTTCCTCATGCCCCCGCTATATCCTTTGATCTTTTAAACAAGACTAAACTCTCTTAGGAGGACTAAACCCATAGAGTAGTCTTGCCTGTTTTTGAAATTTATGTAAGTGAAGTCATATACTGTGTATCTTGTATCTAACTTCTTTCAGTCAACATTATGAGATTGTTCATGCTGTTGCATGTATTTGTAGTTCTTTCATTTTAATAGTTGGCATTCTGTTGTATGTCACAACAATTTATACATTGATTCTACTGTCAATAGACATTAGGGTTTGTTTTAGTTTGGTAATATTAAGTATAGTGCTTCTGTGAACATTTTTGGGCATGTATTTGGGGCACATGTGCAGTTTTATACTGAGCATATACCTAAGTATGAGGTTGCTGGATCAGAGTATACATGTATGTTCAAATTTAGTAGAATGTCAATCAGTTTTCCAAAGTGGTTGTTTTAGTCAGTTTGGGCTGCTATAACAAAGTACCATAGACTGGGTGGCTTATAAACAACGGAAATTTATTTCTCACAGTTCTGGAGGATGGCAGTCTGAGATTAGGTTGCCAGCATGGTTAGGCTCTGTTGAGGTTCCTCTTCTGGCTTACAGACTGCCACTGTCTGCTATACCCTTATGTGGCAGAAAGAGCAAAGGAGCTCTTTAGAGTTCCTTTTATAAAGGCACTAATCCCATCATAAGGGCTCCAGCATCATGACCTAATTACCTCCCAAAGGCCCCACCTTCTAATACCACCTCACTGGGGGTTAGGATTCAACATATGAATTTGGGAGGGGACACAAATGTTCAGTCCATTGTAGTGATTTTGCTAATTTACATAATTAAGGGTGGTATATGGGAATTTTCGTTGCTCCAAATTCTTGATGACATTTAGGATTGATAGTCTTAAATTTTAGGTGTTCCCATGGATGTGTAGATCTTGTGGTTTTAATTTGCATTTCCCTGATTGCTGGCAAGGTTAATGTACTAGTCAGGGTTCTCTAGAGAAACAGAACCAGTAGGGCATACATAATAAGATTTATATTTATATATTTTTATTTTATAATATATTTATTAATATACACTTATTTATTTATTATGAAGAACTGGCTCATGCGATTATGAAGGCTAAGATGTCCCATTATCTGCCATCTATAAACTGGAGACTTGGAAAATCCGATGGCATAATTCAGTTTAACTTGAAGGCCTGAAAACCATAGGAGTTAACTGTGTAAATCCAGTCTTACGGCCAGAGAAGAAATGAAATGTCCCAGCTGAAGTGGTGAGGCAGGAAAAAGGGGACAAATTCCTCCTTCCTCCACCACTTCTATTCAAACCGGAAAGGGATTGGATGATGCCCACCCACACTGGGGAGGGCAATCTACTGAGCCCACCAATTCAAATGCTAATATCATCCAGAAAAACCCTCACAGTCATACCCAGAAATAATATTTAATCTGCTTTTAGTGTGACCAGTCAAGTTGATGCATAAAATTAATCATTACACTTAAGTTGATTTTCAGAAGTTTATGGGCCATTTATTTTGAATTAAATTTCTTTATAATCTGATGACATAAACATCAGGTTCTGTGATACTTGCATTTAATATACCAATATTAGGTCTAAATAGTATTCTGTAAATGCTTAAATTGGTATTAGCCATATTCATTCTAACATCTATGATAAATACTAAGTAAATAAGGTCATATATTTTAAAAAATTATTGGCCACTTAGATTTTAATTTTTGTGAAGAACTTGGTCAAATTTCTTCCTATTTTTCATTTTCCTTTTGTCAGTTTTATGTTTTACAGATATCCTTTCCCATAACTTGACTTTTTACTCTTGTGTGTGTTTCGATGAGTAGAAATTCTTAATTTTAGTGTGGTCCAATTTTTGAAATTTCCTTTTATTGTTAGTGCTTTTTGTAACCTGTATAAGAAACCTTTCTCTACCCAAAGCTCAGGAATATACAACTAATCTATTGCTTCTAATAGTTTCATTGTTTACTTTTCATATTTAGATCTTTAAACCACCCAAAACTGAATTTTTCTGTCAAGTGTGAAGAAGGGTCAAATTTCTTTTTTTTCTACATGGATAGCCAGTTGATCCTGCATAAGTTTTTGTTTTTACATCTTTATTGGAGTATAATTGCTTTACAATGGTGTGTTAGTTTCTGCTTTATAAGAAAGTAAATTAGTTATACATATACATATGTTCCCATCTCTTCCCTCTTGCGTCTCCCTCCCTCCCACCCTCCTTATCCCACCCATCTAGGGGGTCACAAAGCACCGAGCTGATCTCCCTGTGCTACGCAGCTTCTTCCCACTAGCTATCTATTTTATGTTTGATAGTGTATATATGTCCATGCCACTCTCTCACTTTGTTACAGCTTACCCTTCCCCCTCCCCATATCCTCAAGTCCATTCTCTAGTAGGTCTGTGTCTTTATTCCTGTCTTACCCCTAGGTTCTTCATGACATTTTTTCCCCTTAAATTCCATATATATGTGTTAGCATACGGTATTTGTCTTTCTCTTTCTGACTTACTTCACTCTGTATGACAGACTCTAGGTCCATCCACCTCATTACAACTAGCTCAATTTCGTTTCTTTTTATGGCTGAGTAATATTCCATTGTGTATATGTGCCACATCTTCTTTATCCATTCATCCAATGATGGACACTTAGGTTGTTCACATCTCTGGGCTATTGTAAATAGAGCTGCAATGAACATTTTGGTACATGACTCTTTTTGAATTATGGTTTTCTCAGGGTATATGCCCAGTAGTGGGATTGCTGGGTCGTATGGTAGTTCTATTTGTAGTTTTTTAAGGAACCTCCATACTCTTCTCCATAGTGGCTGAACCAATTCACATTCCCACCAGCAGTGCA
>NW_020172364.1:447757-544507 GCF_003031525.2 Neophocaena asiaeorientalis asiaeorientalis
AAAGAAAGAAAGAAAGAGAGAGAGAGAGAGAGAGAAAGAGAGAGAGAGGGAGAGGGAGGGAGGGAGAAAGGAAGGAAATAAAGAAGATAAAATAAAGTAAGATAAAATAAAGTTTTTAAAATAATAATTATTAAGAAAAATAATTTTTTTAAAAAAGAAAAAACAAAACCAAACAAACAATAAAAACAAAAAATGGACGGATAGAACCCTGGGACAAATGGTGGAAGCAAAGCTATACAGACAAAATATCCCACAGAAGCATACATATACACACTCACAAAAAGAGGAAAAGGGGAAAAAATAATAAATCTTGCTCTCAAAGTCCACCTCCTCAATTTGGGATGATTTGTTATCTATTCAGGTATTGCACAGATGTGGGGTACATCAAGTTGATTGTGGAGATTTAATCTGCTGCTTCTGAGGCTGCTGGGAGAGATTTCCCTTTCTCTTCTTTGTTCTCACAGCTCCCTGGGCTCAGCTTTGGATTTGGCCCTGCCTCTGTGTGTAGGTTGCCGGAGGGCGTCTGTTCTTCGCTCACACAGGACGAGGTTAAAGAAGCAGCTGCTTCGGGGGCTCTGGCTCACTCAGGCCGGGGGGTTGGGAGGGGCATGGAGTGCGGGGCAAGCCTGCGGCGGCAGAGGCCGACATGACGTTGCACCAGCCTTAGGCGCGCCGTGCGTTCTCCCGGAGAAGTTGTCCCTTGATCCCGGCATTGGTGGGCTGCACAAGCTCCCCGGAAGAGGGGTGTGGACAGTGACCTGCGCCCGCACACAGGCCCCTTGGTGGCGGCAGCAGCAGCCTTAGCGTCTCATGCCCGTCTCTGGGGTCTGCGCTTTTAGCCGTGGCTCGTGCCCGTCTCTGGAGCTCCTTTAAGCAGCGCTCTTAATCCCCTCTCCTCGCGCACCAGGAAACAAAGAGGGAAGAAAAAGTCTCTTGCCTCTTCGGCAGGTCCAGTCTTTTCCCCAGACTCCCTCCTGCCTAGCCGTGGTGCACTACCGCCCTGCAGGCTGTGTTCCCGCCACCAACCCCAGTCTTCTCCCTGCGCTCCGACGAAGCCTGAGCCTCAGCTCCCAACCCCGCCTGCCCCGGCAGGTGAACAGACAAGCCTCTCGTGCTGGTGAGTGCTGGTCGGCACCAATCCTCTGTGCGGGAATCTCTCCGCTTTGTCCTCCGCACTCCGCACCCCTGTTGCTGTGCTCTCCGCCGCCGCTACGAAGCTTCCCCCTCCGCCACCCGTAGTCTCCGCCCGTGAAGGGCCTTCCTAGTGCGTAGAAACCTTTCCTCCTTCACAGCTCCCTCCTACTGGTGCAGGTCCCGTCCCTATCCTTTTGTCTCTGTTTATTCTTTTTTCTTTGGCCCTACCCAGGTACGTGGGGGAGTTTCTTGCCTTTTGGGAGGTCTGAGGTCTTCTGCCATTGTTCAGTAGGTGTTCTGTAGGAGTTGTTCTATGTGTAGATGTATTTCTGGTGTATCTGTGGGGAGGAAGGTGATCTCCGCGTCTTACTCTTCCGCCATCTTCCCCTCGTCCCACCCTGCGTAATTTTTTGAAAAGTTGATCATTTTTCCACTGCTCTAAGTATTGTATTTGATATCATTCAAGTATTCACATGTATATGGATCTGTTTTCTATTCTGTTACTTCGGTGTGTATGTATATGCTTGTACCAGTTCTACCCTGTCCTAGTCAGCATAGCTTTACAATAAGCTATATATGTCATCTGGTAGAGTAAGGTCTCCCACATCAAGAATTTCTTGGTTATTTTGATTATTTTTATTTTCATGTGATTTTAAAGTCAACTTGTCAGTTTCCATACGATAAACTGTCAGGATTTTACTGAACCTATGGATGAATTTTGGGAGAAATGTCATTCTAATGATATTGAATCTTCCAATTATGAACATAGTATATAAATCAATTTATTTAGAGTTTAAAAAATTTCTCCCAATAAAATTTAGATTTTGTTTACAGATATCTTTTGTTAAGTTGATTCCTAGGTATTTGATTCTTTTTTATATAATTGCAAATAGTGTCTTTTAAAAATTTTCACATACTACTTGTAGCTAATATATAAAACAATTTTCATATATTTACTTTATATCTGGCAATCTTACTTATTCTGATTCTAATAATTTATCTGTAGATTTATTTATATTTTCTGTCTATAACTATATTGTTTTTAAATAATAATTTTTTATTTCTTCTTTTAGAATATTATGTCTCATTTCTTTTGCTTGCTTTTTCGTTCCATGTGTACTTGAGAAAATGTGTATTCTTTCAATTTTGCATTCATTATTAAAAATACTAATTAGGTCAAAAAATATATATGTAAAATATACAGTTGACCTCTGAACTATATGGGAGTTGAGGTGCTGACCCTCTCTCTGTGCAGTTGAAACTCTGAGTATAACTTATGTTCAACCCTCCATATACGTGGTTCCTCAGTAGCCATGATTCTTCTTTATCCACGATACTACACCCATGGATTCAACCAACCATGGATTGTGTAGTACTGTAGAGTTTACTGTTTTTAAAAATCTACATATAAGTGGACCCACTCAGTTCAAACCTGTGTTATTCAAGGGGCAACTGCATATGATAGGTGTGTATATATATATATATATATATATATATATGCTATGCTTATTTTTATATATTAATATCATATATATAATCTGTAGTAATAATATTTGCATTAAGGACTATTTTATTGACTCATTTACTCATATAATAATATATAAACTTTATAAATTTTCTTTTGGCTAGTGTTTGCATGGTAGGTATATTTCCACCCCTTTACTTTCATTGTTTCTATGTTCTTATGTATAAGATATGTCTTTTGTAACAAAAAATATTTGTGTTTTTCAGAAGTCTAGAGTGATATTTTTTGTCTTTCAATTGAATGACTTAGTGCATTTACATTATTGTAATCAATGACATAAAAGTGTTTAAATCTACTGTCTTAATATGTATTTTCTATTTGTACCATTTGTGCTAAGTTCCTTTTAACTCTTTTTTTGTGCTTCCTTTTGTATTATTTTTTATTACTTTATTTTTTCCCTATTATCTTAGTAGTTCTATAACTCTTTTTTTAAGCTTGATAGTTTAAATAATTTTTTAATTTGCATATAGTAAAAAATTACACTTTGGGTGTACAATTCTATGAGTTTAGACAAATATATAATCATAAAATCACAACTATGATCAAAATAGAGAATATTTCCATCATCCAAAAAAATTCCCTCATGTAATCATTTTAAATAAACTGCTCCTCCCACCACCAACCCCAGGAAACCACTGATCTGTTTTCTATTCCTATAATTTTACCTGTTCCAGAATAGAACCATACATTTAGTAATATATTCTTTTACTCTTCTTTTACTGGTAAATATAGGTATTATAACATGAACCTTTGATTTAAATTCTAATTTAAATTTATGCCATTACCACTTCCTGGACAATTCAAAGATCTTAGTATACTTTAACACCATTAGTCCTCCTCTCAATTTACCCTTTTATTTACCCCTTTCAGTGTTATGTCTGAACCTCTGCTCATCCATCTGAGATTTTTCTCTCTAAAGAATACCTTTTAGCATTTCTTTTTTAAAATAAAGTTTGCTGGTGATAACTCAGTTTTTATTTGTCTGTTAATATCTATATTTCACTTTCATTCTTTTTTTTTTTTCTTTTTTCTTTTTTGCGGTATGCGGGCCTCTCACTGTTGTGGCCTCTCCCATTGCGGAGCACAGGCTCCGGATGCGCAGGCCCAGCGGCCATGGCTCACGGGCCCAGCCGCTCCACGGCATGTGGGATCCTCCTGGACCGGGGCACGAGCTCGTGTCCCCTGCATCGGCAGGCGGACTCTCAACCACTGTGCCACCAGGGAAGCCCCACTTTCATTCTTAAAGGATATTTTACTAGCTATAGACTTTTTGGTTGGTGTTTAATTTTCTCAATTTTCACAAAGTTTGGGACAAAAGGTATTTGATTAAGTTGTAATGGAGAGGTTAAGGAAAGATGTTTGATTAAAAAAATTATTGATCATGATGTAGCATGTCTTACAGTATATTCTGCAGACTGCTAATTCCATGGGCTTCCCTAACAAAAAAAAGGACTTCATGACCTCAGAATTTTGTGAAAACACTTATCCTCTATCACTTTTATTCAGACTCACAGTGCATTTTTAGATCCTGAAGAGGCTGCTGTGATAAAGTCCATTAACTTTGTTAATTCAATACTACCCAAAAATATTTGATCAGGAAACCATTGTTCTGGGTGATCTCTAATAAACATTTCAAGTACTTGGTGATATGAAGCCTGCATTTTGGGAGAGCCTCTTTAAGGGCTCCATAGGCCTGGAATACAAATAAAACATTTCTGTGTGAGATTTTGATTTTTTAAGATTAGAATATTCTGTGCCTTGAAATACCCTTAAAATCTGTTGTTCCAATTTCTGGCTATGGGCAAAGGCTACCATGCAACTCAGTTTCATAAATGTAGTCACAACATAGTGTGACATAGTAAATAGAAGGAGTTCTGGTGCAAGTGCGTAAAGCCCCTATAAACTGAGATTTGTACTGGGTTAGAGATATCCATAATCTGTGCAGAGAGGGGCATTCTGATAACCCTTATGTTACACTTATGGTAAAATAAGGAAACAGGCGGTTACTCATTGCACGCTGAGGACTTCAGAAATTCAGGAAGGGCATGCAGGATGCAGTAAGTCAATCTTATCTAGATATCTGGTGAGATTTATTTATAGAGCAGTATATTGTGTCTCTTTTTTTCCCCCCAAGGACCTGTGACCCTTTCATTTAAGTCTCTGTGCAGAACAGAAGATTTTTTCTATCATCTTCAAGCCCAACTGGCATTAAGATCTGATACTAGAAATTACCAATAAAAACACCCCAAAGTTGATATATCCATAGATTCCACAGAGGAAGCAGAGGCTGTCACACTGGGTGTACATGGACAATGTCGTTGGTGACCTTGAGTGATTAGAGGACCAAGGGAATGGCTTCCAGCAACTCAGCCAACAAAAGAGCTGCTTCACCATGTATCTGTATGGCAGCCACCAGCTTCCATGCTCTCTGCTTTCCTTGTAAATTTTCAAGGAACTCAAGAAGCAAACCCTTGTTGCAATCCCCTTCTTATCTTTGATGCTGCACACATGCAGCTCTGACACGCATTATATTATTAGTTCCTACTTTCTCAATTTTAATTAAAAAAAGAAATGAATTATTTTAATCTACCATTTTTGAGAGTCAGCATTATTGCATGTGATTATCCACTGAAATGGGGTTGGCACAGAAAATTAATGATATTTAAAATATTATCTCTACTATTTTAGTTTGCTCTTCCAGCAAATCTTAATTTAGTGCAAAAATCTTCTCTTTACACATGATCCTAAGTAAATAGGCATTTATCCAGTAGATTGAGAATCCAAATGTTAACCTTTCAAGTGTTATTTGAACTGTCTTCTGTTATTAAAAACCTCAGAATCTTTTGGCATGTGTAACTGTACAGTATATAAAAAAAATCTTAAATACAAACTATATAGTTAAAAAATAATCCAGTAATTCTTCTATGAGTAGAGTGACCATTAGGTCCTCTGTTTTGCCCAGGACAGTTCAGGTTTACCCTTATTGTCCTAGGTCAATCACAAATAGTAACTAACTCCTTTCACTTTCAAAAGTGTTGTGGCTTGGAGAATGAATTATATGGTCACTTATCGTAAGCCAGTTTAATCCAATATAGAAATTATTAGGAGAGGTTTATTCATTTTGATATTTAAGGAAAATTGAAGTTTTTGATTGATCAATAAATATCCTCTGGTAAGTTAGTAGTTCTGATTGCATATCAGAATCACATTTAAATCACCCATAAAGTAATTAAATAACAGTCTCTGGAGGTGGAGCACAGGTATTAGAATGTTTAAAATCTTCACAGATAGGTATTAGAATGTTTAAAATCTTCACAGATAACTTTAACATGAGGTCAAGGTTGAGAACCACTGGATTATATAGATGGTGCATTTAAAATTGATTCCCCTTTCAGTATTATTCAAAGATGTTTAAAATAATTTTTTAGCCAGCATGCCTAGCTAGTGTTCTAATTCTTTCAGTTTGAAACTTGTTAAGTATATACAATAGACCACATCAGTGAATGCTTTTTGAACCAACCACCATAAGCAAATGATCAGATAACTCACTGGCCAATTCAATCATGCAGATAACTCTAATAATTGGGTCAATTTTTGGTCTCTCGTTCTTTCCTCTAACTTAAGAATTAGATAAATTTTTGAGTGGTGAAAGTGTAGCTTGGAACTTAGCTTATAAATAGCTGGTGCAGTTGATCTTATATATAGAGATAAAAGGCAATTCTTGAGGTGAATATTATCTTGGGAATTACTGGAGTCATTCATAAGGAATTCAGGGATACCTGGTGGTTTAGAAGATTACTTAGAGAAATATACAGTCATATATTCTGGAAATGCACCTGAATATTCATAATAGCATGAGAATTGTTATCTCATAGGAATGAGATCTACAAAATTACAAAGGGTTTGGGGGTTTCTGACTCTTGGGAACAAAAAAATAGCATGATGACTTTCATCCAGATATTTCCTATAAGATTCCAAGTTCAGAGCTCCCCTCAGGAGAGACCCTGCAATGAGTTGGGACAGGGGTAATTCTGTGCTTCTGTTTGGTTTCCCTCCATAAAAACTTGTTAACTACTTCAGAAGAAAAGTGAGAGTCTTCAATATTAACAAAATACTTAAATAAGTTTTTATTCTTTAAAGATGATTTTATTGAATTTATGATTACTTTACAGCCCTGTACTATTTTTATTCTGGGTATCTTTAACATATTACTGCTTCATCTTATTTTGATTTAAAGATAGAAATCTTCTAACACCACCCGATTATTATACTTTGAAGGAACTGACACCTTTCATGAAGTTCGCCACAAAGAAGCCACAGTCAATTTGTTCTACAATTTTTTAGAATAGTTGATGTTCTATTATAAAATATCTTCTGAGTCTTTAAGGTGAAAATATTTAGCTGTATTAAGATTACATGACTTCAAAAAGATACAGAATAAGCATTTGAAAGATCTCAAAACTCAAGATAATGTACTGTATGTTAGAAAGAATTTATCTCAATTCAAATATGCTTTAAAATAAGATAGAAATGAACTTCTTTGAAGACTTTATTTTAGCAAAAAATACTTTTGGATGATCAGTTTTACCTAAAGCATTTTTGGGAATAAGCTGACTTTAGCCTCTTTCACATGTGACCTGCTATTCATATAATCAAATACGTAGGCCTAAGGATGACTTACTGGACTCTGAGATTCTGAAAATGAATGCGTGTTGAAAATGAATATTCTAGAGCAGAGGTTCTCAGAGTGTGGTCCCTGGGCCAACAGCATCAGGATTACCTGGAACTTATTACAAATGCAAATTCTTGATTCCCACCCGAGACCTACTGGATCAGATCTCTGAAATGACACCCAGCAATCTGTGTTTTATCAAGCCCTCCAGGTGATTCAGATGCACCCTAAAGTTTGAGATTTCTAGGGATTAAAGTATGAGGTCAGTGAGGTAAGGATGAAATTGATTTGGCATAGCTAGATGATATGGAAACCTGGCTAGTTTTACTGTGTTCCTTTAAGAATTCATTAGTGCAGTGCATTTTAAATATTGTATGTACCTGTGGTTGATTGTAATTCCTTGTTGTTATAGAATAGGGTAATTTTTGTGAGCAAGTTTATATGTAACTTGTGTGCACCTGCTTCCTCTTGCTTAATTTCTTTTTTTATTTCAATGAATAAATACAATTCACATTTTAACAATAAATATATAGCTAAGAACTGATCCTTTGAACATCTCTTTTCCTTCTACTTAAGTAATATAGATATTTATTTTTTTAATATAAAGATTTATTGAATAGTTCATGTTTCTTAGATGAACTTTCACAAGACTGGGCTGTAGATTTTCTGTGATTTTTTCCATCTTTAATATCAGTTTTTCTTAGATATAATAATACATAATAAATGAAAAATAGACAGTCTAGAACATGGCAAGCGTATCACCAAACAAAATAGACAAGGATTCTTGCCCTTGTAGACCTACTTTTTAGCAAGTATCATATAATGTAAATCCAATTTAAAAACAAAATTTATAGGAAATACTTGAATTGATGGCCTTTATTCTATTGATATTATGATAGTTCCTTTTAGAATGAAAAGGTTTCCATGTGTCCGCCCGGGGTTATTTTTAGAGATGACAATATTGTCAATGCTCTGTCTTTGATTTGAGAATCTGAGTCTTTCAGCTCAGAGTTCCTATCTTTAGTCATTGGCCTCATGTATCCAGTAGATGTCTCTGGCTTCTTTGGTCAGTACTCTTAACTAGGAGCTCAGTAGTGGTCTAGTCAAAAGCAATCAAATGGTTTACAATAGAATTGTCACCTGAGACCAGCCATTTTTGATCAGAGTTTCTCTGAGATGCAAGTGTCAGGACCAGGGAGGAAGATAGTCAATAAATATGCAGATGTGCTCCATACTGTGAGATGAAGGGAGGATCTACAGCTCTTGGTAACTTCATTTTCTCAAGGATGGACCCTTTGTCCATTCTGGAATTGTGATTTTTATGGCCTTTAAAATTCCTGCTTTCATATTATGAAAATGATCATGTGGTTTTATCTTCATAGACCATTTGCTGCCCATCCTGGAGTTCCCTGTGATTGTTTGGGTATGGTAGGTCCAGTGAGGACCTTATAATCTTTATAGGTCCGGGAGGCCCCAACCCATTGGCTTTCAGCGCCTCCTGACTATTCTTCCAGAGGCAGTCTAGCACTGATTTCTGGATATGGAGGAATTCTTCCATTTTTACTGAATTTGAGATCATTATTTCAGTCAATTCTGGATCCTTTGGTTACACCCTCTCTCCCCTACAACCCTAGCATTATGAATATTTATTGCGCACACTGTTTTTGATCAGTATATTTATGTTACATAGTTGTCTTCAGAGAAGTTGAACAGAGAACAGTGTGGGTGAGAGCTGTACAGAGAGATTGTAGAACTGGGTGAAGGGCCCTCCTGACAAAAAAAAGTGCCTGAGCAGGCCTTTGTGGAGGATGGTGGATGGAAGGAATTTCCTTAACTGGAATGTCCCCAAGTAAAGGGAAATGTTTTCCAGAAATACAGCTTACATGGAAGAGAAAATTGGGTTAGCCTGTCCAGGTCAATCCTGTAGACAACCTCAAGCATCTGGGACACGCAGGAGGCTAGTGCTAGACAGTGCCTCAACCAGGCGGACAGGAGAAGCTTTTCCCACAGGTTTCCAGTGAAGTAACCCAACAAAGAGGAATGCAAGAACAACAGGAGTCAAGGACTCAATTCATTTTCCAGCTGAGCGTGCACATGTGGGGGAAAGAGGCTCTCAATGATTTAGTGAAAGTGGTGAGACCACATTTTACACGAACTCTCTTAAATGGTCTTTTGGGTGTTGAATTTGGATAAGCATCATCTGAGTCTTCACAGGATGGACCTTCCTTTCAGTAGCAGTGTCCTTAAACTTGTAGGTACTTGGAGTTGGCTCCTTCGCATGGCAACTGCATTCCAGGGTAGGGGACTACTTCTAGGCAGACCCATTTCCCACTCCTGCTCCAGGCTCCTATGTATCCTTGGAAAAGGAAGTGGTAAGGGTGGGCGGTGAGGACAATATCGAGTTAATAATTCAGGGGGGTCCTAATGTCTGCCCCTGGGGAGGCACAGGAGAAGGGATGCCTCCCTCAGCTCCCTTAGTCCCTTGGGATAACATGGTGTTGGCTGGTGGGCCTTTTGCTGACAGCTTCTTTCTGCCATATCTATGTTCTACTCCATCCCTCTTCCAAGATTTTCAGCTGCCTGCAAGAACCATGATTAGGGATTTTATAATATTTTGTAGTTATAAGGGGTTGGAATCCTTTACAACATGTCTATTGTTTGATTTTCAGAGATTCAACTTTTAAACATTTTCCTAGGAATATATGTACAAACCTATACGACTGCCTATATAATAAATATCAGACATTCAAACATGAAACAAGATAGCTTTGAGAAGGACCAAAATTCATTTTATATTAATACAATTAATAGGAGGACTATTTTCTAATTACTTGCCTAATAGAAAAAAGAATCTGTAAATAAGGAGTGATGCATTGGAGAAAATAATTTTATTTTGTGCCCTGACACTGTAGACAATATTGAATTATAAAGTAGTTTCTGTGAGTTGTGTGCAGTTGTGACAGAGATTCTAAGTATTGCAGAATTGTAGGGTATTTTGAGACCTAGATGTAAACTCAGAGGTCTCCTAAGCCAATCATCTCATCTTTCATATTAGGAATCTTAGCTGTGATTTGTAGGTTTCTAATTACTGGTAAGAAAATGACTCAAAAAAGAACATATAGCTTATCAGTTCAATTGTATACCTACCCTCAAAATATTCATCTGGTAACTTTTTCTCAAATTCTTCCTGAACAAGCCAAGTTTTATTATCCCCATTTTACAGACCAATCTTTGAGCCATACTTGTTTTCTTTGGAAGCAACTTACTCTTTTTTAATGATGGACCAAATTGGAATTATATGTAGTCCCTACATAAAAGGGTCATAATTCAAAACTATTTGAATTCAGAATGCCATTCCTTAAAGGAACAATGTTAAAAGTGGCAATTAAATTCTCGGATTAGCCTACAGAATTCCAAATTCTCCCATCTGTGTCCTAGCTGCAGTCACGCTCATTTACAATGAGAAAGCAACCTGCTGCCATTCTAGTACTTAGAGATTTTTTGTTTTACGGTTTGGTACTTGAGTTAATTGAGTAAATTAGGAGATGAAGAGGCAGTAGAAGGAAATGTCTGGTGAAACTTCTGTTAAGACTGTTTCTTCGTGTCTTCCATCTCATGGCTTTTCTTTGATACTGATACTTGGATATATAACTAGTATTCTCTTATGCTTATTTGCCATGATTAGGTTAGTGTGCCTATTTATTTATTTTTCTGACAAATTGAACAGGGAACAGAGAAGGTAGGAACAGGAACATATTAGATAACAGGGCAAAAATTGGAAAAGAGGAAGGCAAGGGAAGTGTAAAAATGTTGCTGCCTGAGATAGATAACTTGAAGAGACGTGGCCTTTAACAGATTTGTAAACTAGTCACCAGGTGGCGCCATCATCTAAGGACAGCTTAGTTGCTTTTCAGGAATTACTGAACGCTTGCTCTGGGAGCAAGTTATCACAGGATGAAAAGAATAAGGTAGGGACCCTACAGCTTTCTGTTCATATGTAAGATGTGAAAATCTTACAAAGAGAAGCTTAGTGAATATTTATTAAATTAATAAGTGTTGGCTTATCAGCAAGTACCTTTATTTCACAAACTTCAAGTAGTCTTCTATGCTTCTTCCCTTTGAAATGGGCTTCATTGTTTTAATCATCAATATATAAGATTAAAAATTGATAGCTTAGATGTCTGTAATTCTTTTAATTGGATTGTTATTTTTATGTGACTTTATGCCCAGCTTTTAAAAGTAAAGTAGCTTCATATCTAGAGAATAATTTTGTGAAAGTCTGGGACACCATGCAAAGAGGGGTAGGCAAAAAGGGCAAGAAAGAAAACTAGGTAAAGATTAGAGATCACAAGAAGAAGAAGATACAATTCTTGAAACGCAGTCAGTTGGAAAACCTGTAGAGAGTTTTAGGGATGAGAGGATGTATTATAGTTAAGACATAATTGTTGGTGGTACCATTTGTGCTTAAATCTACTGAGACTTGGGAAAGATATGAGAAGATGTTTGCAAACTATTAAAGTGGCAAACAGTAATTTTTCTAATGTGAAAAAGGAGACTGGATAGATCTTGACTCTGGTTTGGAAGGAAAATATAAGTACCTCTTTGTTAGTCTGTAACTCTTTTTGCATGTCAGAATGTTTTAAATGTGTGTAAGTTTATTTTCACTGTAATTGTTGTGAGACGTGAACATTTAATGTAGATATAAAACTATTTTTGTTCAGAATTTTGTGATGCAGAATTTAAATTAGGAGAATTTAACTTCTAGCATTAGTCCAACACTGAATCCTGTTTTTCAAGTCAGTGAGTAAATAGCAATTATAATTAGAAAATGATGACAAAGAAAATAAAAGCCTTCATTAGCATAAAGAACTAAGTTTGCAGCTACTTGCCCAAAGGATAAGCCCTCATTTAGGTTTCCGTTGATTGCAGAGTAGACCATCAATAAAAGAAGGCCTTCTAAGACAAAATAATTCAACAGCCGGAAGAATATAATTTTATGCCTCTAACCTCAAACTTCTTCCACGTTAGTGGCAATTCTTTAAAATACCATGAAGTATTCTCATTGCCTTCAAAAATGTATTTTTTAAAGAGTATTGTGAGGAAGAAAAATGCCACTGTAGATATGAGAAAGCTATGTGTCTAAACATGACCTTTCTCTTGGGTCTTAGGCTTATATATGCTTCTGCCTACTAGACATCCCATTAGATCTTGTACGTGTATTTCAAACTTATGTCTGAGACACTTCTCAACACTAAGGAGTTTTCCACTGAAAATTCTGGTTACATTGTTTTAGTTTTCAGTTCTTTGCTGGGAATATGTTTTCTCTCTTCTTTGTGACTCTGTACACTCCCTCCTCTCTGATTTATCACTCCCCCCAGCCCCCTGCCCTGCCCACCCCGGGGCTTCCATTTTCTAGGTTTATAGTACCCTGTATTTCTGCCTTTAGAGCTCTTATAGCACCATTCACTTGTCAATATCACCCAAAACTCTGTGATGGGAGGCCAAATTTACTTTATCCACTACTATGTCATCAGCAACTACCTGTGCCTGCCATATGTTAAATCAATAATATTTGGTGAATGAAAGAGAACTCAAGTTTCATAGGTATTGCAAAAAATCAGCATAAGCAGCACAGCAGATACAAAAGGCAGGTTGGATTAACCTGCTGCACCACCAGCCCCTCATTACTGAGGGAGAAGTGGAGTAGGGTGGGTGGACACAGATGAGTGAGAGGCAGGTGGTGATGGTGGTGTAGAGACAATTGACATAGAAAACCAGCTTCTTCCTGGTGGGTGTTGGAGCTCTCTCCAGCTGCTGCCCCCCTCCATTCTCTCTAGTTCTAATTATCACCAGCTGGAGCCACTTAATCCTAGCAGTTTACATATTACTAAAGCGTCTGTGAGAATGCAGTGTGTAAGCTTCAGATAGCACCGAAGCAAACAATTCTTTTCCTTTATTTCTCTTGCTATACCTTTACGTTTTAGAACTGATTACGCTGAAGGATGGGAAGAATGACACAGATCAGATTATTTATTAGGATGTAAGAATCTACCTCCTTGTGTCACATGCTAGGAACCGACCACTTCTGGACTCATCCTGAATTGCATTTGTTATAGCATCATTACTTAATTTACGAATTTAAATTCCAAAAACTTAAGGACAAAAATATATGTATATATGCATAAGATATCTATGTATCTTCCTGGAGGAAACCCAAAGGGGGGTTTATGAGGACCTAATTCATGCTGAAAAACATTTTTATGAGTTAGAGAAATAGTGTCCACCTTACAGCTTTGGATATTTAAAATTTTAGAATATATTAGAAATTAGTTGATTTGCCCATTATCTTTGAAAATATTGATCTGCTTTTTTGTCTACTCAGCCCTTTCTCTTGGTAAAGGGATGCCCTGGAGTGCCTCCCCATGTCCTTTGCATGGGTAACTTCTGTGTGGCCTGTAAGGCTTACCTCAGCCATCACCTGATTCTCTCTAGAGAAAATTCCTGCTCTCTCTAGACATTTGTTTAGCATTGTGTCTACCACTATTCCCCTTGCTTTGTTTTCATGGTATTGTATGAATCCTCAACCAACTGTCTTCAGAGACTCTTGACTTTTTCAGAAAACAGCCCCCAAATTCTGCTCTACTGGAAAAGTCAGGCAGTGTTCACCCTTCCACAGAAAATGTCATTTATGTCCAGAAAGACTAGAGCTTGGTCTACTTCCTTCTAGTCTGTCTGCTCTAGATACCTTCTAAATGTTACTCCATCCCCATCCCACTTGAGTATTGACATGTTGTATACTGAGCACAGCCTGTCACAGGGAGTGGTTTATGGTATTTCCTTTGGAGAGAGGAACATGGAAGCTGTTAGGGACTGAATATTTGTGCCCCCCAGTTTCATAGGTTGAAGCCTTAACCCCCAATGCAGTGGCATTCAGAAGTGGATCTTTGGGAGGTAATTACATTTAGATGAGGTCATGAGGGTGGGGTCTCCATGATAGAATTAGTATCCTTGTAAGAAGATGAAGATTCTGGAACTTGCTATCTCTCTGCCATTTGGAAAATAGCAAGAAGGTGACTATCTATCTGCAAACCCTTACAAGACACCAGATCTGCCAGCAACTTGTTCTTGTGCTTCCCAGTCTCCAGAAATGTGAGAAATAAATGTTGTTTAAGTCACTCAGTCTATGGTATTTTGTTATAGCATCTTGAGCTGACTAAGACATAAGCCAAAGCTCACTTTTAGTGTCATGGTAGCACTGCCTCAAGGGCCAGGATGGCCTAGATTAGAATGCCAGTGCCTCTAGTTACTAGCTGTGAGACCTTGGGCAAGTTTCCTAACTTTTATGTGTCTCAGTTTCCTCATCTGTAAAATGGGATTTATAATAGTGTCTACTTATAGGGTTTTCACGAGGAGTAAATTAATTAATGCATGTAAAGCACTCAAAACGGTACCTAGTACATAGAGTTCAACCCATGTTAGCTGTCATTATACATGTCCTACAGCTGAACATGGAACACTAATTCCGATGAATGTGACTGGTGCTGCCCGTGGTTCCTGTACTATGTCTGGCACAAACCTGTCTGTCCTTCCCACTGGGAGGTGGTAGAGAGCCCCTGAGTGGCTGGCGTTCCTGCACCCTGGGACACAGAATACAGCCTCAACATAAACCTTACAAACCTGTTGCACCGTGGAGTAGCTGCTGCAGCGCAGCTCCGGACACATTCTGATCTCTCTCCAGCCCATGTCTCTCTGCACGCTTCTTTCCTTAGCATCCTCACACAGGCCCACAACCTAAAAATTCTTATTTCTCCCAATACAGGAAAAAATGGTTGATAGTACGTAGGTCCCAGTTATTGTTCTAAAATACATATCTGAGAGTGCTAATCACCTTGTTTGAAAAACATTGAATAATTCCATATCTCCCATGGGATAAAATGCAAACGTCCTAGAATGACTTTCATAGTTCTTTACTTATCCTATGTTCCTGACATCTCACCTTTCCTTCCTATTGCCCTTCATTCTCATACCTGCATACTCCATGCCTTCTTTCATACCTCTATGCCTTGTGCACCTCTCTACCAAGAAAGTGTTTTTTTTGGCTTGGTGAACTCCTACCAGCCTTGAAGACTTAGCTCAAATGTCCCCTTTTATGCTTTCTTGACTCTGTGGGCAAAGCTAGCTATTCTCTTTTCTGATAGTCTTTTTTTTTTTTTTTTTAACATCTTTATTGGAGTATAATTGCTTTACAATGGTGTGTTAGTTTCTGCTGTATAACAAAGTGAATTAAAAAAAAGAAAAATGAAAGGAATGAAAGAAGAGAGCAACCAAACCAAAAAACAAATGGACAGACAGAACCCTAGGACAAATGGTAAAAGCAAAGCTATACAGACAAAACCACACAAAGAAGCATATACATACACACTCACAAAAAGACAAAAAGGAAAAAATATATGTATATACAAAAAAGAGAGCAACCAAATCAATAAACAAATATACCTGTGATAATAAGCTCTAAATACTAAACTAAGATAAACATAAAACCAGAAACAAATTAGATGCAGAAAGCAAACTCCAAGCCTACAGTTGCTCCCAAAGTCCACCGCCTCAATTTTGGGATGATTCTTTGTCTATTCAGGTATTCCACAGATGCTGGGTACATCAAGTTGATTGTGGAGATTTAATCTGCTGCTCCTGAGGCTGCTGGGAGAAATTTCCCTTTCTCTTCATTGTTCGTACGGCTCCTTGGGTTCAGCTTTGGATTTGGCCCCGTCTCTGCGTGTAGGTCGCCTGAGGGCATCTGCTAGTGTTGGAGGGTCTCCTGCGGAGGTGGGGGGGTGGCTGTGGCTCACCACAGGGACAAGGGCACTGGCAGCAGAAGTTCTAGGAAGTACTCCTTGGCGTGAGCCCTCCCGGAGTCTGTCACTTTTGAACTGGTCTTTTTGCAACTACTTTGATCTTCGTCCAGAAAAATTTCTACTCAGCAACCAAAGAGAATTTTTTCTATAGGCAAATGAGATCATGTCTTTCAAACTTAAAATGCTTGAATACATTCCCATCACCCTTAGGGTAAGACCAAATTCTTAACATAGCCCACAAGTTCCTTTGCACTGTGGCCCTACTACCTTACCAGCTGTGTTCAGCTTTTACTCCTAATCTTTCTTTGGATTTCCGCTGGGTCTCCGTTTCTTCAGGCAAGTCTTTCTTGCCTTTCTGCCCATTCCTCTTCTATTGCACTATGTGTCTTGGTTTTGTAGCTTTTACCATAGTTGAAAAGGTGCATTTGTTTATTTTGTTTGGTTATTAACACTTGTCTTTTCCACGGATTGTGAACTCTATAAGGGTAGAGTCTATCTTAGTTAGCTCAGGCTGCTATAACAAAAATGCTATAGATTGGGTGGTTTAAACAACAGATGTTTATTTCTCACAGTTCTGGAAGGTGAGGAGTCCAAGATCAAGGTGTGGGCAGATTTGTGTCTGATGAGGATCCACTAACCTCCTGGGTTATAGATGGCTACCTTCTTGCTGTGTCCTCAGATGGCCCTTCCTTGGTGCATGCGCATGAAGAGAGAGGTCTCATGCCTCTTTCTCGTCTTATAAGGGTATAAATCCCTTCAGGAGGGCACCACTCTCATCACCTTATCTAAATATAATTACCTCCCAAAGGCCCCATCTCCTCAGAGCTATCACATTGGGGGGAAGGGCTTCAGCCTGTGAATTTTGAGAGTATACAAACATTCAGCCCACACAGAGTCTGTTCAATATTGAATTTCCGGTGGTTAGCACAGCAACCAGTGGCCAGTTAATGAAAGATTATTAATTATATGTATGTATATGTATGTAAATATATGTCCATGCCACCACCAGACTATATATATAAAATATGTATGTGTGTATATTTATTATATTCACACACACATTATATAATATACACACACACACACACACACACACACACACACAGTCTGGTGAAAGCATGGAGCCTGAACAGGTAAACAGTTTTATGAGGAGTTGGAGACTACTAGAATGTTCCAATCATGAAGTAACAAGATCCTGAACTGCCTCTGTGGCAATGACAAGAAAATTCTTAGATGTATGATGTATTATGAGGAAAGAGTTGATGAGAGAGGCAAGAACAGTACAGTGAACCCAATTTTCTGAATATAGAGATAATTTCTGGACATCTGCAAGAGAATTAACGTGGTATAAATGATGGCCACCATCCCTCTCCTGCAGACTCAGGGAAGCCTCCAGCATGTGGGTGTTTAGGTGGGACTGAGAAAACTGATGTGGAAACAGGCACATCCACGCAGCTTATATTAAGACTGCCCTTTGATTTGCAGCTGTGGCATATATTTGCAGAGTTTGACTAATTTTTCATTTTAGATTCATGTTCTTCCCATTGTTTTAGCTAAGAAATAAACAGCATGCTCAGAGTCATCAGTGAGAAAGGGGCTGAAAATCCCACTTTCAGTCCTTTTGAACTGACTACAGTCAGGGCTCATCCTCATGGATTTACTGCTGAAAGATATCAATTACACAAAATGCAAAGCACACCTTGATTGCTCTGCAGTACAGAGGCCACGATCCAATTCTTGTGAAGGACACAAGGGATATCCTTGGAAATTAACTAAACAGATATTCTCCCTTTTAAAAATCATAAAAACAAAAAAAAATCATACAAATCATTTGTATATTTTTATTTTGCATATTTTCTTCTAGTCTTTGAGCTTTCACATCTATGTCTCACAGTTATACTCATGCTTCCAATTTTACTTGCTATTTTTCATTTAATATACATAATATTTCCCCATGTTTCTATATATTCTTTCTAAATATCCTTTTTCACAAATACATATCTCATAGATTTAGGTACCTTGCTTTATTTTATTATTCTTCTATTTGAATATTTTAGATTTATTTTCAAATTTTCACTCTTAGAAGATGTTGCAGTGAATATGCCTTTTTCCCCCGTTAATTTATTTACCCAGTATAAATTCCTCAAGATGGGAGTAGTAAGTTAAACAGTAAGAACCTTTTGAACTCTCAATACATATCACTAAATTGCTTTCCTAAGTGGTTATAGCAATTATATAACAAAAATATGTGAATGCAAACATAGTTGCATACTTACCATGTACAATGTCCTGTTTAGGTATTGTTGAAGCAAGTGATACCTTTGGAAGTGAAAGAAATGGCACTATAAGGTTATGACTTGGAATTATGCTGTGGTTGGAAAAACAGAAACGCAAACAGGAAACAAGTCTTAGGAGGATATAAAATTGTGGTGTGAGAAATGTAGGAAGCCCAGGGCATATTGAGAGAATGTCAGGCATATTAAAGATGAAAAACTGGAGTTCTTAAACAGAGGTGAGGTTGAGTGAGAGAGCTGCAGGAGAAGGAGGAAGTGCTTTAGGATGAGCCCTGTATTAATTTCCTGTGGCTACGGTAACAAAATTCCACAAACTGTGTAGCTTATACAACAGAAATTTATTGTCTCACAGTTTTGGAGGCTGGAAGTTCGAGATAAAGATGTTGGCAAAGTTTGTTCCTTCTGAGGGAGAATCTGTTTCATTTCCTCTCCTAGTTTCTGGTAGCCTCTCTCTGGCATTCCTTGGCTTGTAGGTGACATTCTCCCTGTGTCTTGCTTCACGTTGTCTTCCCTCTATATTTCTGTGTCCAAATTTCCCCTTTTTCATAAGGATACAATTATATTGGATTAGGGCCCACCCTAAAAGCCTCATCTTAACTTGATCATGTGCAAAGACCCTATTTCCAAGCAAGGATACGTTCACAGGTACTTGGGGACTACAGATTCCAGCGTCCTTCTGGGAGACTCAATTCAACCCATAACAAGCCCCAAATACAAATTTATGAGCAGATAAGGACGGATTAAGTGCAGTACAAAGCATGAGCTTTGAGGTCAGGCAGGGCTCAAACCCCAAATTGGGTTTGAGTCCCAATTTGGCTGCTTATTGCCTCTGTAATGTTGAATAAGTTATTTATGTCTCTGAGCCTCTAGTTGCCTCATCTTAAAATTAAATGAATTATACTTATTTTGCTATGTTATGATGAGGATTGGAGCTAATGAAAGCTAAATATCATAGCACAGTACCTAACACTGCATAACTTTAATAAATGATAGCTTAAAAAATGTCCCTCTTTGGGCTTCTCTGGTGGCGCAGTGGTTGGGAGTCTGCCTGCCGATGCAGGGGACACGGGTTCGTGCCCCGGTCCAGGAAGATCCCACATGCCGCGGAGCTGCTGGGCCCGTGAGCCATGGCCGCTGAGCCTGCGCGTCCGGAGCCTGTGCTCTGCAACGGGAGAGGCCACGGCAGTGAGAGGCCTGCGTAAAAAGGTCAAGCCAGGGATTAGGCACCCTTTTCTACATTAACCTGAGGTTGAGGAAAAACTCAACCGAGGAGGTGTCAGATCACTGTCTAGTTTGATTGAAAGCCCTGCTCCAATCTAATGGATCACATTCCAATTAGGGGGTCAGAAGAACTCAGCATTTGATCAGAATCATGAATAATCTTTCTTCTGCTGAATTGAGCTGAATAAGACAAAAATTGAGGAGGAGACATTACATATAAGTATTTAATCTTTTGGTTTTAATCTGTAGACACAAGGAACGGCCAATATAGTCTGAAGTGATTATGGAAGAGAATATGTTTTATTTGGCAGGTGGAATAGGGATAATTTTAGCATTTTCTAAATGAAGATAAAGTAACTGGAGTGATAAATGAACTACTTTTGGCATACCCAAATAGGAGTAGGTCTTTATTCAGGGAGAAAGTGGGACCACTTATTCTGCTCGCTGAACCTGGGCTTTGAAATCATTTAATTGTCATTTGAATTCACTTGGTTCAGATATGTGTCTTTTTAAAATGATTTTTACCTGGGACTTTTAAAATAAAGATACTAGAAAGAAATCATTGAGAATGGTTGAAATGATGCAATGAAAAAACTGTGTAAGGTTTATTATAAAGTTGTAATAAGCAACAAACTACTCCTAAGATTCTAAATGCCTTTTTCTACTTTGGGAGTTAGTAAAATCCTTAGATTGGTATAGTTATGGCGATATGTCTGCCTGATCTAGAGTACATTTCCTTTGTACTTGTGTACAAAGTGTAGTTGTAGCTGTGCATTGTCTAGTCATCCTCATTTGCAGTCCATGCTGCTTCACATTTCCTGTATCTTCTGTACTGGTCTAGTCATTGGCTTGAATCAGAGTCTAAATACTCCTTGCCTAGAGCTCTTAGCCTTACTAATTGCTCCAAGTTATAACCTTAGGAACAAGATTTTGGCATGTGGAATGAAGCTCTTGGAACTTGTGCTGTTTTCTATGTGTTGCATCTAGAGGAATGGAGAGGCAGTTTCTGGTTTGATAGGATACTCAGAGTATAAGTAGGACAGGCCATGTTCTGAAGTTAGCAGGTATACTATAGGAGATATCCAAGAAATTTTTTTCTGTATATTGATTTTTCTCAGAAGCCCTGTGAGTTTTATCACTATCCTGATTGTTCTAGGAGTCCAGTAGTCCGCTGTAGGTTTTAATTGCGCTCTGGAGACTTGAGCTTAGCCTCCTGGGGATTAAGTAACTAGGCCCTCATCTGAATTGTGGGTCTACTGGAAGGTCTAACGTTTCAGCAATAGCAGTAAGTCATCTGTTGTCCCACTGTAATTCTCTAATGGTCAACAAACCATAAAAAACACTTAGAAACCCTGGGCTTTTAAAGCAAGGGTGTAGGCAAGGAAGCAACGCTTGTCTTCTCCCTCCCAGCCCTGGATCTCATGGAAAGATACTCTCAAAATCTTGGCATCCTTTTGTAAGACGTATATGGTTGGCATCAGAAACTGGAGGGCAGGATCTTCCTGAACCATAGTTCCTGTTTGAAAAGCCTAAGGGGAAGGGGTGAGGCTTAGGGTGTATAGAATAGTATAGGTGAAGAAAGCTAGTACTGGCAGTCTGAGCCTGAGGCCAAGGCTCAGTGTTTTCTTTTCTTTTTAAATATTTATTTATTCATTTATTTATTATTTGGTTGCACCAGGTCTTAGTTACGGCAGGCAGGCTCCTTAGTTGTGGCATGCTAACTCTCATTTGCGGCATGCATGTGGGATCTAGTTCCTTGGCCAGGGATCGAACCCAGGCCCCTTGCACTGGGAACGCAGAGTCTCATCCACTGAGCCACCAGGGAAGTCCCAAGGCTCAGTGTTTTCATTGCACTTCTCAGGTTACCTATCTTGGCCCAAGTGGGGATCTGTCTTTTGCACAGAGCTTCCCAAGAATTAGTCCATTAGAATGAGGGGTTCCCTTTAAGTAGCTCAATTGCTTTATCTTGCTTATAAAAGAAAAGTTTAATGCCACTGAAAACTATAACATTTTTGTGATAAAAATCAACTAAAAATATAAAGTTTTTTTTCTCATTTATTCACTCAAATGATGCATTACAAACTAAAACCTGCTTAAGGTAGAAACAAACATAATCAATGTGACCACTGCTTTTTCTTTACACAAGTCAGGAAAATCATGACAATGTTATTTTTTCAAAGGTATTATTTGTTTACTTATTATTTTTTTATTGAAGTACAGTTGACTTACATATTATATTAGTTTCAGATGTACAACATACTGATATATTATTTTTATAGATTATACACCATGCAAAGTTATTATAACATTATTGACTACATTCCCTGGGTTGTACATTACATCCCTATGACTTATTTATTTTATGATTGGTAGTTTGTGCCTCTTAATCCCATTCACCTATTTGGTCCATCTCTCTACCACGCTCCCCCTCTAGCAACCACTAATTTGTATCTGTGCGTCTGTTTCTGTTTTGCTATATTTGTTCATTTGTTTTGCTTTTTAGATTCCACATATAAATGAACACTTACAGTATTTGTCTTTCTCTGTCTGACTTAGTTCACTTAGCATAATACCTGCCAGATTTACCCATGTCATCTCAAATAGTAAGATTTCATTCTTTTTATAGCTGAGTAATATTTTTATGTGTGTATATCTTCTTTATACATTCATCTCTTGATGGACACTCAGGTTGCTTCCATATCTTGGCTATTATAAATGATGCTGCAATGAACACTGGGGTGCATATGTCTCTTTGAATTAGTGTTTTCATTTTCTTTGGATAAATATTCAGAAGTGGAATTGCTGGGTCTTATGGTGGATCTATTTTAAATTTTTTGAAGGACCCCTATACTGTTTTCCATAGCAACTGTACCAATTTACATTCCCATCAACAGTACACAAGTGTTCCCTTTATTCCTCATCCTCGCCAACACTTCTTATTTATTGTCTTTTTGATAACAACCATTTTGACAGATGTGAGGTGATATCTCATTGTGGTTTTGATTTGTACTTCCCTGATGATTTGTGATGTTGAGCATCTTTTCATGTACCTGTTGGCCATCTGTATGTCTTCTTCGGAAAAATGTCTATTCATATCTTCTGCCAATTTTAATTGGATTGTTCTTTGATGTTGAGTTGTATGATTTTTAAAGATATACTTTGGATATTAACCCCGTATCAGACATATCATTTGCAAATCTGTTCTCACATTCAGTATGTTACCTAAGCTTTTTGGTTTGATATGGTCTCATATGTTTATTTTTGCTTTTGGTGCCCTTGCCAGATAAGACGTATACAAAAATATTGCCTAACACTGATTTCAAAGAGCATACTGCCTATGCTTTCTGCCAGGAGTTTTATGGTTGGAGGTTTTATATTTAACTTCTTAATCAATTTTGAGTTTATTTTTGCATAATCGTATGAGGAAACGGTCTAGTTTCAATTTTTTACATGTAACTGTTCAGTTTTCCCAACACCACATATTGAAGAGACTGTCTTGTCCCCATTGTATATTCTTGCCTCCTTTGTCATAGATTAATTGACCCTGTGTGTGTGAATTTATGTTTGGGCTCTCTATTCTGTCCCTATGATCAAGGTGTAGGTTTTGTGCCAGTACCACACTGTTTTGATTACTATAGCATTGTAGTATAGTTTGAAGTCAGGCTGTGTGATAGCTCTACATTTGCTCTTTCTCAAGATTTCTTTGGCTATTCAAGGTCTTTTGTAGTTCCATACAAATTTTAAAATTATTTGTTCTAGTTCTGTGAAAAATGCCATTGGTATTTTGATAGGGATTGCATTAAATTTGTAGACTGCTTTGGATAATATGGACATTTTAACAATTTTAATTCTTCAATCCATGAGCACATAATACCTTTCCATTTATTTATGTTGTCTTCAATTTCTTTTATCAATTTATTGTAGTTTTCAGAGTACAGGTCTTTTACCTCCTTGGCTAAACTAAAAGTGAGTTTTACTTCTTTCCTTCCAATTTGGATGTCTTTTATTTCTTTTTCTTGTCAGATTGCCATGGCTAAGACTTCCAATACTACCTTGAAAAAGTGGTGAGAGTGGGCATCCTTATCTTTTTCCTGATCTTAGATAAAAAGCTTTTAGTTTTTCACCATTAAGTATGATATTAACTGTGGGTTTTTCATAAATGTCATTTATTATGTTCAGGTATGTTTCCTCTAAACCCACTTTCTTAAGAGTTTTTATCATGAATAGATGTTGAATTTTGTCAAATGCTTTTCCTGCATCTATTGAGAAGATCGTATGACCTCTTTCCTTCATTTTGTGATGTGATGTATTACATTGATTGATTTGCTGATATTGAATGATCCTTGAATCCCTGGAATAAATTGTGCTTGATAATTATGTATGATCATTTTAATGTATTATTGACTTCAGTTGTTAATATTTTGTTGAGGATATTTGTATGTATGTTCATCAAGGATACTGGCCTGTAAGTTTTCTTATTGTAGTCTTTTTCTGGTTTTGGTGTCAGGGTAATGGTAGCCTCATAGAAGGAGTTTGAGAGAGTTCCCTCCTCTTCAGTTTTTTTGAATAGTTTGCAAAGAATAAGTATCAACTCTTCTTTAAATGTTTGGTAGAATTCTCCTGTGAAGCCATCTGGTCCTGAGATTTTGTTTGGTTGGAGTTTTTTTTTTTTTTTTGCGGTACTTGGGCCTCTCACTGTTGTGGCCTCTCCCGTTGCGGAGCACAGGCTCCAGACGCGCAGGCTCAGCGGCCATGGCTGACGGGCCCAGTCACTCTGCGGCATGTGGGATCTTCCTGGACCGGGGCACGAACCCGTGTCCCCTGCATCGGCAGGCGGACTCTCAACCACTGCGCCACCAGGGAAGCCCTGGTTGGAGTTTTTTGATTACTAATTCATTACTAGTAATCAGTCTGTTCAGATTCTCTATTTCTTCCTAATTCAGTCTTAGAAGGTTGTATTTTTCTAAAAATTTATCCATCTCTTCTAGGTTGTCCAATTTGTTGGCATGTAATTGTTTCTAGTATTATTTTTTGATTGTTTTTATTTCTGTGATATTGGTTGTAACTTCTCTTTTGTTTCTGCTATAACTTCTTTTTCACTTCTGACTTTATTTTGGCTCTTTTTTTTCTTGATGAATCTGGCTAAAGGTTTATCAATTCTGCTTATCTTTTCAAAAACAAGCTGTTAGATTCATTGATGTTTTTTCTTTTATTTGGTCTCTATTTCATTTATTTCCACTGTGATCTTTATTGTTCCTTCCTTCTACTAATTTTAGGCTTTGCTTGTTCTTCTTTTCCTACATCCTTTGGGTGTAAAGTTAGGTTATTTGAGATTCTTCTTGTTTCTTGATGTATGCCTATATTACTGTAAACTTCCCTCTTAGAATTGCTTTGCTGAGTCCCATAGATTTTGGAAAGTTGTGTTTCTATTTTCATTTGCATTGAGGTATTTTTTATTTCCACTTTGATTTCTTCATTGACCCATTTGTATTTTAGTAGCATATTGTTTAATTTCCACATGTTTGTGTTTTTCCAGTTTTCTTCTCATAAATAATTTCTAGTTCCATATGGTTGTGGTTGTAAAAGATGTTTGATATTATTTTAATCTTCTTAAATTTATTGAAACTTGTTTTGTGGCCAACATATGCTTTATCCTGGAGAATGTTCCATGTACACTTGAAAATAATGTGTATTCTACTGGTTTTGGATGGAGTTGTCTGTTCCATCCAAAATTATCTATTATTATTTATTTAACTTTGACTTTTTAAAAAACATCTTTATTGGAGTATAATTGCTTTACATTGTTGTGTTAGTTGCTGCTGTATAACAAAGTGAATGAGCTATTTGTATACATATAACCCCATATCCCCTCCCTCTGTGTCTCCCTCCAACCCTCCCGATCCCACGCTTCTAGGGGGTCACAAAGCATGAGCTGATCTCCCTGTGCTATGTGGCTGCTTCCCACTAGCTATCTATTTTATATTTGATAGTATATATATGTCCATGCCACTCTCTCACTTTGTCTCAGCTCACCCTTCCCCCTCCCCATGTCCTCAAGTCCATTCTTTATGTCTTTGATTTACTCCTGTCCTGCCCTTAGATTCTTCAGAACTTTTTTTTTTTTTTAGATTCCATATATGTGTTAGCATACGGTATTTGTTTCTCTTTCTGGCTTACCTCACTCTGTATGACAGACTTTAGGTCCACCAACCTCACTACAAATAACTCAATTTCGTTTCTTTTTATGGCTGAGTAATATTGCATTGTATATATGTACCACATCTTCGTTATCCATTCATCTGTTGATGGACACTTAGGTTGCTTCCATGTCCTGGCTGTTGTAAATAGTGTGGCAATGAACATTGTGGTACATGACTCTTTTTGTTTTCTTTTTTTTTTAACGTTTTTATTGGAGTATAATTGCTTCACAATGGTGTGTTAGTTTCTGCTTTGTAACGAAGTGAATCAGTTATACATATACATATATCCGCATATCTCTTCTCTCTTGTGTCTCCCTCCCTCCCACCCTCCCTATCCCACCCTTCTAGCTGGTCACAAAGCACCCAGCTGATCTCCCTGTGCTATGCGACTGCTCCCCACTAGCTATCTATTTTACATTTGGTAGTGTATATGTGTCCATATATACACTGCCACTCTCTCACTTTGTACATGACTCTTTTTGAATTATTTTTCAGGGTATATACCCAGTAGTGGAATTGCTGGGTCATATGGTAGTTCTGTTTTCAGCTTTTTAAGGAACCTCCATACTATTCTCCATAGTGGCTGTATCAATTTACATTCCCACCAACAGTGCAAGAGGGTTCCCTTTTCTCCACACCCTCTCCAGCATTTATTGTTTCTAGATTTTTTGATGATTGCCATTCTGACTGGTATGCGGTGATACCTCACTGTAGTATTGATTTGCATTTCTCTAATGATTTGTGATGTTGAGTATTGATTTGCATTTCTGTAATGATTTGTGACGTTGAGCATCCTGTCATGTGCTTGTTGGCAATCTGTATATCTTCTTTGGAGAAATGTCTATTTAGGTCTTCTGCCCATTTTTGGATTGGGTTGTTTGTTTTTTTGTTATGGAGCTGCATGAGCTGCTTGTGTCTTTTGCATATTAATCCTTTGTCAATTGCTTCATTTGCAAATATTTTCTCCCATTATGAAGGTTGTCTTTTCGGCTTGTTCATGGTTTCCTTTACTGTGCAAAAACTTTTAAGTTTCATTAAGTCACATTTGTTTATTTTTGTTTTTATTTCCATTTCTCTAGGAGGTGGGTCAAAAAGGATCTTGCTGGGATTTATGTCAAAGAGTGTCCTGCCTATGTTTTCCTCTAAGAGTTTTATAATGTCTGGCCTTTAATCCATTTTAGGTCTTTAATCCATTTTGAGTTTATTTTTGTGTATGGTGTTAGGGAGTGTTCTAATTTCATTCCTTTACATGTAGCTGTCCAGTTTTCCCAGCATCACTTATTGAAGAGGCTGTCTTTTCTTCATTGTATATTCTTGCCTCCTTTATCAAAGATAAGGTGACCATATGTGCGTGGGTTTATCTCTGGGCTTTCTATCCTGTTCCATTGATCTATATTTCTGGTTTTGTGCCAGTACCATACTGTCTTGATTACTGTAGCTTGTAGTATAGTCTGAAGTCAGGGAGCCTGATTCCTCCAGCTCCATTTTTCGATCTCAAGATTGCTTTGGCTATTCGGGGTCTTTTGTGTTTCCATACAAATTGTGAAATTTTTTGTTCTAGTTCTGTGAAAAATGCCATTGTTTGATAGAGATTGCATTGAATCTGTAGATTGCTTTGGGTAGTAGAGTCATTTTCAAAATGTTGATTCTTCTAATCCAAGAACATGGTATATCTCTCCATTTGTCTGTATCATCTGTAATTTCTTTCCTCAGTTTCTTATAGTTTTCTGCATACACGTCTTTTGTTTCCTTAGGTAGGTTTAGTCCTAGATATTTTATTCTTTTTGTCTCAATGGTAAATGGGAGTGTTTTCTTAATTTCTCTTTCAGATTTTTCATCATTAGTGTATAGGAATGCCAGAGATTTCTGTGCATTAATTTTGTATCCTGCTACTTTACCAAATTCATTGATTAGGTCGAGTAGTTTTCTGGTAGCATTTTTAGGATTCTCTATGTATAGTATCATTTCATGTGCAGTGACAGTTTTAATTCTTTTTTTCTGATTTGGATTCCTTTTATTTTTTTTCTTCTCTGATTGCTGTGGCTAAAACTTCCAGAACTATGTTGAATAATAGTTGTGAGAGTGGCAATTTTGGCTTGTTCCTGATCTTAACGGAAATGGTTTCCGTTTTTCACCATTGAGAATGATGTTGGCTGTGAGTTCGTCATATGTGGCCTTTATTATGTTGAGGTAAGTTCCCTTTATGCCTACTTTCTGGAGAGTTTTTATCACAAGTAGATGTTAAAATTTGTCAAAAGCTTTTTCTGCATCTATTGAGATGATCAATTTGTTGATATGGTGTATCACATTGATTGATTTGTGTGTATTGAAGTATCCTTGCATTCCTGGGATAAACCCCATTTGATCATGGTGTATGATCCTTTTAATGAGCTGTTGGATTCTGTTTGCTAGTATTTTGTTGAGAATTTTTGCATCTATGTTCATCAGTGATATTGGCCTGTAGTTTTCTTTCTTTGTGACATCTTTGTCTGGTTCTGGTATCAGGGTGATAGTGGCCTCGTAGAATGAGTTTGGGAGTGTTCCTCCCTCTGCTATATTTTGGAAGTGTTTGAGAAGGTTAGCGGTTAGCTCTTCTTTAAATGTTTGATAGAATTTACCTGTGAAGCCATCTGGTCTTGGGCTTTAGTTTCTTGGAAGATTTGTTTTTTTTAATTTAATTTATTTTTTTATACAGCAGGCTTTTATTAGTCATCAATTTTATACACATCAGTGTATACATGTCAATCCCAATCACCCAATTCATCACACACACCCCACCACCCTGCCACTTCCCCCCTTGGTGTCCATACATTTGTTCTCTACATCTGTGTCACAATTTCTGCCCTGCAAACCAGTTCATCTGTACCATTTTTCTAGGTTCCACATATATGCGTTAATATACGATATTTGTTTTTTCTTTCTGACTTACTTCACTCTGTATGACAGTCTCTAGATCTGTCCATGTCTCAGCAAATGACCCAATTTCGTTCCTTTTTATGGCTGAGTAATATTCCATTGTATATATATACCACATCTTCTTTATGCTTTCGTCTGTTGATGGGCGTTTAGGTTGCTTCCATGACCTGGCTAATGTAAATAGTGCTGCAATGAACTTTGCGGTGCATGTGTCTTTTTGAATTATGGTTTTTCTGGGTATATGCCTAGTAGTGGGATTGCTGGATCCTATGGTAGTTCTATTTTTAGTTTTTTAAGGAACCTGCATACTGTTCTCCATAGTGACTGTGTCAATTTACATTCCCACCAACAGTGAAAGAGGGTTCCATTTTCTCCACACCCTCTCTAGCATTTGTTGTTTGTAGATTTTCTGTTGATGCCCATTCTAACTGGTGTGAGGTGATACCTCATTGTAGTTTTGATTTGCATTTCTCTAATAATTAGTGATGTTGAGCAGATTTTCATGTGCTTCTTGGACATCTGTATGTCTTCTTTGGAGAAATGTCTATTTAGGTCTTCTGCCCATTTTTTGATTGGGTTGTTTGTTTTTTCATATTGAGCTGCATGAGCTGTTTATATATTTTGGAGATTAATCCTTTGTCCGTTGATTCGTTTGCGAATATTTTCTCCCATTCTGAGGGTTGTCTTTTCGTCTTGATAATGGTTTCCTTTGCTGTGCAAAAGTTTTGAAGTTTCATTCGGTCCCATTTGTTTATTTTTGTTTTTATTTCCATTACTCTAGGAGGTGGATCAAAAAATATCTTGCTGTGATTTATGTCAGAGTATTCTTCCTATGTTTTCCACTAAGAGTTTTATAGTGTCGGTCTTACATTTAGATCTTTAATCCATTTTGAGTTTATTTTTGTGTATGGTGTTAGGGAGTGTTCTAATTTCATTCTTTTACATGTAGCTGTCCAGTTTTCCCAGCACCACTTATTGAAGAGGCTGTCCTTTCTCCACTGTACATTCGGCAGGCAGATTCTTAACCACTGTGCCACCAGGGAAGTCCTTGCAACCAATAGGTTTTAATATATTGTATTCTCATAGTTGTTTATTTATAAGTAGATTAATAGTCTACTTTTGTTGTTAATTTATAGTATTGAATCGTGACTAGATAATGTGGCCTGTAAATTTCAACTTTGAAGAATTCATTGATGATTTTATTGTGACTTTACACAGGGCTAATTTTTTGGTAGTATTTCCAAGTTCTTTGAAAAGAAAGATATTCTTTGTATATTTGATGTTCATTCTATATACATTAATAAAATAAATCTAGTAATAGAGTTATCCAAATTCTCTGTAAACTTCTTTATTTCTTGCTTACTTATCCTGTCCTTTTTCTGAGAGAGGTGAGTTAAGGTTTTCTATTATAATTTTGACTTTGTGGACAAATCCATATTTTTTTCTAATAGTTTTTGCTTTATATTTTGATGGTATTCTATTTAGTCCTGATGGTTCATGACTGTAGTTATCTCCTTGGGGGAATTACAGCTTATTTCACTATAAATCCCTCCTTGTCCCATTTCCTGCTTTTTTGACTTGGAGTCTACTTTTTTATGCTAATAATGGCACACATGCTTTCTTTTATTGTGATTTACCTGACATATATTTATCCATGCTTTATTTTTAACCTTTTTCTATTGTAAGTAGCATATTGCTAGAAATGAAATCTTTAACTTTAATTTACTTTTATTGATATGTTTGGTCTTATTTTCACCATTTATTTTGTGTTTGCATTTTATCATACTTTATTTTTATGTACATATATACATATATATTTATGTATGTATGTGTATATATATATATAAATATATATATGTCTCTTATCCTGACTTTTCCCCCAGGTGAAATTATTTCTCTGTTCCTTTCCCCCTTTTAAAGGCTTGAAAAATTTTTTATTTGTTCTTTGAACATACTGAAGTATTTTTCTGTGTTAAAAATTAATGGTTAACTATATGATAGTTTCACACATCTCCATCTTTCCTTTCTTATAACCAGGATTTTTTGTAATCATACAGATTTTGTTTCCAAAGTGTTATTTATTTATTAATGTTTACATTTTTTATTGAAGTATAGTTGATTTACAATATTGTGTTAGCTTCAGGTGTACAACAAAGTGATTCTGTTATACATACATATATATATTAGATTATTTTCCATTATAGATTATTTACAAGATATTGAATATAATTCCCTGTGTTACACAGTAAATCCTTATTGCTTATCTATTTTATGATTTACAATATTGTGTTGGTTTCAGGTGTAGAGCAAAATGATTCAGTTATATATGTGTATATTTTCAGATTGTTTTCCATTATAGATTATTATAAGATACTGAATGTAGTTCCTTGTGCTATACAGTAAATCCTTGTTGCTTATCTATTTTATGTATAGTAGTTTGTATCTGTTAATCCCATATTCCTAATTTATCCTTCTCCCCTCCCTTTGCCCTTTGGTAATCATAAGTTTGTTTTCTATGTCTGTGAGTCTGTTCCTATTTTGTATATAGATCATTTGTATTATTTTTTATAAATTCCATGTTTAAGTGATATCATGTAATATTTGTCTTTCTCTGTTTGACTTACTTCACTTAGTATTATATTCTCTAGTTCCATCATGTTGCTGAAAATGGCAATATTTCATTCTTTTTTATGGCTTGGCTACTGTAAATAATGCTGCTATGAACATGGAGTGTATGTATCTTTTCGAATTAGAGTTTTCTCTGGATATATGCCCAGGAGTGGGATTGCTGTATCATATGGTAATTCTATTTTTAGTTTTTTAAAGGAACCTTCATACTGTTTTCCATAGTGGCTGCACCAATTTACATTCCCACCAGCAATGTAGGAGGGTCCCTTTTTCTCCACACCTTCTCCAGTGTTTATTATTTGTAGACATGTTGATGATGACCATTCTGACTGGTGTGAGGTGACACCTCAGAATAAATATTTTATATTCCTTTATTTCTTATTGAAATCTGGTACTTTTTTATACTCGTAAGACATTTAAATTTAGACTGGCCATTTTTCAAGTACTAAACAGCCTTATGAGTCTGGTGACTTTTATATTGGACAACACAGCTCCAGAGTGATCATTCTAAAATGCAAACCTGGTTTTGTCACTTCCCCAGTCAGAAACGATCATAACTTCCCCATCACCTATTAGATAATGTCTCCACTCCATATTAGGACACAGAAGACTCTTTGTGATCTGTCCCCTGGCTAGCAGTGTGGCTTCATCTCCCTGCTCCAGGTTTAGACTCTGGCCAAACTGAGTACCTTGCAGTTCCAGAACATTCCACCCATTGCCTTGAATACCTTTACATGAGCTTCTCCCTGCTCAAATGTTCTCCCTTGATTATCTAGCTGGCACGAAGCTACTGATCTTCCTGGTATCAAATAAGCATTACCTCCTCTATGAAATCTTCCCTGACTCCCCAGGTGGAAGTAGAACTTTAATTATAAACTGTTTGCTGGCTTCAGTAATCATATTTGTACTGAAATTGTTCCATGTCTGCTTTCACCAAACCAAAAGCTCCCCCAAAGGAGGGCATCCTTTCATGTTTGTATTATCAGTATCTATGCTGGGTTTTTGACACCTAGGAGGTGTTAAATAAATGTTAGTTGGATGAACAATTGAATGAAGAAATGAAAATCTCCAAGGTTTTGAGTTTGGGTAGATAGGGAGGAAGAAGAACACGACTATGTATTAGGAAGATAAGCTGGTGTGAGAAAGGAAACTTTGCTTTGGTGGAGGTGATAAATTGAAGAACAATATCAAGACGTCACCAAAATTATTTAGCTTTAAAAATGTATTTGCCATTTTTAGTCTTGAATTAAGAACAGAACTGTTTTAGAAACTGAGATGTAACCTGATCCTAAGAGACGCTATGAAAGTATGAAAAGTACCAGAATTCACAGTGCTCTCTTTGATTGATTCTTTATCAACGACAGAGAGGCATGCTTGCAAAATAAATTGATTTAAAACATGCTTATGGCTCTTTTAGAAAATCATAACAAACACAGAAAAGTATAGGCAAAAGAATAAAAGTCATACTCAATCCCACAACCAGAGATAACCACTGTTAAGAAATATTTTGTTACATTTGCCTTTTAAAGTATGTTTTGTTTTACCTGGTTGAAATCATATTATATTCAATTTTGCAGCTTCCTTTTGTTTACTTAAAATTTTATCATAAGCATTTTCTCATGTCATTAAATATCTCTATAAACATTTTAATTGCTGCATGTTATTCCATCTTATGGATATACCATAATAGATCATTTTCCATGTAAATTATACAACCGTATTAAAAAATGCAGACAAAAAATCGAGGAGAGATTGTGAGGATACTTTCTAGAGAGAAAATTCACATGGAGTTTATGTGCGCAAATATAACACTGTCTCAATTTCAAGTCAGATGGGGTTTTTGAAGTCATGCTGTGTGGGTGTGACATATACAGCACACATCTTAATGCCACAGTGAAAGAGGTAAACGTTAGTGTGTGCAAAGGGCATCCAGAGATGCCATAAGCAACCCCAGGTGGCTTTAGGAGAGTGCCATAGACTGAATGTTTGTGTCCCTCCCCCACCCCAAGTTCTTATGTTAAAACTTAATTCCTAATGTAATGGTATTTGGAAGTGGGGCCTTTGGGAGGTGATTATGTCATGAGGGTGGAGCTGTCATAAATGGCATTAGAGCCCTTATAAAAGAGACTGCAGAAAGCCTGGTAGCCTTTCCCCTGTGTGAGGATACAGCAAAGAAAGACGGCCAATTATGAACCAGGAAGTGGGCTCTCACCAGATACCAAATCAGCTGACACCAAATCTTGAGCGTTACACAGCCTCCAGTACTGTGAGAAATAAATTCTTGTAGTTTATAAAGACACCCAGTCTATGGTATTTTGTTATAGGAGCCTGAGTGGACTAAGACAAGGAATCTGTATGATTGGTGGGAGTAAAATTGTCTGATCCATTAAGTAATTCATTAAAGAGCTCTTTCTTAATCAGGTATGTGGTATCCCCCATGCACCTCCTTTAGGCAGTGTAAACACAGGGGACTGCATACTGGCATCAGGAAGGATCTATGGATTTAGGTACATGGCACTTAATTTTGATTATTTCTTCCTATGCAAAATATTGGGGAAGCCCTGTTTCCCTGTTTGCATGTCAATCCATTCACAAACACTGAGGGTCAATAATATGCCAAGGACTATGTGAATTAAATGAAACATGAGATAGTTTCCAGCAGTTGAAAAGCTGAGGATTTGAGGAAAACAATAAGTAAACAGAGAAATTGCAATGAAAAGTTGTAAATGATATATAAGATAGATATGAGAAAAAAAATAGAGAAGAGGGTAACTGCCTGGGAAGGTAACTTTTGAGCTGGATCTTATAGATTGAGAGGGCATCTAGAAGATGAAGAAAGGGTATGATTGTGCAGGTTATTCTTCATATGCCCCTCTAAACCCATTCTTTACCTAGCTCTGCCCTGTTATGTACCCTTGGGGGATATCCCTTAGAATCTGCATCGCCCAGGATCCCTTCTGGTTTCCATTTGGATTCAGCCAATTGGAGATAATAGCAGGAGGTCAGAGGGTAGGAGGAGAGAGACGTTGGGTATTTCTTTTCCTGCTCCCTCTCAGCTTTGCCACATCATTCTGCCAGTGGCTGGTCTCTCGGTGTCTACATCTAGAATGATAAATTGGAGGCTGACATGACCATCACTATGTTTTGGGAAATGGCAGATGGCAGTGCTAAACACAGAGTGCAGTGGGAAGAAACAGGATCAGGAAGACTAAAGAGTAGTAACTAGTATAGTAGTTCCCACAAGAGATGAGGAAGGTCTGTATTAAGGCCTTGGATGTGGGCTAGAGACACTGGGGCACATTTCAGAGACATCTCTGAAGTAGATACTATGAGATTTAGAGATCAGTTAGTACAAGGATGAGAGAGGAGGTGAATGTGACAAGGGGTTTTTTCACTTGGGAAGTTTTTTCATAAGGGAGTCGGTGGCAGGAATATAGGAAGGTGGGGATGTGGGGGAGAAAGGGGAGAAGATAAGGAGTTTGGAATACAGTTTTTATCAGACTTAGGTCTTCGTTGACAGAAACACATTGGGTTATACCTACATACCTCCTCGCATTTATCAAGGAATTTTAAATTAATATGAGTATTTAAAAACCTTCTGTGTATAGCACACTTAATTACCATGCAGGGGTTATGAAATGGGAGTTTTTAGCCATGGAAGAGTTCATTTGTGACTCTCAAATAAGTTATTGATAATAGGATAAAGGAAACTTGGAGCCAATGCTTTAAAAATATTAAATCATAAGTGAAAATATTTTTGGTGAACATGGAAGTGTGGAGAAGATTTGAGGCACTTGAGAATGCATGCAAAAATAAGTAGGTTCTGTTGTCTATACACGTTTTTCTTTTTAAATTTGGTATTATTCCTGGCAAAATTTATTTTTTAAAGGGTAACTTTATAAACCATTATTGAAGTCAATTTCCAAGGTTAAAGTATGAAGGATGATTTTCCTGTCATTTGTCACCCAGGAGCCTGCACTTCCAGTGCTGTGATTATTTCAAGGTGAAAGGTGAGAAGAAATGCTCCTTATGGTTTATTCAGCTGGGATGTCAGTAATGGTAATCTCAGTCGCTATGGTATTTGAGCCTGTTGGCTCTGAAAGGATTTACTCTTTTGCACAAAGAGAGAGCAGAATGGCAGTGTCAAAGATAAAAAGAAATGAGATTTTGAAAAAGTGGATTTCTGTGTCCACAAAATAGGTTTTTATTCAGGGAAGCTTTAATAGGAATTAGTAGTATTGTTTTACATAAAGGGCTAGATTAATGCAGTACAATGAAAGGTAGATGTATTTATAGTTAAAAAATGTATACTTCTCTGTGACAAATTCGGTGAATTAAAAAATCAGGGATGCATATAAGGCTATTTCTTGTGTTATTATTAAAACACTTCTATTTTACATTTATAAACACATACATAGATTTAGTTTAAATATTATATCTAGAAAGACCCTTTTATGTATCTGAGATGGTGGAAGAGAGCAGGCCAACCTAGGCACTGGGAAACTAGAAGGACCTTGCTTTCTGTAATTTCAGTCAAGGGCCAAATCTCCTTGTTTGACTATAATTTCTACGAGTGGTGGCATTAGATGAACTTTTGAGGGAATCAATTTATATGTGCTGGAAAGGTTACAATGAACAAGAAGATACAATATTATCTCTCTAAGAGTTTATAGACTTAGAGAAAATCTGTGACCTTAGAAATAAATAGACCTTATTTTTATTTTAATTGCTTAAGCAATTATATAAGGTCTTGGACATGGAGGAAACTTAAATGCGTACTACCAAGTAAAATAAACCAATCTGAAAAGACTACATATTGTGGAGTTCTAACTATCTGACATTCTGGAAAAGGTAGAACTATGGAAGCAGTAATTAGTGATTAGTAGTTGCTAGGGGTTAGCAGAGAGGGAGGGATGAGTAGAGCACAGAGGATTTTTAAGGAAGTGAAACTATTCTGTGTGATACCACAATGGTGGATACATGTCATTATACATTTGTCAATGTACAACACCAAGAGTGAGCTTTGAGTGATTATGATGTGTCAATTTAGGTTCATTGATTGTAATAAGTGTCCCACTCCGGTGAGCACTGTTGACAGTGGCGGAGGTTGTGCGTGCATGGGGACAGGGTGTATATGGGAACTCACTGCACTTTTGTTCAATTTTGCTGTGAGCCTAAATAAAACTGCTCTAAAAAAATAAAGTTTATTAATTAAAATAAATAAAATAAAAACGTCTTGGAGATGGGATTTTAGAGATCCTATCCAACCCATTCATTTATTTTACAGATGAGAAAACAGGCTTGGAGTTGTTAAGTAAGCTGCCGAAGGTCTCATAGCTAGTCTGTGGCAAAGCTAAGACAATTTACTTTAAGCCCAGTTCGTTTTCTGGGGTACAACACAGCTCATGTTGAGCACATCAGAGGAAAAGTGAAGAAAATGGGGAGAAGAAGTATGTTAGTAGGGTCACTCTTTGGCACTCGAGTTTTGGGGCTTTCAATAGTTAATGCTCATATTTTCTCAATGCAGAGTTCCCTATTTTATTGTGGAGGTTAAAGTCAGAAAATCAGATGAGTGGGGTGAGAAGGGAATAGAAGTGATGTATGTGTCAGAAGTTTGGTTTTACTTTGACCTTCACTGGCTGTGGGATTTTAGGCAGTCACAGCTTCTCTGCGCTTCTCAGTTTCCTTAGCTAACACTTGCTTCTTGATATTACTGTGATGGACATTTCTTGGCCTCCCAATATCCATTGGGCTGAGTAAATGCAGATTTTGGGGCATCTCTGGAATCTCTGATTCAGTTGGTCTAGGGAAGGTTCAAGAATCTGCATTTCTAACAATGCTGCTAATCTGGGGATCATGCTTTGAGAACTGTTTATCTAGGATAATAATTTAAGTAATAAATTAACATAATTTAATAATGTTAATAACATACTTTATATAATTCTTATATTTTGGGATATACGACCTTGAGATGAGGGTGGGGATTAAATTAGGGTTGTAACTGCAGGGGTGTAAAGAGAAAGAAAAAATTAATAGTCAACTATTACCAAAAGAGAATTTTCAAGCATGCAAGGTGACAGACTTGAAAGTGAGAGTAGGTTGATAAAGAAAAGGATTTTGTAAACTCCTTCATCTCCTCCTTTAATAGATGAAGAGGCAAGCCAGTAAACCAGATCATGAAATTTTTGGTTTTGTTTTATTTTGCTTTTTTGATTATAGAGTTTTAAATATGGAAGGTCTTAGCAAAACAGGAAGAAGAAAAAAGGAAAAGCTGTTCTTTTTCACCCTCCTAGACTAAGGGTAGGAAAAACAATAATGAGATATGTGTCTCTTTAGGCTGAAGACTTAGAGAGGGGAAGTCATAGGTACAGGGACTCCTGCCCTAGTTCCTGTTACCGTCTGGAAGCAGGTAACTTCAGCAGCCTGCATGGCCATATCCAAGTTACTTTGGCTCAGCACAGTTGAAGAGAGGATCTGAGTTTATTAGGTGTTCTGAGTCTCCCTTAGATCCCATGTAGTGTGGAAAGAATCCAGAAGTTCACTGGTGCCCTATGGGAAAGGTAGCTGATGGTGGGCTTATCTAAAGGGTCTTTCCTTGTGATGCAGACCAAGTCCATAGCCAAGGACTGTAGTGTAGATGCCTGAACTAGAGACAAACTGGGAGTCCAAGCCTACCTTAGGGAAGACCTTAGCCCTGGTAAGAGCTGGGGTGGGGCCCAGTTCCACAAAGAGGTGACCAGTGCTCATTGAGAGCATTGCCCCAGCCAAGAGAACACCTGTAGCCTTCAGCAACAACAGATTCCTACAGAATGATCGGGGATGGGTCTGGTCATACCTAACTGGTCAGCAATCTGTGGAGCAGCCAGAACAGCCACTCTGCTGTAGAGATCAACGTGAGTCCCAGGAACAATCTGTGGATGAGAGAATCTCATTTCTCCTCCAAAGCCCCCAGGCTATTTTTCTCTTTTACAGACCTATATACTTTGTTAAAGAGTTGTGGTAAGTCTCAGAACTTTGAAACACTGTGATTTACTTAAGTCTTTTAAGCAGAGACTGAGTTAAATTACTGGTTTTCACTGAGGTTACCAGATAGGACTCGTGTTTTCTTTACCCTACCTCCCCACCTGGTACTACACAATTACAGAGAAATAAAGATGCATTCTTTGTACAACCGAGGGTGGAATTGTTAGCCCATATATTGGGAAAATCCAAGAGTATCAGGCATTGTTGCATACAGGGTTTCAAAGAACGTCTGCAGGATTCTCTTTCTATCCCTCAGGTCTGTTTTATTTTGTTTTGACTTTACTTTCAGGCAGGATTTAACAAGTGGTGGTAAAGAAGGTCACCAGCAGCTCATTATGCTTAGTGATATTCTAGCATCCTGATCAACCCACCCAAACGGACTCTGGCCCTGATGGGTCACATGCTATCCCTCTTGGTGGGAGGCGTGGGGCTATGTAATTGACATCCTCACCTGGTTGGGGAGGAGTCTTTTCTTAAAAAAAAAAATACTGGACTAACACGTAAGAGTTATTTTCTGGAACATAATTGTGACCATAGGCCCCACTATGGTGATCATGATTCCTAGGAGGAAATAGCCTATGGGAAATTATGAAGTGCCCCAGTGTCATCTGCATACGTACTCTTGGAATTTGGAACCTGTGAGAGGCTTAGTAAAGGAGTTTGAGGAACCGGTATCCTCCACATATGTGACATTACATAAGTTTTAGTGCAAAGGAAATTATCTGTGTTAGGAAAACACTTGAGACAAGATGCCATTAGCTCAACTTGAATGTCTGCTAGGTCCTCCACCCTCTTCTTCATCTGGTTAATTAATTCATCCTTTATGACTTACCTCAGGCAGCATTTCCTCCAGGAAGCCCTCCCAGTGTTGGAGAAATTACCTTTCCATGGGTCCCATAATATTCCTATGAATATGAGCACATAATTTATTGTCTAAACTGGAACACATTTAAGATCAAAATTATTAGTAGTAATTTTAAAAATTATGCTAAAATAACAGGTATAAACTGGAATTGTCTCAGGCAGTGGGAAGTGTGGTCCTCCTAACTACAGATGTCCTGCTATGGTAATTACCTACTTGTTTGTCTTCCCAACTAACTGGTGAGCCATTTGATGATGGAGATTATCACACATTTATCAAGCACACAGTGCTTGATAAATGCTTTTGAATGTTGAACAAAGAAGGTCCCCTAGTCCTTGATGTCTGGCAGATTTACTTAGCATCCCTAGATCTAGAGGGGTTAATATATGCTTCATGTACATTTGTTCATTTCCCTTTCCTTGTTTATTCTTGAATATTGGCACAGATACGTATATTTTAAAGGTCTTCCTTCCATGCCTCTCCAATGTGGATGAGGCTAGTTGCATGATTCTACTTTATAAAATCTGAACCACCAACAAAAGGGAATCAGGCTGCTTCTACTAGTGTTTAGATCCAGTAACTAACCCCTTCCTTTAGCTTTGTTTGAAAATTCTAATTTTATATATATCATACTCTAAACCAATGGACTAAACATAGTAATAGCTTAATTTATTTTGCTTTTTTATGGTAGGTTTGTATATAAATGCATTTCAAAATATAATCTTCTAAACTCTCAGATATTCACAATCATTTAGAAATGATAAAAAAAGTTGTCAAATACTTGTAATTATAGAAATTGTCACTCAAATTACAGGAAGCTTAGAAAAGCTTTACTGCTGTTTAGTTTTGTTTGAATGCTCCTGAGTGTGCTATTGAGAGCTTTGATAAATCGAGAGGGGTGAGAGAAGGAAATGGTCATAGTGTTTAAGTTATGTTACACTTAAATCCATTTAATTAACTATTTTCACAAATATGGTGTTCTTTTGTAAGAAACATTTAAAAAATCATTTTCTTCTGTGTTTTCCTCTACAGAACCAAAAAAAAAAATTATCCCTGCATGCTTTTGTATTTCTCATTCTTTGGTTTTCTTCCAATGCGTGTATATAATTATATGTTCATGTTGTCATGGTTACTCAGGGCCTGAATTGTGAGACTGTTGTAATCACTTGCCTAAGCCTGAAACCTGCTGTCCAGCCCAGCTAAATCAGCAATGTAATGATAGATGGCCAACGTATTCTTTGCTGTGAATTAATCTGTTGTTGGAATATTCTTAAAAATATTTATTTAAATGTCAGAATTTATTCAGTGTATAGTACCAGTTTGTATTACAGAATTTTAAAATGTAGTTCTTCAGCTTCTTACACTTAAATTTCATTATGATCATCATTTTTTTCAAAATCATATTGTTAGATGGTACTTTTCTTCCTAGCTGTTTTTTCTTTTCCTAAACATATAGATTCTTCCAAAAAGGAATATATATTTTTTTAAATTTATAAAAGTAAAACATGAGCATTTAAAATATTAAAAAATCCATAAATCCATAAAATAAACATTCTCTATTTTAACCCCTCCCCCAACTTAATAATACCACAAGATACCCTTCTAACTTTTCTCTTTTTACCACAAACTGGATGACAATTTACACACTGTTTGTGTACACACCGGACTTTTCTCACTCAGTATTGCACTGACATTTTTTAATGTCAGTGCATATTTATTTACTTTATCCTTTTTAACATCTGCATAGTATTCTATTATATAGATGTAATATAATATCTTTGATAAGTCCCTTAGTGCCTGACCTTTATATTGATTCTTACCTTTCCAATTACAAATTATAATACCATGGATGGATATTAGATACATATGGCTTTTTGGACTTCTATGTGTGTTTTTGTGGGAAACATTCTTACTCATATTTACCTCCAAGTTCAATCATATCAATACACCTGAATGTGCCTGTCGTGGGTTGAAGAGACATGTCCACCTAGAACCTCAGAATGTGACCTTATCTGGAATAAGGGTCTTTGCAAGAAGAATTAAGCTAAGGATCTCAAGATGAGATCATCCTGGATTTAGGGTAGACTACTGACTGGTGTCCTTCTAAGAGAAAGGAGAGGGGGATTTGATACACAGACACAGAGGATAGAAGGCCATGTGAAGACAGAGGTGGAAACTGGAGTGACGTGTCTACATTCCAAGAACACCAAGTATTGCTGGCAGTCACCAGAAGCTAGGAGAGAAACAGGGAACAGATTCTCCCTCAGAGCCTCCAGAAGGAACTCTTCCTGATGACACCAAACACGTGGCCTCCAGAACTGTGAGAGAATAAATTTTTGTTGTTTTAAGCTACCAAATCAATAAAAACTACTGACTGTTACATAAGAAAAGTAGAGTGTAGCATTTTAACCTGGGCTACTGTCATTCTCAGCCCCATCAGCATAGTAGCTCTATCAGAGTGTGGCACACTATGAGACTCAGAAGCTCTAACGCTGGAAGAGGCTGGCTTCATTTGCTACAGTGTGCAGAGAAACCCCGTGGTACTAGGCATTGTCAGAAGCAGTAGTGATCTCAGTGGCAAATGATCAGGGAAGGCCAACATCACGGAAAACCTGAAATTATAATCATGGTTTGGGCAAGCAACAGACTGCAGACTAAACAGGAATTTACCAGGGACATTCAGGGAATGACACAGCCATGGCTGACCTTAATAAGCAAACCTATATTCCTGGTGCAATGGAAGTCTACAGGTATGCACAAGCCTGGGCATGCGCTCAAGAAAGACTAGAGATGATCTTAGTTATCCATTTATCTCTAGCTAAATGTGATGTGTTATGCAAGCACAGAGGAGAAAAGATGGCTCAGTGGAAAGTAAAGCTGGTGAAGAATTGTAAACTGTGTGAACTTAAATGCCTTCCCTAAATCCCATTGCATTCCCACAGATCCATTGGCAAAAAGTGGAGGCCTTACTGGCTCAAGGTGTTTGAGCACAAACTCCAACCAATCATTGGCTGACCACTAAATTATGTTTACACAAGGCAGCCCATAGGAAGCCAGACTTAAAAATGAAAATAAGACTAAAAACAAAAACTGAGTAGAGACAACAGGGGCCTTACACCATAGAGAAAACAAAAGTAGCCCAGGTGAGTCACCAAACAAAAAAACAAAACCCAGCAAGAACAACAATGACCCCTGGGAGGAGGGATAAAAATCTAAAGTTGCTATAATGTTTAGTTTTTCAAAAAATTATTATGAGATATGAAAATAAACAGAAAAGTGTGAGCCAAATACAAGAACAAAAGTAGTCATTAGACATTTTCTCTTAGAGGGCCCAGATGTTGAACTTAGCACAGAAAACAGTTATTACATTTATATATTTAGGGAATTAAAAGAAAGTATGATGATACTCATACTTTCACTATTCACACTTTCAATAACTCATTAAATAGAGAATATCAATAAAAACACAGAAATGAGAAAAAAGAACTAAATGGGAATATGTCATTGAATAGTAAAATAACTGAAATGAAAGAGTCATTGGAGATGAATAAACAGAAGATCTGAGCTGGCAGAAGAAAGATTCAGCAAACATGAATATAGATCAATAGAAATTATCCAAACTGAAGAATGAAGAAAAAAGAATCAAGGAAGACAAGCAGAATCTCAGAGATCTGTGGGTTCAAGCATACCCGTGTATGTGTAATGGGAGTCTCAGAAAGAAAGGAAAGAGTTAAGGGGAAGAAAAAATATTTGAAGAAATAATGGACAGATTTTTCCCCTAAATTTGAAGAAAAATATTAATTTGCTTATCAAAGTTCAGTGAACTGCAATTAGGATAAACAGAATGATAGCCACACCTAGACGCATAGCCAAGCTGTTGAAAGTCAAAGACAAAGCAAAAATCTTGAAATTGGTAAGAGAAAAACAACTCATTATGTACAGGAAAATGACAATATGATTAACAACTGACTTCTCAGGAACAATGGAGGCCAGAACAGTGGTATGACATATTTAAAGTGCTGGGAGAAAAAAAAATAATCTGTCAACTAAGAATTCTATTACTTCAGTCAAACCCTCCTTCAAAAATAAGTGGAAATAAAAACCTTCTCAGATAAACAAAGACAGAGAATTCATTGCTAGCAGACCTGTCTTATAGGATATACTAAAGGAAGTACTTCAGGTTGAAAAGAAATGACACCAGGTAGTAACTTGAATATAAACAAATAGTACACCAAAGGTAAATATATAGGGAAATATAACAGACTATATATATATATATTTTTTTTTCTCTTTTCTTAACTGATTTAAAAGACAAAAGATTGCTTAAAATAATAACAATGGTAATGCTCTGTTGTTAGGCTTATAACATATAAAGACGTAATACATATGACAATAATAGCACAAGGAGGGGAGATGAAATGGATCTATATGGGGAAATTGTTTTGTATTTTACTGGAATTAAGTTAGTATTAATCTAAAATCAATTTTGATAACTTGATATGCATATTGTAATCACCAGAATAGCCATTAATAAAATAACTCAAAAAATGTGGTTTTAAAAAGCAACAGAGGGACTTCCAGTTTCTGGTCCAGCATGAAAGGAACTTAGAAGTTTTCACTACATCCTAACAGGTAAAACGCTGAAGAAACTGAAAAAAAGCCAACACTTCTTAGATCTGCCAGAGAAGTGAGGTCACAGGTCACTGCCTCCAAAACTGGAGAAGTAGACAGGTGGATACATAGAATTAAAACTTACCAGAGCAGAAACCCATAAGCAGAAACCTCTGCAGAAACCAGTGCTGGGATAAGAAAACCCAAACTGTAATTAAATTACCAAGGCTCAGTGTTTACAGCTCTGAGAGTTAAAAATTCCAGGGGGACCCAGTCATATGGGGGCTCCCATATTTTTGTGAGTTTTACCTCCAGGAGTTCTACCAGGTTCTCACAGAGAATATCAAAGAAAAATCCCCTGGTGCTTCTGGCAGGGGGAGGGGAAAAGGAAACATTTTGAAATACACCCAACAATTCTGTTCTTAACAAGTTCTATCATTAGGAGAAACCATTTTACCAGAGCCTACACTGCTGGGATTTTATCAGAGCCTAACCTACCTGAAGGAAGGGAAATATCCAACTTCACCTCCCTCTAGACTTCCACAAAGGGGAAAATAAATATCCAACTCCAGCCTTCTCTAGCCTACCATGTGGGAGAAGGGAAATATAAAACTCCAGCACCTTTCAACCATCCTATCTCACCTATTGGGGGTAAGAACTGAGAAGCATTGGTAAAGTTCACAGTCCAGGGACATAGGCTCACAAGAAACTTAAACCTAATCATAGGACTAAAGAGTGCTTCCTTTCCCCCACACTTTACCACTACATTACTAAAGGTCTACTTATCACAGTTCCTTTTACCATTATATCATGTCTACCTTTTAACAAAAAATTACAAGGCATACTGAAAGGCAAAAACCATAGTTTGAAGAGACAGCAAATATCAGAGCTAGTGTCAGATATAGTAAAAATTTTGGAATTATCAGACCAGGAATTTTTTTTAAACTATGATTAATATGCCAAGGGCTTTAATGGAAAAATTAGACAATATGCAAGAAAAGATAGATAATGTAAGTGGAGAGATGGAAATTTTAATGAATAAAAAAGAAATACTGGAGATCAAAAACGTTGTAACAGAAATGAAGAATACCTTTGAAGGGTTCATTAGTAGACTGGGCATGGCTAAGGAAAGAATCTGTGCATTTGAGGATATAACAGTAGACTCTTCCACAACTGAAAAGCAAAGAAAGAAAGATTGAAAAGAAAACAGAACAGAATATCCAAGAACTGTGGGACAACTACAAAGGCATACTATATGTGTAATGGAAGAAGAAAGAGAGAAAAGAACAGAAGCAGTATTTTAAGCAATAATGACTGAGAAATTCCCATAATTGTCAGACACCAAACCACAGATCCAGGAAGGTCAGAGAACCCAAGCAGGATAAATCCAAAAAAACAAAACAAAACAAACCCCAAAAACAAACAGAAAAATAAAAACTACACCTAGACATATATTCAAACTACAGAGGATAAAAGATAAAGAAAGAGCACTGAAGCAAACAAGCAGACAGTGGAGTGAATATTTAAAGTATTGAGACAAAAATTTACCAATGTAGAATTCTGAAACATGAAAAATTATCATTCAATAGTGAAGGAGAAATAGATTTTATCAGGCAAACAAAAATTGAGGAAATTTGTCACCAGTAGTCCTGCCTTGTAAGAAATGTTAAAAGAAGTTCTTTAGAGCAAGGAAAATGATAGTTCAGAAACTTGGATCTTCATAAAGAAAGGAAGAGTTTCAAAGAATACATAAATGAAGGTAAAATAAAAATGTTTGTTTTTATTATTCTTAATTGATTTAACAGACAACAGTTTGTTCGAAATAATAATGGCATGTATTTGATCATATATATGAGTTATATGTATGAATACTTATGAATGACTATATATAAGTGAAATGAATGACAGCAATGATACAAGGGAGAGGATGGAGGAATTAGGAATATTTTGTTATTATAAGGTACCTGCACTGTCTGTGAAGTGACATAGTGTTATTTGAAAATGGACTTAGAATAGTTTTAAATGTATATCCCAAACTTTGGGGCAACCACAGAAAAAGTAAAATATGTTCAATTGTTATCCTAAGAAAGAAGAGAAAATGGAGTCAAATAAAATACTGAAAATCACAAAAGGCAGAAAAAGTGTGGAATACAGAAATAGGAACAAAGAACAAAGGTAATAAAAAGAAAACAGTAACAAATATGGTAGATACTAATCCAGTCATATCAATAATCACCTTATACATCAAAGGTCTAAATACACCAACTGAAAGATAGAGATCATCACAGTGGATTTAAAAACAAGACCCAACAGTATTGCCTACAAGACACCCATTTTAAATATAAAGACCCGTATAGATTAAAAGTAAAGGTGTGGAGAATGATATACCATGCTAACAGTAATCAAATGAGTCAGAGTAGGTATATTAATTTCAGACAGCAAGATTCAAAGTAAGGAAAGTTATCAAGGAAAAAGAGTGGCATTACATATTGATAGAGGGGTCAATACACCAAAAAGACATACCTCTCCTTAATGTGTATGTGCTTAACAGTAGAGCGTCAAATTATGAGGCAAAACTTGTTAGAACTGCAAGGAGAAAGAGATGAATCCACTGTTAGTTGGAGACTTTAACACTCCTCTGTTAGTAATGGACAGATGCAGCAGGCAGAAAATCAGTAAGGAAATAATTGAACTCAACAACACCAACAATCAACTGGATATAATAGACATCTACAGGTTATTTCACCTAAGAACTGCAGAATACACATTCTTCTCAAGCTCACATGGACTTCACTAGGACCACATTCTGGGTCATAAAATACACCTAAACAAAGTTAAAAGTATAGAAATCATACAATGTCAGCTTTCAGACCATAATAGAATTAAACTAGAAATCAATTACAGAGAGATAGCTGAAAAATCCCCAAGGTTAAACAACACACTTCTAAATAGTACATGGGTCAAAGAAGAAATATCAAGAGAAATGAAAAAGAAATATTTAGAGCTAAATGAAAATAAAAACACAACTTATCAGAATTTGTGGGATGCAGCAAAATCAGTGCTTAGAGGAAATTTTATAGCACTGAATGCATATAGTAGACAAGAAGAAAGATCTAAATGCAATCATCTAACCATCCCTTTTATGAAACTAGCAGAAGAAGAGCAAATTAAATCCAAAGTAAGCAGAAGAAAAGAAATAATAAGCAATTAGGACAGAAACCAATGGAATTGAAAACAGAAAATTACTAGAGAAAATCAATGAAACCAAAGCTAGTTCTTTGAAAAGATCAATAAAATTGATTAGCCTCTAGTCAGGCTAAGAAAAAAGAGAGGAACAAAAATTACTAATAACAGAAATGAAAGAGAGGTTATCACTACAGATCCCATGGACATTAAAAGGATAACAAAGGAATCCTATGAACAACTCTATGCCCACAGATTTGATAACCTAGATTAAATGGGCCAATTCCTTGAAAGACAGTCTGCCAAAACTCACACAAGGAGAAATAGACAATCTGAATAGGCCTATACCCATTAAAGAAATTGAATCAGTAATTAATAACCTTCCAAAACAGAAAGCATAAGGCCCAGAGGGATTCACTGGTGAATTCTACCAAATATTTAAGAAAGAAACTACATCAATTCTCTACACTCTCTCAGAAGATAGAAGCAGAGTGAGTACTTCTTAACTCATTCTGTGAGGTTGGCATTACCCTAATACCAAAACCAGATAAAAATATTACCAGAAAAGAAAACCACAGACCAATATCTCTCATAGATGCAAAAACTCCTCAATAAAATATTAGCAAATCCATTTTAGCAATGTATAAAAATATTCGTACACCACAACCAAGTGGGATTTATCCCAGGTACACAAGGCTGGTTCGACATTCAAAAATCAATTAATATACTTCATCACAGCAATAGTCTAGGGAAGAAAAATTACATGATTATGTTAGTAGATGGAGAAAAAGCACCTGACAAAATCCAACATCGATTAATGATAAAAACTCTCAGAAAACTAGGGATAAAAGGAGATTTCCTCAACTTGATAAAGAACATTTACACAAAACCTACAGCTAACATCATACTTAATGGTGAGAAACTTAAAACTCTCACTTAATTTAGGAAAAAGACAAGAATGTCCCCTCTCACTATTTCTTTTCCACATCATACGTAAAGTCTTAGCTAATGCAATATGACAAGAAAAGTAACAAAAATTATTGTGATTGGGAAGGAAGAAATAGAACTTTGTTCACAGGTGACATCGTCATGTATGTAGAAGTCTGAAACAATCAACAAAAAACTCTTGGAACTAATATGCAAATGTAGCAAGGTTGCAGGATACAAGGTTAATATACAAAAGTCAATCACTTTTCTATATACCAGCAACAACCAATGGCAAATTTGAAATTAAAAATGCATTACCATTTATATTAGCACTCAAAGAAATGAAATACTTAGGTGTAAATTTAACAAAATATGTACAATATCTATATGATAAAAACTTTAAAAATGATGAAAGGAATCAAAGAACTAAATAAATGGAGAGGTATTTCATGTTCATGGACAGGGAGACTCAATATTCTCAAGATTAGTTTTTCCCAACTTAATCTATACATTCTATGCAATCTTAATCAAATTCCCAGCAAATTATTTTATGGATATCAACAAACTAATTACAAAGTTTATATGGAGAGGCAAAAGACTCAGAATAGCCAACTGAGTACTGAAGGAGAAGAACTAAATCAGGGGACTGATACTACCTGACTTCAAGACTTACTATAAAGCTACAGTAAACCAGACTGTATTCTTGGTATTGGTGAAAGAACAGACAAACAGATCAATAGAACAGAATAGAAGGCCTAGAAAAAGTCCCACATAAATATAATCAACTGATCTCTGGTAAAGGAGCAAAGACAATAAAATGGAGCAGAGATAGTCTTTTAAACAAATGGTGCTGGAACAACTGGACATCCATTCATATGCAAAAAATTGCATCTATACATGAATCTTACACTCTTCACAAAAATTAATTCAAAATGGATCATCAACCTAAACTCCTAGACTGTAAAACTCTAAGAAGATAACATAGGAGAAAACCTATATGATATTGGGTATGGTGATGACTTTTTAGATATACCACCAAATGCACGATCCATGAAAGAAATAATTAATAAGCTGGATTTCATTAAAATTAAAAACTTATGCTCTGCAAAAGAGAATGTCAAGAGAATGAGAAGTCAAGCCACAGACCTGGAGAAAATGTCTGCAAAAGACCCATCTAATAAAGGACTTTTATCCAAAATATATAAAGAACACAAAACTCTGCAATAGGAAAATGAATAACTCCCTTAAAAAAGTAAGCAAAAGACATGAACAGACATTTCACCGAAGATATATGTATAAGTAAGCATTTGAAAAGATGTTCAACATTATATGTCATTTGGGAATTTCAAATTAAAACAACTGAGATACCATTACACACCTATTAGAATGGCCAAAATAAAAAACACTGACAACACCAAATGCTGGTGAGGATGTGGAGCAATAGGAACTCTCATTTATCGTTGATGGGAATTCAAAATGGTACAACCATTTAGGAAGACAGTGTGAAGTTCTTGCAAAACTAAATGTACTCTCACCATACAATTCAGCAGTCATGCTCTTTGGTATTTACCCAAATGAACTGATAATTTATGTCTATCCAAAAACTTGCACATATATAATTATAGCATCTTTATTCATAATTGCTGAAACTTGGAAGCAACTCAGGTGTCCTTAAGTAGGTGAGTAGATAAATGAACTGTGGTACATCTAAACAATGGAATATTCTTCAGCACTAAAAGGAAATGAGCTATCAAGCCATGAAAAGACACAGAGGAAACTTAAATGCATATTAGTAATAAAGAAGCCAATCTAAAAAGGCTATATACTGTATGATTCCAACTATAAGGCATTCTGGAAAAGGCAAAACTATGGAGACAATGTAAAGATCAGTGGTTGTTAGTGGTTGGAGGCAGGGAGGGATAAATAGGCAGATCACAAATGATTTTTAGGGCAGTGAAACTTTTCTGTATGATACTACCATGGTGGATACACATCATCTTAGATTTGTCAAAATCATGGAATGTACAACACCAAGATTGAACCCTAACGTGAGCTATGGTCTTCGGGTGATAATGATGTCTCAATGTAGGTTCATCAACTGTAACAATGTTGGGATGTTGATAGTCAGGGGGATTGTGCATTTGTGGGGACGGGGAGTATATTGGAAATCTCTGTCCTTCTCAATTTTTCTGTGAGTCTAAAACTACGCTAAAATAAAGTTCATTAATTGAAAAAAAGCAATAGAGACATTAAAGTGGTATACTAGTAAAGATCTTTTTAACAGAAAAGAAACTAAAGGAGGAACAGAGGTGCAAAAAGACTTGAGATATATAGAAAACAAAACAGCAGACCCAACCATATACATGATTATGCTAAATGAGGACAGGTTAAACACTCCAATTAGAAAGCAGAGATTATCAGGCAGGTTTTAAAAAAAAACCCAAGATCCAACTATATACTATTTATTAAGAGACATACTTAAGGGCTTCCCTGTTGGCGCAGTGGTTGAGAGTCCGCCTGCCAATGCAGGGGACACGGGTTCGTGCCCCGGTCCGGGAAGATCCCACATGCCGCGAAGCAGCTGGGCCCGTGAGCCATGGCCGCTGAGCCTGCGCGTCCGGAGCCTTGTGCTCCGCAACGGGTGAGGCCACAACAGTGAGAGGCCCCTGTACCGCAAAAAAAAAAAAAAAAAAAAAAAAAAAAAGACATACTTAAGATTCAAAGATGCAAATAGGTTAAAATTAAAGGCATGGAAAAAATACATCATGCAAACAGTAATCATAAGAGTGCTGGAGTGGCTATACTAATATCAGGCAATACAGACTTTAAAATAAAAATGTTAAGAAAGGTCATTTCACATAATAAAGGGTCATTCATCAGGAAGATACATATAAAATAAATGAAGCAAAAACTGACAGAACTGTAGGTGAAACAGACAGTGCAACAATAATAGTTGGAGCTTCAATATCTTGCTCTCAATAACACAGAACAACTAGACAGAAAATCAGCAGGGATATAAGGGACTTTAGCATCAATATCAACCAACTTGACCAGACTGACATCCATAGAACACACCACCCAACAGAAGCAAAATATACATTCTTTTCCAGCTTTGTGGAACATTCTCCAGGATAGACCTTACACTAGTCTGTAAAAGAAGTCTCAATATACTTAAAAGGATTAAAGTTATACAAGATGTGTTCTTTAACCACAACAGAATTAAATTAAAAATAAACAATGGAAAGAAATTTGGAAAATCTCCCAATTCTGGAAATTTAAAAATATGTTTCTGAATACCCCATGGATCATAGAAAAAAAATCACAAGGGAAAATATTATGAACTGAATGAAAACAAAACACAACATATCAAAATTTAAGGTATATAGCAAAGCAGTGTTTAGAGGGAAATTTATATCAGTTAAAGCCTTTACTAAAAAGGAAGAAAAAAATATAAATTAACATTAGATTCTGCCTTAAACTAGAAAAAAATTAACCAAAAACCAAAGAAAGGAGAAGGAAAGAAATAATGAAGATTAGAGCATAAATCAATTAAATTGAAAACAGGAAAATAGAGAAAATCAATGAAACCAAAAGTTGCTTTTTTGAAAAGAGCAGCAAAATTGACAAACCATTAGCTAGACTGAATCTTTCCTCCCCTGACAAAAAATTGAGAAGACAAAAATTACCAAAATCAGGAATGAAAGAGGAGACATCATTATTGACCCTACAAAAATTAAAAACCAATTTTATGCCAACAAATTAGACAACATGGATTAAATGGAAAAATTCCCTAAAAGAAACAAATTACTAAAGTTGACTAAAGAAAAGAAAATTTAAATAGACCTATAACAAGTATAGAAATTGAATTAGTAATTTAAAATGTCTCCAAAGGAAAGCCCAGTCCCAGATAGATTCATTGGTATATTCTATCAAATATTTAAAGAAGAAATTATATCAGTATTTCAGAAGCTTTTCCAGAAAATAGAGGAAAAGGGAACATTTCTCAGCTCATTCTATGAGGTCAGTGTTATTACTCTGATACCAAATACAGAGCTATATCCTTCAAAAATATATATACAAAAATCTACAACAAAATATTTGCAAACCATATCCAGAAACCTATAAAAAGGTTATACCCTGTGATCAAGTGGAATTTATCCCAAGAATGCAAGATTTATTTAATATGTGAAAATTAATTAATGTAAGACACCATCTTAATAGAATAAAGGGGGAAAAATCACATGGTCATTTCATTTCTCTCTTTTTTTTATGATTCCATTTATATGAAATATCTAAAATAGGTAAATCCATAGAGACAGAAAGCAAGTTAGTGGGTGTCAGGGGCTGGAGGGAGGGGGCAATGGGGAGTGACTGCTCAATGGGTATGGGTGTTTTGTCTGGGGTGATGAAAAAGTTCTGGAACTACATAGTCGTGATGGTTGCACAACACTGCAAATGCATCCAGTGCTACTGGATTGTACACTTTTAAATGGTTAATTTTATGTTTATTTTACTACAATTCTTAAAAAATGTAATTTGAGGCTCAGAGAATTTAAGTGACTTACTTAAGGTTACTTTACAGCTGATAGGTTGTATGGCTCTATGCCTCATGACTTTAAAATAATTCCAGTGAAAAACTTTATTTTGGGCCATTTAGGAAGTTTAGATACATTGGACTAAGCTGAAAGTATCAGTGGCATTGGATACCATTGATTAAGCCCATGCTGGTGACAAACAGTATATTCTATGTAGTCTTCACAGTGACCTTGAAAAGTTAATTTTATTGCTTAGTTTGTGTGTGTGTGTGTGTGGTAAAATATACATGACATAAAATTTACCATTTTAACCATTTTTAAGTGTACAATTCATGGCATTCACTGCATTTACACTGTTATCCATCTCTAGAACTTTTTCCTCTTCCCAAACTGAAACTCTGTACAGTACTGATTAAACATATAACTCCCCATTCCCCCTGTCCCCCAGCCCCTGACAACCCCCATTCTGTGGCTCATGGTCTCCAGGTCCAGGGCTATTGACTGGGGTTGCACATAAAAATAAGACATGGCCACTTTCAAGGTCTGTCTAGCCTGTGTACCTGCCCTCTAGTGACCTTGACAGTGTGTCTTTTTCCACCAAGTTAGAGAAATCCTGTTGCAGGATGACAATGTCATTGAAGTGTGCAGAGGATCCTCTGTGGCCTGTGGCTGGGGAGAGGGAGAAGGAAGCCAAGCAATGGAATATGGTTGGGATGAAAGGCAGGGATGAAAGGATTGCAACAGGAAGCTCTGTTAGGAAGGGTGAAGATGAGAATTGGGAAGATACTGCTTGTCTTCTTTCTTCCCCGATTGTTTGGAGGAATACGTGAGAATTTGCATGAGGATGTGCTTTGAAGAGACTGGGGTGCTCTGCACACTTCATTAGGACTCACATCACGACTGAAGTGGACTTGTTTTAAGGGCATAACTTAGCAGAGCAGTTTCAATGGGGGACGCACATGACAAGATGTTTAGTGGATACAAGCTCCTCCTTCAAGACATTGGGCCACAAGGGGAGGGAAGAAATAGTACAGTGAGACTTTAGGGTCCAGTAAAGGTCTCATAGATATGACTTTGTGTTTTATTATATCTTATTTTTTTTAAGTTTAAGGCATACAGCATAATGATTTGACTTACATACATCAAGGAATGATTACTGCAGTAGGTTTAGTGAACATCCATCATCTTATATAGACACAACATTAAACAAATAGAAAATTAAAATTTTTTTTCTATTTAATATGTGATTTATTTAATATGTGAAGATTAATTAATGTAATAAACCATCTTAATAGAATAAAGGGAAAACAATCACATGGTCATTTCATTTCAATAGATGCAAAGAAAGGGCATTTGACAGAATCCAACACCCATTCATAATAAAACTCTTAACAAGCTAGGAATAGAAAGGGACAGCCTCAACCTGATAAACCACGTCTATATTTTAAAAAACCCTTACAGCTAAAATCATACTTCATAGTGAAAGACTGAATGCTTTTCTCCTTAAGTTTGGGAATAAGGCAAGGATGTTTACTCTCACCACTTCTAGTCAACATTGTTGTGGAAGTTTTTACCATAGCAATAAGGAAAGAAAAGAAAGAGAAAGAAAGAGAGAGAGAGAGAGAAAGAAAAGAAGGAAGGGAGGAAGGAAGGAAGGAAGAGAGAAAGAAAAATAAAAGAAGGAAGGAAATGAGGGAGGTAGGGAGGCAGGGAGATAGGAAGGAAGAAGAAAGGAGGATAGGAAGGAAGGAAAAGAAAGGTGAGGGAGAGACAGAGAAATAAAGAAAGGGAAGAAAGGAATAATAAAAGCCAAATTGGAAAGGAAAAAGTAAGAAATAATTTGTGTTTGTAAAAGATATAAAACCTTAAGGAATTCACACACCAAAAAACTACTATAACTAATAAACATGCAATGTTGTAAAATGTAAGACCAATATACAAAAATCTATTGTATTTCTCTGTAAGTTAATCTGTAGATTCAATATGACCCCTATCAAAATCCCAAGAGGCATATTTTTGCAGAAATTTGACATGGAAATGCAAAGGACACCAAATAGTCACAATAATTTTGAAACAGAAGAGCTAAGTCAATGTAGGACTTAAACTTCTTGCTTTCAAAATTTACTATAATGCTATAATAATCAAGACAGTGTGACACTGGCATAAGTATAGACCTATAGATTGATGGAACAGAATTGAGAGTTTGTTAAAAAAAAACCTTATATTTATAGTCAGTTGATTTTGGACAAACGTACCAAACCAATTCAACGGAGGAAAGGATTGTCTTTTTATCAACTGTTGCTGGGGAAATTGGATATCCATATACACAAAATTTAAAAGACTGTATCTTAAATGTAAAAGCCAAAATTCTGTATCTTCTAGCAGAAAATATTTGTGACCTTGGGTCAAGCAAATAGCTTAGATACAATACCAAAATCATGAGCAATAAAATAATAAATTGATAAATTAGACTTCCTCAACATTAAAGCAAACATTAAGGAAATGAAAAGACAAGCCACAGAATGGAGAAATATTTTCAAATTGTATATCTGATAAAGGATTTATATCTAGAATGTATAATATAAAGAACTCTCAAAACTCAATAAGATAAAGCAACCTAATTAAAACAAAAGATTTGAATAAATATTTCACCAAAGAAGATACACAAATGTCTAAACATGAAGAAGATACTCAACATCATGAGCCACTAGGGAAATGAAAACTGAAACTACAATGAGAGATCTCATTACACTGGCTAGAAAGGCTATAATAATAAAAATTTTTAAAACACCATAATAAGTGTTGAAAAGGATGAAGAAACTGATAGGAATATGGACTTGTAAAGCCTCTTTGGAAAACAGTATGGTACTTTCTTAAAAAGTTAAACAGAAACTTACTATATTACCGAAACAATTTTATTCCATGGAAGCTACCCAATGAAAGCATATGTCCACATAAAGATGTGTACAAAAATGTTCATAGCAGTATTACTTATAATAGCCAAACACTAGAACAATCCAAACATCTAACAACTGATGAATGGATAAACATAATGTGGTGTATCCATACAATGGAATATTATTTGGCCATAAAAGGGAACGAGATACTGACATACGCTGCAACATAGGTGACCCTGAAAAAAAAATAATGCTCAGTAAAAGCAGCCAGGCACAAAAGATCATGTAGTGTATGATTCCATTTATATAAACATTTCAGGAAAGGCTAATTTGTAGAAACAGCAAATCAATGGTTGTCTGGGGCTGAGAGTGGGAGTGAGAGCTTACTGCAAAATGGTATGAGTGAACTCTTTGGGGATAATGGAAATGTTTGTAGTGATGGTTGCATAATTCTATAAACTTACTAAAAATCACTGAATTGACACTTAAAATTTTATGGTATGTAAAGTATGCCCCAATAATGCTGTTTAAAATATTGCTAAGGACTTGAAGCCTACAGGAGCAGTTTTTTCAAGTTCCTAGAACCTCTTGATTAAAATTAAACTGGAAGTCTGTATGTTTATGGTTTGAGGGCAGGTGGCAACGTTAAGAAATGCATTGTAGGTGTGATCTACATTCTGGGGTTGTGGGTATATTATGAAAGCAAAGAAGGTGTGGTAATTTTGCTCTCTGAAAATAAAATCAAGTTAGAGTAAATGGGCAAAAAACTGGGGGGAAAAAGTGCACATTTATCATTATTATTAAATTGGCTATTTAGTTTCAGTCTCTCGCTGGGCAAGGAACACATTAATAGTCTTGTCTGGTTGTCTTAAAAAACCACACTTTTGTTGTTAAGGCTTGCTTGTGCTTGGTGTGTGCTACAAGATGACGGGCAGAGAAGGGGAGTGATTATAGAGTTGGGAAAGGTAGGACACAAATTTACCATAACCTCGATTAGAAATGTACCTAAAACTAATGTTTTGTTTTGTTTTGAAAATAGACTTTATTTTTAGAGCAGTTTTAGGTTCACAGCAAAACTGAACAGCAAGTACAGAGAGTTCCCATACCCCCTACCCCCCTACACACAGCTTCCGCACTGTCAACATCCCACACCATGTGGTACATTTGTTACAACCAATGGACCTACACTGACACATCATTATTACCCAAAGACCATAATTTACATTAGGGTTCACTCTTGATGTACATTCTATGGGTTTTAACAAATTATGATAACACGTATCTACCATTGTAGCATCATACGGAACGGTTTCACTGCCCTAAAAATCCTCGGTGCTCCACCTATTCAACCCTCCCTCCCCTCTAACCTCAACAACCATTGATATTTTTACTGTTTCCATAGTTTTGCCTTTTTCAGAATGTCATATAGTTGGAATCATACAGTATGTAGCCTCTTTAGATTGGATTCTTTCACTTAGTAATATGCATTTAAGGTTTCTCCATGTCTTTTCATGACTTGATAGCACATTTCTTTATAGCGATGAATAATATTCCATGTTATGGACGTCCCACCGTTTATTTATCCACTCACCTACTGAATGACATCTTGGTTGCTTCAGTTTGGGCAATTATGAATAACATCTGTGTACAGGGTTTTGTGCAGATCTAAGTTTTCAACTCATCTGGGTGAATAACAAGGAGTGCAATCGTTAGCTTGTATGAACAAATGTCTTCTGGTCCAGGAGGGATTCCTTTTCTTGTGCTAAGTTCTGCTGTGAGTTCTACAGTGTTCCTGTTGTCTCACTAGTCTATAAAAATATGCATGATTAAATGGATTTTGATTGTTCCTTAATCAATTCCAGCCGTCGGCATTTTTTTGTTTGTTTGTTTTTTGCTTTTGCGGTACACGGGCCTCTCGCTGTTGTGGCCTCTCCCGCTGCGGAGCACAGGGTCCGGACGCACAGGCTCAGCGGCCATGGCTCACGGGCCCAGCCGCTCCGCGGCATGTGGGATCTTCCCGGACCGGGGCACGAACCCGAGTCCCCTGAATCGGCAGGCGGACTCTCAACCACTGTGCCACCAGGGAAGCCCTATCGGCATTTTTAAATGAAAAATTTATTAACATTTTTTTTCATTAAAGTAGTATTACACACCCGCTTAGAAAGGTAAGCTAAAAAGTGATGCCTTCCCTAGCCCTCTTCCCTAGACGTAATTATTGGCAGTTTGTCTATCCTCGCTGACATTTTAATGCAGAAACAGAGGTATGTGTAATGTATATGTATATTAAATGTAATCAGAGCTTATACTTTACATGCTGTTATGCCATTTTCTCTTTTTACTTAATGTCGCACAACTTTTCGTGTCAGTATGTAAGCTTCACCTCACTTAAAAATGCTCAGCAATAGCCACAAGAATGCAAAGAGAGATAAAGTCTTCATCCTAAGCTTGAATAGCTGAAGTCAAAAATTGTTAATAGTGGACTTAATTATTTGTTTTTAAAATTGTCTATTTCCCCTGCTAGAACTGAAACTCTATGGGGGCCGGAGCTTTGTTTATTTTGCTTAATGCTGTATCTCCAGCATCTAAAATGGTCATAACCATAGCACTTAACACTTATTGAATGCTTACTCTGTGTATTTCATACATTTTCTCTCATTAAATGCTTAGAACACCTTTATGAAGTGGATACTATTGTCATCTCCATTTTACAGACTAGGAGACTGAGACACAGTGAGGTTGGGTAACTTGCCCCAAACCACACACTATTGAGGTGGAGCCATGATTTGAGCCCAGGCAGCCTGATTGGACCCGGGCTTTTAACCACTGGGCTAGACACTTAAAGGGTGCAAGGTTAAGAAGAGACATGCCTGGATCCAATGAAGAAAAGTCCACGGCACCTTCAGAACTTCTGGCTAGATTCAGAAACAGACACAACTTTGGATTGTTTTCCTTGTGGGAGGAAAGTGCCTTCCTCTTCTGTATGTATATATGTGTGCATGTGGGATAGTTGTATTAGAAGAGTTGCGTGTCGACTGGCATACAGTGCAGTGGACTTCTGTGGTTTTTATCTGCTCCGAACACCTTCCTCTCTTCTTTAGGTATTAGCCTCCACTTTGCTTTGAAGAGTCTTCCTCCCATCTCCAATCAGAACAAGCTGTCTCTCCTGCTTATATCTATCAGATCATTTCCCTGGGATTCTTACATACTAGACTAGAAAGAGAAGCCCTTCTATTTTTTTCTCCTGTATAAGTGTATTTGGATTAGCATTTGAATTTAGAATTCCATAAAGACAGCAAAGAATTTTTCAATATTGGCTGAACTTAAGTTATGGAATAAAACTGCATATAATTATATAATTCACAGTAGAATTAAGTTAAACAAGTTTTTTTTTTTTTTTGCATTAAGCTACAGTAATTATGCTGGCTTTAATTTCCAATGATCTCATTAAATCATTAGGAAAAACACTTAATTGAGTATGATTTGTCTTCTGGTCCAGGAGGGATTCCTTTTTGTGTACCAAGTTCTGCTGGTCTTCTGTGAGTTCTACAGTGTTCCTGTGTCTCACTAGTCTGTGCTAGGGTTAATTATTTCCTTTTATCAGAGCACTTTGTACTTGTAGTAAGATGAAATATGATCCCCCCCCCCCAAAGATATCAGGTCTTAATCTCTGGAATCTGTAAATGTTACCTTATTTGGAAAAAAGATCTTTGCAGTTATGATTAAGTTAAGACTCAAAACGGGGAGATTATCCTGGTTTATCCAGGTGGATCCTAAATGCCATCATGTGTATCTTTATTAGAGGGAAGCAGAGGAAGATTTTGTACAGAGGAGAAGGTGATGTGAGGACAGGGCAGAGGGAAACTTGAAGATACTGGTCTTGAAGATTGGAGTGATGTGGCCATAAGTCAAGAAATGTTGGAAGCTACAGGAAGTTGGAAGAGACAAGGAATGGATTCTCCACTAGAATCTCTGGAGGGAATGCAGCTATGTCAACACCTTGTTTTCGGTCCAGTGATACTGATTTCAGACTTCTGGGCTTTAGAACTGTTGAGAACGAATTTCTACTGTTTTCAGGCACCAAGTTTGTGGTAATTTGTTACAGCAGCCACAAGAAACTAATACAGTACTATTTCCTGATATTTCCTATTTATCCCCAAATCCTTTGAATTCAAATCTTTGTCAGTAGTATTATCAAGGTGGTTTTCATTTTCTCCAAAAATATTTTGCAAAATGTTGGCTGCCTGCTCTATTTATTGACTCACATAGCAGTGCAAGCCTTTCCTTCTCTCTCACCTTCCCTCTTTTCCTCATTCCTATCCAAGGACTCTTTGTTCTGTCTATATGATATTTTAGTTTTGTCTCTTTCTGTGTTGTCTGCCCTCTGGAATATATCAGGAGAGTCATATTCTCATCTTTCTGGTAAAAAAAAAAAACCCTTTATTATTAGGAGCCAAACCGATATGGATTTCTCCAATGAGAAGAAATGTGAACATCCCTTATGGCTGCAAAGACCTGGCAGTTACTGTTAACGTCATTTTATGCTCAATACCATGTAAGGTACCTTTTCTTTTTGGTATGTCTTAAAACATTTTTATATACTTAGTAATGTCAAAAGAAAATTCAGAGAGCTCTACTCAATGTGAATATTTTATTGAGTGAGAAACAAACCACTAACAGGGAGATTTCAAATGGAAAGTAGTTAGAGCTTGGCTTTCAGTAGTTATAGTTTGATTTATAAAGGATGAATGAGTAAGCACTTGTTTTCTCTTGTGATTGGTTACCAGAAACATATTCCTTTTCATTGCATAAACTTACCTGTTTGTAGCTGGTAAGCTAGGAAGCTGGAAAGTCATGATGTAATAAGGACATGAAGAAAGCTTAAGTTTTGCTTAAGGTCAGCATTTCTGGTAAATCAGGACAGTTAAGTTTTGGTTATATGACTGAGTTTTTGATCTAGTGGTATATTCAAACAGTGACCTCTATTTTGTGTTTTCTTTAACAGAAATAAATGTGGGCATCTGGGGTCTAAGTACCTAGGATAAAATCTCAGCTCTAGCAGTTCTTGATTGTATAACTTTTTGTAAACTGCTTTTCTAACCTGTTTAAGCCTTGGAATTTCTCATCTGTAAAGTGTGTAAAGTATGGATAGTAGTAAGGTTATTCTAAGGATTAAATTAGTTAATATATGCAAAGCACTGTGACACAGACAGTGTCTGACACGTAGCAAATGCTTGACAAATGCTGCTCTTTTCACCATCATCATCATCAAGATCATTGTCATTGTCTAGGGTGAAGACGGTGCCATCTTATCTGTGTTTCTATCAGAGCAGGAACAGTTTCCATCTCATATCCTTACCATCCCTTTAACCTGGCTCTCCTGCTGTAAGTGGCAGACCTCAGGCAGCACATACATTTCTATTCACACTTGACCAGGAGGAATTAACAAAAGCCTTTCCTTTTGAGATGGGTCTTATTTTTATGAGCCATTATTGTCTGTCAGAACCAATAATTTGGTTGAATTACTTAAAAGAATATTTAAATTTCTCAATCTCACTTTGTAGTATATGGGTAATTTACTACAGGCAAAATTTTCATGTATATACACATTTATGCAAAATTTTTAACCACCTTTGAAATTGAGGAATGACTATGGTTTTGTTATATTCATTCATTCAGCAAATATATATTGAATTCCTACTGAGTGCCCAGCTTCTGTGTTAAGTCCTGGGAGGCTAGCAGTGAACGAAACAGACATGGTTCCTTCCCTGTGGATTTTACAATCTAGTGAAGACAGACTAGAAAAATAAGCTAATAAAATAATAGCAAATTGAGTCAGGTACTATGAGGGCCACAAACAAGATTCTGAAGTGGAGATAGAGAGCAGCAAGGTTACATGGGGCAGGAGGGTGGCAAGGAAGGCTCTCTGAGGAGTGGACATTGAGGAGAAATTCGTAGGATGAGAATGAGTCTAACATAGAGGGGCTGCACAAAGAACATTCTAGTTAGAGACTATAGCATATGTTAATGTGTTAGAAGACGACAAAAAATACCAGGATGTCAATAGGGAAGAGGACAAGGCTAGGAGCCATAGGAGATGGTTTTATAGGGATAGGCAGGTGCTAGATCACGCAGGAAATGACAGGTCCTTGGAAGGAGTTTGGATTTCATCCTAAATGCAGTGGGAAGCCTTTGAATTGTTTTAAACAGTGGAGTTTTAAGACGGTGCCTCTTATGGCTGTGAGAGGGCTGAGGGAGGTGGGCCTTGGTGGTTGGAGGAGGGGAGTGAGAGAGTTCAGTTGGTTTGCCCTTGGCATCAGTTCAGACAGAGATAATGTTTTGTGGACTAGGGCCCCAGAAGCCTGTAAGAGACAGATCAGCCATGTTTTTAGAAGGTAAAATCAAAAAGGCCTGTTGATTGATTGGATCTGGGGTCTGAGGAAAAGGGAGGGATCAGGAATTATGTCAATGTTTTACCGTAATAATAAAAGAAATGTAACTCATGAGATTAGTCATGGTTCTTCTTGTTAGCAAATAATTTTTATCTAGGATGTATGCAGGTAGGATTAGTATATGTAGCCATAATATCATATAGCTATCTGTGTTTCTAAATCAATTTGATTTTGCTCTAAGACCAAAGTTGTTTCATTGCTTAGAAAGCTCTGCCTTGATTAGTGCCTTTAATAGCCATTAATGTAAATAGAAGTGTTTTAAATTTTGATTAGGACAGTTAAACTTTGCTAAATCAGACTGATTGCAAAATTGACTTAAATGGTTTGAGTTATGTAACATATTCAAGGAAATCAGTTTTATTACTTTGAAATTCATAGAGCATCTCAAACTAGACTAAGAAAATACTGCCAAGTAGAGGAGATCCCATAGGACCCATGTTAGTGGTTGATAAGATGGTTTTAATTAGCATTGCAAGTATTTGTAATTGAATGTTTCTATAATTGTTGAAATTTTTATTCTATGGTAGATTAAACACATCCATATCAGTTTTATTTACATTAGTTCCTTGATAAGATCCTTTTAAAAGTAAATACTACAGACATTATTCTATGTTCAAATTACTCCAATTTGTTATTAATAGAGTACCAGCAACAGAGCTTTACAGTTTTATAACACCTCAGTCAATATTTAAATGTCTTCAAGGTATACAACATGAAATAAGTCTGCTTAAAAATTCAAGTTGAGCAGAACTGCAGAGCATCTGTGAGCTTTCTTATTGTTCTGTTATTATCCTGAGTAGACATTTCTTATTTAACATCCATCCATGCAACCGAGGGAGACTAACTTCTCTTCCAAGTAGGCTCCTCACAGCTCTTGGCAGACATTTTGATGGACATCTTGATAGATAAGAAACAATACTTGTGTTCCCTTTATAACCTTCAACCCCAATGGTAGTTCAGCCTGTCTGATCATTGTAAGTGTTAGGGAGCAACCCCTAAATGAGCTCATTTTATTTAGGGATCATGTTAAATCAGATACTTTTTAATGTTGATATGAAATTTCTCTCTGTAGCTTTTCCTCATTCATTTTAGTTTGACTTATGGAGCTACACAGGACATGTCTACTGCCCTTCTCCACAAGAGAATGTGTGCATTTGCCTCTACACCCACATTTATATCAACATCTAGCTCTGCATCTACCTCCACAACTGCATCATAATCCATGTCTATGTCTATGTATCTGTCTCTCTACATTTTTAGAGTTCTCTGGGATCTCCTTTAGTCCAGGATAAATATCTCTTTTTTCCTTCAGTGGTTCCTCAGCTTAGTTTTGAGTCCCTTTTCTGAAGACATTTTGTCTGGTCTATCTTTGTGTGGCATTAACTTAAATGTGAAGCAAAATTTTTCTTTTCTGAAAGGGTTTTGATTGACTTTCTCTAGTTTCCAAAGCTTTTTTTCACTCACGCTAATAAGCCTCAGGGGAAAAAATTGTGCAGTTTTGGTTGTCCTCTGTTGGACAGATAGCATTTCCTTGAGTCAGTTCTGGGGCTACTGCCATCTGAAGTTTTGCCACCTTAGACGTGTTACGTTCATGACTCTGCCATTCTTAGAAATGAAAACTCCCTTTTTATGCTCAGTTTGGGGAATCTGAACTTATGGAAGTGAGGCCGCTTCTCCTCCTCAACCATGGAACTCCACAGCCTTTGTGTTTTCCCTTCCTAAACACTCTAGCATGATATCCGTAGGCTTAGAGTTTTGAAAACAAAGGCCTATTTAGGGTTGGCTTGGGAGTGGTCCGCCCCATCTGGCTCTTCTCTTTTTTACCAGAAAAGACTCTTAACTCCCCCCTTAGGCCAAGGCAAGTCCAGATCTGAAGTACGTAAAGGCTTAGCCAATATTCCATTTATTCAACAAATAATTGTTCAGTGCTTATTCTCCCTACTCTCTGTCAGGTACTATTTTAGGTGTTTGGTGAATAACGGTAACCAAACAGACAGTATTTCTACCTTCGTGCAGCTTATATTCTGGTGAAGGGGACAGATGCTAGCTAATAAACATGATATACAACTAAGGATTATATAATAGTTAAAGGTGATCTGTACTACAGAGAAGGAAAGTAAAACACTCTCCTGTGGGGAGTGGGGAGTCCAATTTTTACTCCCCAGTTAAAATAAGAAATTAGGTTTTCCAATGTTATTCTGTTATATTAAAAGTCCCAATAAATTGCCCAGCTATAATCATCACTGCTGTCCCTGAGTGCCTATGGTGTGGCAGGTGTGTGGTAGATATTATCACATTTAATTCTTATACCAGTACAAATATTACAGAGCACTTACTATATTCTAGGTATGTTCTAGATATATACATTCTAGATAATGTGTTAAGCACTTTATGCAATGCTGTCTCACCTATCTTACCACTTGGGAAATTAAATATAATATCGTCATTTTTCAGAGGAGAAAGTTGAGAATTTATGAGGTTAGGTAAGTTGTTCCAGGTGACACAGTCCTAAGGGACAAAGTAGGGATTCAAAATTGAAGTCAGTCTAGCTGAAGCCCAGAGCCTTCCCTCAGATCCTGGACCACCTCCCAAAGGTATGACTCTGTCCCTCTGTTGCCCCCTGCCTGCCTCAACACCAGCATCTACTGATCTTTTTTTCAAAAACAGTGGGACATATGTCATTAATGCCATCATTCATTTATTCATTCAATAAGTATTGATTGTGCTAGGATTCGGATTTTCAAAGATGGAGAAGTAATAGCCCCCACCTTGAACAGACTCATGGTATGATGAGGAAGTAGATATATGCAAAAATTTATTTTCATAAAATCCAGTCAATTTTTTTTTTTTGCTGTACGTGGGCCTCTCACTGTTGTGGCCTCTCCCGTTGCGGAGCACAGGCTCCGGACGCGCAGGCTCAGCGGCCATGGCTCACAGGCCCAGCCGCTCCACGGCATGTGGGATCCTCCTGGACCAGGTCACAAACCCGTGTCCCCTGCATCGGCAGGCAGACTCTCAACCAATGCACCACCAGGGAAGCCCGGAAATGTAAATTTTAAATACCATTCATAAGAAAAGGGAACCCTCCTATACTGATGGTGGGAATGTAAATGTGTGCAGTCACTATGGAGAGCAGTACAGAGGTCCCTTAAAAAACTAAAAATAGAGTTGCCATATGATCCAGAAATCCTACTCCTGGGCATGTATCCGGAGAAAACTCTAATTCGAAAAGATACATGCACCCCAATGACACAAAAAGACAAATATCATAGGATATCACTTATATGTGGACTCTAAAAAAATGATACAAATGAACTTATTTACAAAAGAGAAACAGACTCACAGACTTCAAAAAACAAACTTGTGGTTACCAAAGGGGAAAGGCAGGGAATTTGGAATGAACAGATACACACTGCTATATATAAAATAGGTAAACAGTAAGGTCCCACTGTATAGCACAGTAAGTATTCAAAATCTTGTAATATCCTATAATGGAAAAGAATCTGAAAAAGAATACATATATATATTTACAATGTTACTATATACATATATATATATATATATACACATAACTGAATCACTTTGCTGTACACCTGAAACGTTGTAAATCAACTATACTTCAATAAAAAATAAATAAATACCATACACAGTATGTAATTGTTAAGAGTTGGGTTCCCTGTAGTTCTGAAAAGAACACATGTTTTAGACCTTGAGTCAATTTATCTTGTCTCTTTTAGGGAAGTCTACTTATATATCACATATTATTACTCCAATTGTGTATCACTAGAATGGTGCTGTTACCTCATATGCTTCAGTAAGGGGTGGTTGTGTTGACAGCAGGGAAGACCACGTGAAGAAGACAATGATGAACTTGAAACTCCCAAACAGAAGGTTTTCCCAGGGACTTGGTGGCCAATTCATTTACAAACAGCACATAAGCAACATTACCATTCAATTGAAATAATCATTCTTAATCTGTCCACATATCAGCCTGGCTCCCTTTCAAGGCAGGTTGACACATATAGTGCCTTTCTGCAAATTAATAAAAGATGTTCCCTCTAGGCAGATGAGTTACCAAATGGCACCACTTTTCCCAGCTATTGAAGTCCAGCCCCGGGGCATACCACTTGGTCAGCATAACTCCTGGCTAGATTTTGCCCCCCATTTGCCCCTTCCGGCATCTGGGTGAAATGTACAAATTGCACAACTGACTGACAATAGCAGTCCCCTTCCTCTTTTTTTTTTGTTTCATTTCATTTCCTTTCTATTAGGTGATAGTAAAAGAATTGAGGAGATATTTTCAGGGAGCAACATTTTCATATTCTTTTTAAGAAAATTGTGGTAAAATATACATAACAAAATTTACCATTTTAACCATTTTTTAAGTGTAAAGTTCAGTGTCATTAAGTACAATTCACACTGCTGTGCAACCATCATGATCGTCCATCTCCAGGACTCTTTATTTTGCATAACTGAAATTCTGTACTCATCAGACCGTAACTCAAAATTACCCCTTCCACACAGCCCCTGGAAACTACTCTCTGTCTCCATGAATTTGACTACTCTAAGTATCTCATATAAGTGGAATCATACAGTATTGTGTGTGTGTGTGTGTGTGTGTGTGTGTGTGTGTGTGTCTGGCTTATTTCACTTAGCATAATATATTCAAGGTTCGTCCATATCGTAGCATGTATCAGAACTTCCTTTTTAATGCAGAATAATATTCTATTATATGTGTATACCAGGTTTAGTTTATCCATTCATCTGTTGATGGACATTTGGGTTGCTTCCATCTTTTTGGCTATTGTGAATAATGCAGCTATGAATATGAATGTACAAATATCTGTTCCAGTCCCTGCTTTAAATTCTTTTGGATATATACCCAGAGGTGGAATTACTGGATCATATGTTACTTCCATATTCTAGAAGTTTGCTGTTTATTAACTGAAGTTTTCTTGAAAAGTCTAGCACTTAAATTGCCATTTTTTCTTGCAACAAAGGCATAAAACATATGTAACTCGTATACTGAGTAATCTGTATTCAGTTCTCTTTTCTGCACCTTCAGAAATGCTCTGTTATGTTCCTGGCTGTTTATAATATCTTGGAATAGTCCATAACTTTCCAGTCACTTTTAGTTGCTAAAGACTAGTACACCCAGTTAAAGACTCTAGGCTCCCCACTTTCCCCACCCTTCCCCCCTCCCCTTAGTTCAAGCTTGACTGAGGGATTAGCAGGGGTAAGGGGTAAGATCTGCTCTTTTTTTTACATCTTTATTGGGGTATAATTGCTTTACAATGGTGTGTTAGCTTCTGCTTTATAACAAATTGAATCAGTTATACATATACATATGTTCCCATATCTCTTCCCTCTTGCGTCTCCCTCCCTCCCACCCTCCCCATCCCACCACTCTACGGGGTCACAAAGCACCGAGCTGATCTCCCTGTGCTATGCAGCTGCCTCCCACTAGCTATCTATTTTACATTTGGTAGTGTATATATGTCCATGCCACTCTCTCGCTTTGTCACAGCTTACCCTTCCCCCTCCACATATCCTCAAGTCCATTCTCTAGTAGGTCTGTGTCTATATTCCTGTCTTACCCCTAGGTTCTTCATGACATTTTTTTTTCTTAAATTCCGTATATATGTGTTAGCATACGGTATTTGTCTTTCTTTTTCTGACTTACTTCACTCTGTATGACAGACTCTAGGTCCATCCACCATGTGTGTTCCTTCCTCTGCTATATTTTGGAAGAGTCTGACAAGGATAGGTGTTAGCTGTTCTCTAAATATTTGAAAGAATTCGCCTGTGAAGCCATCTGGTCCTGGGATTTTGTTTGTTGGAAGATTTTTAATCACAGTTTCAATTTCAGTGCTTGTGATTGGTCTGTTCATATTTTCTATTTCTTCCTGATTCAGCCTTGGCAGGTTGTGCATTTCTAAGAATTTGTCCAATTCTTTCAGGTTGTACATTTTATTGGCATAGAGTTGCTTGTAGTAACCTCTCATGATCTTTTGTATTTCTGCAGTGTCAGTTGTTACTTCTCCTTTTTCTTTTCTAATTCTATTGATTTGAGTCTTCTCCCTTTTTTTCTTGATGAGTCTGGCTAATGGTTTATCAATTTTGTTTATCTTCTCAAAGAACCAGCTTTTAGTTTTATTGCTCTTTGCTATCGTTTCCTTCATTTCTTTTTCATTTATTTCTGATCTGATCTTTATGATTTCTTTCCTTCTGCTAACTTTGGGGTTCTTTTGTTCTTCGTTCTCTAATTGCTTTAGGTGCAGTGTGAGGTTGTTTATTTGAGATGTTTTCTATTTCTCAAGATAGGATTGTATTGCTATAAATTTCCCTCTTAGAACTGCTTTTGCTGCATCCCATAGGTTTTGGGTCGTCATGTCTCTATTGTCATTTGTTTCTAGGTATATTTTTATTTCCTCTTTGATTTCTTCAGTGATCACTTCGTTATTAAGTAGTGTATTGTTTAGCCCCCATGTGTGTGTAGTTTTTACAGACCTTTTCCTGTAATTGATATCTAGTCTCATAGCGTTGTGGTCGGAAAAGATACTTGATACAATTTCAATTTTCTTAATTTACCAAGGCTTGATTTGTGACCCAAGATATGATCTATCCTGGAGAATGTTACAGGAGCACTTGAGAAAAATGTGTATTCTGTTGTTTTTGGATGGAATGTCCTATAAATATCAATTAAGTCTATCTTGTTTAATGTATCATTTAAAGCTTGTACTTCCTTATTTATTTTCATTTTGGATGATCTGTCCATTGGTGAAAGTGGGGTGTTAAAGTCCCCTACTATGAATGTGTTCCTGTCGATTTCCCCTTTTATAGTCTCCGGAGGGCGTCTGTTCTTCGTTCAGACAGGACGGGGTTAAAGGAGCCGCTGATTCGGTGGCTCTGGCTTGCTCGGGCCGGAGGGAGGGAGGGGCATGGAGTGTGGGGCGGGCCTGCGGCGGCAGAGGCCAGCGTGACGTTGCACCAGGCTGAGGCGCGCCGTGCGTTCTGCCGGGGAAGTTGTCCCTGGATCCTGGGACCCTGGCAGTGGCGGGCTGCACAGGTTCCCCAGAAGGGGGGGTGTGGATAGTGACCTGTGCTCGCACACAGGCTTCTTGGTGGCGGCAGCAGTAGCCTTAGCGTCTCATGCCTGTCTCTGGGGTCCGCGCTTTTAGCCGCGGCTCGCGCACGTTTCTGCAGCTCCTTTAAGCAGCGCTCTTAATCCCCTCTCCTTGCGCATGAGGAAACAAAGAGAGAACAAAAAGTCTCTTGCCTCTTCAGCAGGTCCAGACTTTTCCCCAGACTCCCTCCCGGCCAGCCCGTGGCGCACTAACCCCTTCAGGCTGTGTTCACGCTGTCAGTTCTCTCCCTGCACTCCGACCGAAGCTCAAGCCTCAGCTCCCAGCGCCACCCAACCCGGTGGGTGAGCAGACAAGCCTCTCATGCTGGTGAGTGCCGGTCGGCCCTGATACCCTGTGCGGGAATCTCTCCGCTTTGCCCTCTGCAGCCCTGTTGCTGCGCTCTCCTCTGTGGCTCCGAAGCTCCCCCCCACCGCCACCCGTTGTCTCCACCCGCGAAGGGGCTTCTAGCGTGCGGAAACCTTTCCTCCTTCACGGCTCCCTCCCACTGGTGCAGGTCCCGTCCCTATTCTTTTGCCTCTGTTTTTTCTTTTGCCCTGCCCAGGTACGTGGGGAGTTTCTTGACTTTTGGGAGGTCTGAGGTCTTCTGCCATAGTTCAGTAAGTGTTTTGTAGGAGTTGTTCCATGTGTAGATGTATTTCTGATGTATCTGTGGGGAGGAAGGTGATCTCCGCGTCTTATTCTTCCGCCATCTTCCCCCTCTCCCCCAAGGTCCTACTATTCCATGCACCTCCCTTCCTGTCCTTAGGTTATGGCTCCCCATGGGTATGAGGAGTGAAAGGGAAAAGAGCCTACCTCTTGGCCTTTACTCTCCTTTTCTAGACATTCCCATAGAGAGTCATTTCCTTGGCTGCAACCTGCAAGTTTCTATGTTTAGCCCCACCTGCAATCGATTAAGTTACTATTGGGCCCTGTTGAAACTTATTAGGATTCTTTGGCTTTGTCCTCCGCCCCTAACTGATGGGATCCAAAACTATCTGTGTTACACATAACCTGTGTATGTTGGTACGTGCGTATCTTCCTCAGTTCATCCCTGAGTCATTTTGCTGGATTCCCCCTGTTGTCAGATGCTTTTGGTAACCCATGTACTGACAGCTTCTTGGGGCAGGAATTTTTGTGGATCCATTATGTTTGGATTTTACTTGTTTACACTTTAGAGTTTAAGCTTAGTGATTCCCAGTTGTGAAAGCACATCTTATTTCCAGATCTTAGTGCTAAGCACTGAAGTGAACTTTGGCATAGACTCTGACTTTCCCCTTAGCCCGGCCTGCCGGTGTTTGATAAATACTGCGTGCTGCTTGGTGCACCTCCTAGTTATCCTTCTTCATAAACTAACTCATAAAAATAAGGGTTTAAATTTTTTTTAATTTCCGTAAAAAATTTAAAAATTAAAAAATATAAAAAGAAAAATATCACTTGAAATTACATTATCTGAGAATAAATACTGTTGCCACTTTTAATGTACATATATATGTTATATATTTATATATAAAACAAATTATATATATCAAATATATATATTGCGATCACATAATATATGGAGTTTTATATCCTTAATTTTTCACTTAGTATGAATATTTTCCCATGTCAGTAAGAAATATGATCGCTAATAGGCATATTACGTTCTATTGTATTTAGCACAATTTAGTTGATAATTTTCCAGATTTGAAGCATTTATAATAATAATATCTAATATTTACTTAGTACTTACTGTGTGCTAGCCATACCTTTGATGCTTTACATATATTAACTCATTTAAATAAAAGTAATAACATACTTTTGAGATCCCCACTTTACAGGTGAGAAAACTGAGGCATAGAGAAGTTAATAATGAAAGTCATAAGGTTGTCATTGGAAGCTGGTGAAGTTATAATTGGAATGCAGCTAGTCTGGCTCTAGAACTTGAAGTCCTAACCATTATCCTATTACTGTCTGACTCACTGTATAAATATCTTTGTGGAAAAAAAATCTTTATCTGCATTTCTGACAGTTTCTACTAGGAAGATTCTTAGAGGTAGAATAACTGGGTTAAGAGTTATGAAGTCTTTCAAACTCTTGAAGAATGCTGTATAGTTACCCTTTGAAAAATTCATACCAGTTTGCATTTACATCAATAGTGGGAAGAGCTTCCAGGCACACTGACTTCTATCAGTGTAATTTAATTCCTCTTTTATTACCTTGAATTTGGGATCTCTCTGAATGGTTAAAATAGTTGAAGGATCAGGGATCCCCTAAAAACAAAGGAAGTACAATTTTATACAAATGAGTCATTTGTATGTATACCTCAGATAGTACTATAACCTTGTTTTATTGATTTGTACATAAATGACTTTATGTCATCACTACTATATGTGTGATTGTGTACTCTGACTGCTTGTGCCCAAGATTTGGGGGTCATTACACCTGTCAAGGGTACCTTTCAAAATGTGGCTTTATTTTGACAACTGCTGTCACAGGTGATATTTAGACTACTTTCTCAAGCTTTTAGGCAGTTGGAAGTCATATTACGTTAATGATCTTATACTGCTCTTTGGCTTAAAAAAATAACACAGTAAAAAAATATCCTGCTCAAAGGTATTTTTACTTTGCATTTGCTTTATGTGATGTGCAGAAAGTGTTACATGTATCTGCATTTCCAGGTAATAATAACCTTTGTTAATCTAGGTTTTATCTCTGGAACAAAAATTCTCTACTACCATCCTGAATTCAAGGAACACTAAGACTAGCAGGCAGAAATCCCAATTATTTTTTAAAGAAAAGTTGAAAATTCCATGCACATATAACAGGGAAGAAAATTTTAGCAATTTCTACAGTGATCTGGACAACTTCAATTGGGAGTCTAAATTCCTTGTGATGGGATGAAAATCAATCATCTGTCCTTCACTAGTTCTTTGGGTTAGTATTTTATCATCACTATTTTCTGAATCTTCATCGAATCACATGTTTCAGGCTTCATTAAGATTCTGTGTCTTTTAGTGACAGGTACAGCTTAGATTTTAAATGATTTAAAATCTAAGAAGTAAGTGCGCACAGAGGGGCATGCAAGAGGCTGGTAACTTGGAGCAAAATAACAAACACGCATTCTACTGTGTAACATCTTGAAGCCTGTGTTGCTTGTGATTCTTTATAGTTTTTATTTTTAAGTGTGACTCTTGGTTGAAGCTTTGTCTTGAACAAAATGCTGTTGTTAATAGCGTATGAAATGACTGGAGCTGTGCTGAGGAAAAAAAGAAGTCAGCTGAAGGATTTAAAGCAGACCACTGCAAACCAAACGTTGCAATTATCTGCAGCTGAAAACAAGTAGCTTTTAATGTGTCCATTTGACCAAGAAGAGAGAGGAGAATTATAGACCATTGCTCTTTCCTCTCACACATACTCTGTCTTCTTCTTTATATAGTTTATCATCCATAATTTCAGGATGTATTTTGCTTCTTTAAGCTGTTTTATCTGTAGGCTTATGAGGTCACTCATGTGTGAATTCCTTTGTTAGTCATCTCACCTTTTGCCTTGATGATAGAAAATTGATCAGGCCTAAAGTACAAGTTCAATAGACAACCCCCTTGGTCCTTTGTCTAGGAGAATAGCTACCATTGAAGGCCATAAGCAGGTTGCTATTAATATGACAGCCTGCTCTATCTCCCACTGTAATTTATAATGAAATACCTAATCTCCATTATTTTGATCCAAGCAGGCGATCCCATGAAAAAGTCTTTTCATCCAGTTCCCAATGGCTGTTACATGAGAAATGGCAAACCAATAATTTTTGTCAAGTTTTTTAAGCCAACAGAAATGCTTTTCCACTGCTACAGTTTCAAAAGGCACAGATAAAGCTCATTCACTGAGATGAATGAAAAAGCCATCTGGGGTTTTTCTTTTTGACTTCCTTTCCTTTTCTCCATCCTTGTAATCAAATTTGAGCAAAATCAAATGGGGCTTTCTATGAAAGTACCTTTTGTTGATCTGAACGAGCTGGTAATTTACAAAATACCCTTCCTTTGTGAGGAAGGCTAAAGAAAAAAGAATCAGTAGCTTTTAAAGCTGGGCCTTAGTGGGACTCTAAATGCAATGAAAGCAGTCTGTGTTGAGAGATTGAAATGCATTTCAAAGCCAGGCCTGACTTGGGTACAAGGAAGAACAGACCTATGTGCATTTTGTAGGAAGAAAAATGTGAATGGAAAAGGGAGAAAGGGAGAGAAACAGGGGGAAATCTGGATAATACATTAAAGTAACCATAATTTTGGAGATGCATTCGTCTTGTTGAAATTGTGTTCGTAACCAGTGATACCGAAGTCGGATATTTGCTCAATCAGGATGCTCAACAATTTAGCCTTTAAAGTTTGGAGCTGCCTGTGTTTGTGGAGAAAGTCGGCTCGTGAAGTGTGTGATGTTTTTCTCCAACTTTTTCTTTTTCTTCTTTGCTTTGGGATCCTGTGGGAAGTACCTCAAGAAAATCTGAAGATGCTAATTTTCAGACAACTAATATTTGCTATTTTTTCCCTCTTTTTGCCTATTAGATTTCCTCGTGGCAGTGATTCTTCTTCACCCCTTTGAATTCAGAAGGATGGCATAGGTACCTTGAAAACAGTAAGTAATGTGTGATATTTTCTTCAATTACTGTTAATAGCTAATCATAGTAAAGCTGAAATTTGGTTATTGGAGGATTTTGGAATCATCATTCATGCCTAGAAGGAAAATAGGTTTTGTGCAGCATTTGCGTTATTTGATGTGAATTACTTTTGGTTTGATTTAACTGTTTATCAACAATATTGTGCTAATGAGCATCTTTTCCACTACTGCTTTACCCAGTATATTCTGTGATAGCTAAGTATTGTGTGGCATGTAGTGTATGCATTCTTAGCATAACAGTTCAAGAAACAATGCAAAAAATTGCAGGAAACTATCTTTGGAGATGTTATGTTTTGTTTCATGTACCACACAGGCTTCCTCACACATTTATAGTTTTGATTCCTATCAATCATGCTTTCTAAGGGACCTTTCTACTTGTGCTTGAAGTAAAATTCTTGTATAAATTACATGAGCTTATTTCTTCAAAATAAATATCCAGAGAGAGAAGCAAGAGTTGTTTTGATATTATAAATAAATCAATTTTAAGGTGCTTTAAGCTACATTTCCTATAATTTAATCAAACATTATAACCAAATAACAAAGCTTTGTTTAGAGATATTATCCCCTTTTAAGAAAAGTGAAAAGTCCATTTTCAGCTTCCTAAAAATAAGACAGACTTGTGTTATCTAAAGACATGATACTTTGGACATGATACTTAGAGTACACGTCACAAGTATGTTTTAAACGTAAGTGCAGCATTGGCATTTTTAAGTAACTATGGTGCATCTTTTAAATATGTAAATACCTTAATCAGAATGAAGCAATATGGGGCAGAATCAGTTCTAATGTCTCCTTGATGGTTTGAACAGTATCTTCATTAGTGTGGGCACTGCCAAATCGAGTGTGACCTGAGAATTCCACGTAGGCAATCATGAGACTTTTCTTTCTGGAGCCAGGAAACAAGTTTTAATGAAACCAAGACCTATGTTGTTTAATCCTTAAGGTAACCATCAGAGATTTTAGAGATGCTGAAATGGGAAATAGGATCCAGATGGTTTCACAGAGGTCTCTATGAGGGCCAAACACTTTCCCCTTCTAACTATTCCTTATAGCAAATCTAAAGTCCTGGAAGTTTGTATTTAAGATGAAGTCTGTCTTCTACGCTTTTGCTGCTTTAGGTCTCTTTTCCAACTTCCTACAAATTTATCTTTGCCTGTGGTTTTGAGCCATTTGCTGCCTCCTAATGCCTAACTTTAAAATAGCACACATGGCGAACTGCCAGAAAGGTGGCAGTGGGGTATTGGTTTGTGCTGGTATTGAAGTTCCAAGGTTGTTGTTACCCATAATTTACAACAGTTGCTACAAAACAGATGATTAAAACCTGAGGAGTGGCAGGGAGGGAGAAGAGTAAAATTAATTGGTGCACTTCTTCATGGATCTAAGTGTGGTTTCTTCCTGTGAAAATAAGTTGGATTGTTGTGTTGTCTACGTGGCCACAACAGTCTGTACTGTGCCATTGCAATCACTGCCTACAGTCTTAGATTGATAGAGCACAATATTAAAGAGCTTTTGTTTGAAAGATGTACTTAATTATACCATTTATACAGATTTTTTTCTCATAATATTGATTTCATTCCTTTTTTATAAAAATTAAGCTTGTTGTTAGGCTAAGATTGTTGCTATTTTTTTTAGTTCTTAAAAGAAAAAGCTTATTATTTAGGCATATCATTGTTGTTTTATTGCTAAGCCAAATTAGTACCTGAGCAATAATACTTTGTCTTTTACTTACTAATTTCATGTCTAGTCAATCTTGTAAGCATTTTGCAAAGTTTCTCTTCTGTGTTATCTTTAAGTACTTTTGGTAAGAGCTAGAGGTAATTTGTTTTGGAGTAGTTGTAAAGAACGACTGTCAAGACATGTTAAGGAATGGATAATCAGGCTTGAAGATCAGCTAAGGTCCCTGCTTGCTTGGTTTATCAAGGACTGCCTGCTTTAGAGCTCTTGTTAGTGGAGAAATGAATGTTTCCTCTTTCTGTCAACATAGGTATGAACATTGTTCCGTAAGCACCTTCATTTGGGGGAACTGGAGAGCTAGGTATTTCCCGGCTAACCGTTGGGGCAAGGGAAGCTTCTCAACTCTTTTGCTTACAGCCCTTCTATTCCTGGGTATAACAACTCATATGCCATACACTGTACTATTTGCTAAGCCAAAACAAAAACAAAGACAAACAAACAAACAAAAACCCACTTCTGGAAAGTTTAGAAATCTGGATCTTTGTGGTATCTTCAGAAGTTATCAGAGGAAAGGAAAAGGTCACACGTTTATCAAAACTCTGAAGCATCTGAGATTTATTTTAAATTTGTTTAAAGATTTATTTTAGATTTGTTTTCCTTTGTGTAAAAATAAAATTTCCTTGGGTTTTGCATCAGGAACTGGGTGCTACCTTTCCATTACAATGATGGTATTGAGGTTTCAGTGCATTCATGGACTAGCAATAAAATCCAAAGGGGGAGATGAGGCTTGTATAGCCCTAATCCTTCCAGGGTAGGGGCCTGCGTAAGCTCTGTCAGTAGAAGCTATTATCTGCAGCAGGATGAGATAAATGTGTCCATGATTTGATGTACTGACAAGCTATGGATTGCCTGACTAAACAGGGTGTGTTACGTAGTCGCATTCTCTAGTGTTCAGAATGCAGGAAATTGATTGGCCTGGTTTTAATTCCAGTTTTGTATTGATGATGGGCTAATCACTGGCATCTTTGGGTCTTACTTCCCTCAGGTGTCAAATGGAATGTTATCTGTTGTTTGTTTCTTTTCTTGCCTCTTATGGATGGGGCAGACATTTTGGCGTGCATATGATGGTTGGGTCTGGTCAACTTATTTGGTAATGACGTGATGACAAAGAAAAGACCAAGTTTCTACAAATGATGCCTCATTGCTAATCCCAGATGGGAGCCAACATTAGATGACAAAGGGGACAGGACAAGAGAGTTTGGGGCAGGTTTTAATCAATGTCAAGGTCATTCCAATTATTGATCAAACAACTCTATGAAACTATAAGCATGACACCAGCATTTAAAGTGGAAGAGAATGCACCAATTTCCGTTGTGTCCTAAAATTCACTATGGGGAAACTGGGAGCATAATAGACAGAAAATCTCTATGTAACACCACTTTTTACAAGGGCTTTGATGCAGATTGTAAGATGACAAAATAGATATAAATAATGACTAAGTAATTATGCGTAGGGAAAATAAAATTTAGTTTAAGACAGGAAAAAAAGTGCAACACATCTGAAGGCTATATACTTCAATTTTTTTTTTTGAGTCACAGACTTGGCTCAGGGTTTTTAGCAGCTATAGCAACAATGAAAAAAAAAACATCGTTAAAAGGGTAACTTCCATATAGTGAGCATTTTGTACGTTTTAGCCCTAATCCTCATGAGAACCCCCAAATCTTGCTATCATTACCCTCATTTTATAGTGGAGATAATGCAGGATCAGAAAGATTCAGTGACTGGCCTCCGGTTACACAGGCAGCATGTGACTATGTGGATTAAATCCTGGGCTCTCTGATTCTTATAGCCTGGACCTTCCTGGGGTAACACAGATGTCAGCTGTCCCTGCAGTCTCTGACACATGCATAACCTCTTTCTGTTTTTGTCCAAGAAAGCTTTCAGTGAGTCTTTTGCTTGCACACCAGTATATTTTCTGCATAGGTTTTCTTTTAAGTTACTCAGGTCTTTGCTTCTGCTTTTTGGCTTAAGCAGTTGATGTTACACGGTTCTTGGAGCCTTGAACTTGATTGTCAGCAGTGTATCTCTTTTAGGAGAGGATGCCCAATCTGTCAGCCATTCAAAATTGCCTATGTTATTGTAGTCTAATGAGTATGTTCTTCAAAGAGTGAATTGGAGGCTAAAAAAAAAAAAGCCTTTTGATGTTCATAGACTCCTTATAAAGTGCTCTAAAACCAAGAAAGATTGTAGTTTTTTTTCCCCACTAAGAGAGTTACAAGAACAGATTTAATAATGTATAATACCCTTCCTCAGAAGGGCAAGCTCTCTTAACATATATAAGCTAGCTCAGTGCAGGTAAAAATACATGGGTAAAGTGAGTAAAATACATGGGTAAAAATGTGCTGTGAAAAAAATACCCCAAAGTTATTTTCAGTTTCTTTCATAAACTGAAGGAAGAGCAAAGTACTTTATCCTATTGTTTAGCATTCTAACAGTTCAAAGATAGGGGCAAGCAGGACACATGTGCAGAAGGAATGTTAAGGCTTCCCCTCCAGCTTCTGCTATGCAGAAAATTTGAATTCAGCTATGGCTTATGCATGAATTCAGGTTTTCTCTTGCTTGTTGGGGAAGCCAGATCTGGAAATAATGCCCTTTAAACACAGAGCAGACCTCTCTTCTCAACCTTGCTTGGATGACTTACCCAAAGCAACTTGGAAAATTTTTCTTTTTTGGACTTCTAGGTATGACCAAGAGAATGGTCACTTGTATTTTTTCATAGAAAATTCCAAAATGGACAAGTTACTTTTCTGGCCTTCAATAAAAAGAAAAAAAAAAAGTTCAGATGCCCACAGGGATAGCACAATCCATGATCAATACAGTGTGAAAATAAGAAAAAAGAAAGGGGGAGGGGCTAGAAGGATGAAGGGTGGTAGAGGACAGAGGATGAGGGAGAGAAAAGGAAAATTCCAGGGGATCAAAAATGTTTAAAGACTTTATATCCTAAAGTCACACAATTTTAGAGCTGCACTCTGCCTTAAAGAGTTTCTAACACTGGGGTTATCAACTGGGAGGATGAGCAGTAGGAGGGGAAGGGTGACCCCCAACCTGCCATGGGCAGCAGGACCTTCAGGTTGCTGTATATTGTTTCAGAAAGCATATGAACACGTTTAATATTATAGTATAATTTTATATTTGGAAAATTCAACAAATATTGTTATGTTAATAATTGAAACATCAGAAACTAATGCTCCACAGGATCATGGTCTGATGTCTGATGGAAATGTACAGAGGGTCAGTCATTCTCAGCCTGCAAAAACCTCTGGGTGAAAGGTGGGTAGCTGTATCAGAATGTGTTTGGTACTGAGGGGGCATTAGATTTTACATTTTAATAAAAAAGAGGGTATAGGATAAAACAGGTTAAGAAGCACTTATCTAGACCAAGAAGAGCAGGCTTGGGAGGTATTCGTCATTCAACAAATATTATTGAGCACTCTACTGGGTTTGACACTCAGTTGAGGATACGTTTGCAGAGAACTGGATATATAAATATGGAGCTCAGGTGAGTTCTGGACTCAAGATAGAAACCTGGGACCGTCTTGGAACAGAAATGTCAAGTAAGTTAAGGACTGAGAAGGGCACACTGTATTTAGCAACAAAGAGATTGTGATTGACTTTGCAAGGGCATTTTGGGTAGAGGGATGATGTGGAAACTAGATTGTGGTGGGCTAAGAAGTGAGTGGGAGGAATGAGAGAGGAGATTGCATCTATGGACGATTATTTCAGTCAGCCTCACTGGGGAAGGATTTGGGTCAAAGCTAGAGCAGAACTTGGGCATTAAGGGAGAGTTTTTTTAGATGGGAGCTAATTAAATGCAAAGTATTTTAATACATGTAAGATAGTTAAACAACTATTAATTCACTGAATGTTCATCAAAAATGCATTATGAGGTGGAATGTCAGATGAAGAATGCATAGTTCTGGCTCTCAGAAAGTTTGCAAGCTAGGTTACTCAATAAGGCCAATCACTAATCACAGTAATAGCCTGGAAATATTATGGCTCATCAAAGTAGTATAAACAGTGCTACGTGGATTAAAATATCAAAGATCAAAAGTTATTCACCTAGAGACTCCCCTGGTGGTGCAGTGGTTACGAATCCGCCTGACAATGCAGGGGGCATGGGTTTGAGCCCTGGTCCAGGAAGATCCCACATGCCACGGAGCAACTAAGCCCGAGCACCACAACTACTGAAACCCGCTTGCCTAGAGCCCGTGCTCCACAACAAGAGAAGCCACTGCAATGAGAAGCCCGTGTATCACAACAAAGAGTAGCCCCCGCGCACTGCAGCTAGAGAAAGCCTGCGCGGAGCAACGAAGACCCAACACAACCAAATAAATAAATAAACTTATTAAAAAAAAAAAGTTATTCACCCATGTGGGATCACGAAAGGTATTATGGAGAAAGCAGACCTTGAAAGGGTGAAAGATTACAACAGGAGGAGCTTGGGAACCAAAGCACAAAGAATTTGGGGGGTTGAGTTATTATACAACAGTCTAAAAGAGCATGGAGGGCACATTGGACTTTTATTGTGGGGGCTTTGAATTCCGAATTCATAGGTTTGGCTCAATTCTGTGAGCAAGTGGAAGGTTTTTGTATAAGATAAGGACATGGTCCACAGGTCTACGTTAGGAAAATGAACTTGGTTACCACACCTGGAAATGTTTGGAGTAGGTTGAAAGTAAGGAAGCTGGTTAAGAAACTTATGAAATAGACCAGGTGAGAGGGAACCAGAGGCTCAATCAGCGTAGTGACAGTAGGAATGGAATGAAAGAGAATTAATTCACTCATTAATTCAGCAGAAATTTACTTAGTGCTTACTATGTGTTAGGCTGACGTAGCGTCTCTAATCTCAAGGAGCTCCCAGCCAAATGTGTGATGTGAATAAGTTCCATAATAGAGGGATGAACTCAATGGAAAGAGATCACACAGGAGAGAGGGGTATGTGTGTGGAAGAAACCAGAAACCAAGGGAGTAGACTTTCAAGAAGGAAAGAGAGAGTGCTATTACCAAAGGGATAGAGTAAAAGGAGTCCTGAAATGATTCTGTTGGGTTTTTCAACATGGAGGATGTTAATGATGTTAGCAGCAGCAATTTCACTGAAGCAGAACTGTTATGGATTGAAGATTGATTGGGAGGTAAGGAATTGAGGACAGGGAGACAGGAGAAATATTTTAGAGATAAACATATGGTAGCTGCTGAGGTCAAGGTAGTGGAGAGTAAGAGATAAAATATGATTCTATGATTTTAAGTCTCAGGGAATGATGGCATCCCTTGGCAAAATAGAGAAGTCAGGAGAAAGACTTAATATTAAGGGAGCTTTGGTTTTGCCCTTGATTAAGTTTGAAATACAAATAGACATTTAGTCCATGGTTTGAAAAAAGGATAAAAAAAATTTTAAGTACTGTTAGGGCTACACACAGCTAGTTTTGATTTGTATGATAAGGCAGCTGAAGCCAAAGTCATAGAAAGTACAGTTGACACTTGAACACTGTGGGTTTGAACTACACAAGTCCACTTACATGCAGTTATTTTTCAATAGTAAATATTACAGACTACATGGTCGTTTGTTGAATCTGCAGATGTGGAGAACCATGGATATGGAGGGCCAACTATAAATTATAGTTGAATTAAACACCCCACCGCCACCAGTGGTTCAAGGGTCAACTGTAAAACTGTAGAGGGAGGAGAAGAGTACAGAGGACAGGAGAAAAGAATGAAAAAGAAGATTAGAAGCCAGTGAAGCTGACTAAAAAGAAGTGGTCAGAAAAGCAAAAGAAACCACCAGGGTGAGTTATGGCCGCCAAGGAGAATTTTGTTTTCATGGTGGTTTACTCTGGTGGTTAGAATGTTATTTATTTTAAAGCAGAATAAGTACCAAGAAAATGCCAGTGCATTTTGAGAGCTAAGAATTTTTGGTGTTCTTGGGAACCATTTGTTCCCAATTGGGAACAGCCATTTTAGTGGATTGATCAAAAAAATAGAAACCGACTTGCAAGGGGTTAAGGTGTGAGTAGGATTTCTTTTTTATTGTTGCAGGGAAGATGAGCAAAGATGAGATTGGCAAGGCTGAGAGGAAGACTGAGCACGTTTTTATGTATAACTATATGAGAAACAGGGTCATCAGGGGTGAGAACTGAAAGAAAAAGTGGATAATTGATGAAGAAAATTTGGGTAGACAGTATGATTTAGCTTCTATCTTGGTGTTTCTGTCAGAACTCAATGAGATAATGAATATGAATATCTGACACATTAGTTGGTTTTTAATAAATGTGACCTATTATTAGTAATTCGGAGTCAGGTGGAATAAAGAAAGCATTATTGATTACCTGCTCTATGCCAAGCCCGTGTTGTTTTACTTCACTTTCACAACAGCCCTCTGAGCTAGGCATTGTCAGTCAGTTTTATACACAATAAAACCTAGAGGTTGAGGCCTTGCCTAGAGTCACAACAAAGTAAATACAGAGCTGGGATTTGAACACAAGCCCATACTAAAGATACCATTAGGCCTTGTGATTTTTTTGAATAGTTTCGGTCTCACATGGGGTAAAGGAAGTAAGAGAGTAGCTTGAAGGAATCCTTATTGATGTTCTTTGTAAAATGAGAGGTTAGGTATCTGCTGAGAATGAGGAGGTCCATATAGAGAGAAGGGAATGAGATAAGTGAAAGACTTGAAACAGCAACTCCAGGGTGTTAGTGCATCATTAAGAGATGAAGAAAAGAGGTGAAGTTTAGGTAGCATGTAACCTTGTTACATAAGGATATCTTAAGGTGAGGTCTCTGATACTGCAGCAGTATCTTCTAAGTCAGGAATAAGCAATTTTTTTCTGTAAAGTGACAGATTGTAAATATTTTAGACTTTGTGGGTCATGTGGTCTCTGTTGTAGCTACTCAACTTAGTTGTTGTATCATGAAAGCAGCCATAGGTAATGCATAAACAAATGAGTGTAGCTGTGTTCTAACAGAACTTTATTAATGTTGGGCAGTGAAAATATTTCATATGGTATCATAGTGGATAATGTCCCTGTATATTATACATTTGTCTGAACACATAGAATGAACAACACCAAGAATGAACCCTAATGTAAACTGTGGACTTTGGGTGATAATGATGTGTCAGTGTAAGTTTATCACCTGTAACAGATGTACCACTCTGATGAGGGATGTTGATAATGGGGAGGCTGTGCATGCATAGGGTCAGGGGCTACATGGGAAATCTCTGCATCTCCCTCTCAATTTTGTTATGAACCTAAAATTGTACTAGGAGAATAAAGTCCTTAGAAAAAGAAAAAATAATGGACACTGAAATGTTAATATTTACACGTCATGAAATATTCTTCTTTTGATGTTTCTTTAATCACTTAAAAATGTAAAACCATTCTTAGCTTGATGGTAGTACAAAAATAAGCAGTGAGCCACATTTGGCCTATAGGCAGTAGTTTGCCCACTCCTGTTTTGGGTACTTCTTAGAATATAGCCTGGGTTTTACACTAGACCAACTCAATCAGAATAATTGGGGGATGGGGTCCAGGAATCAGCATTTTAAGTGTGTGTGTGTGTGTGTGTGTGTGTGTGTGTGTGTGTGTGTGTGAATATACCATTCTGAGACTACTGCTTAAGGACAGAAGTAGTAAACAGAGAGTGGCTGGGCATGGTTCCCTGAAAAATACAGAGTCTCCAGGTCTCAAATCACAAAGCAACGCTCAGCAGCACAGGACTTGGAGCCAAGGAGGGTCCATAGTGGTTTGGTGCTTGGCATGGAAGCAATGGAGGAAAATACAGGGGCAGGGAATTCTAGGCTTGTGGTTAGTGCTTCACTGAATGATCATCCAGGGGACCCAGACTTGGCAGGAAGGCAAAGAAAGATAGAAGGAAGCTGATGAACTCAAAAAATCAGGAGGATTGGAGGGATTAGGTTCATGAGAGTAGGACACAGACTTGGAAGTCAAGGGTTAAAGGGGGATGAACAGATGTCTGTGGTTAGAGAGGACTTTCAGAAGAGCTGTGAACCATGTTGAAGTATGAAGTAGGGCTGCATCAGGAACTGACCAGTGTTGTAGAGATGGGTGTCACTGGAGGTGAGAGGTCAAGGACTTGTGAGGTCAGGGGCCTAAGGAAAGTTAATTCAACACAGTTGGACAATACAACTAGATTGAGTGTCCAGGATGAAAATGCAGATGACCAGAGGAGTGAGAGAAGACAGAAGCCTGGCCGAGGAGTCCTGGAGAAGGGTATATAATATTTAGACAGGTAGAGAGCAAGGGGAGGAGGAGAGAAGAGATGTTCACTGATCATCTACTCTGTGCCTCTTTAGTGGGCCCTTATGCATATCAACTCATTTGACCTTTGCAACAAACTGCTGAAGGGAGCATTATTCCCATTTCAGAGGTGAAGAATCTAAAGTTCATAGAGGTCAGAGTCCAAAGTTGGGACTTCCCTGGTGGTCCAGTGGTTGGGACTCCATGCTTCCACTGCAGGGGCGCAGGTGTGATCCCTGGTTGGGGAACTGGGATCCTGCATACTGTGTGGTATAGTCAAAAAGAAAAAAAAAAAAAATTAGAAAAAAAAAAAGTCCAAAGTCACACAGAGGATAAAATGAGAAATTGGTCTTTACGGCTGGGAAGCCCATTATCTTTTTCTTTTTCTGTTTTATTTTGTGTATCAACTTCAGTAGGTTTGTCAGTAGTAGCTTCCTAAAGCACTGTGTTCAGAAGGATTCTGAGGTAGAAACTAAGGTCAGAAAGAGTTGTCATTAATGAGTAAATTTTCCTTGGGCACAGGAGGGGAGAGCTGTAGCTTCCAGTCCTCGTATTTGCCATTCCCTATGCATGTAACTGCCTAACCAAGGGGAAAGATATTCCAATTTCGGTGGGCTGAGGTTTAGTGAGCAAAGAATAAGAGTTGAGAAGGAGCATACTATCTTTAATAGATTATGGCAGGACCAACTTGGTTGGTTGGAGGACTCAGATAGAGGCACGGAGGGACTAAGCCTCTGAATAGGATGACAGGTTCCAAGTTGTGAGTTTGACTTGATCCTGGGAACAACAGAAGGGTCTTGTTTGTTTGTTTAAAGCAGGAAAACGATATAAAAATGATGGTGTAGGAAGTTTAGTCTGGTGGTTGAGAAAGGGATTCAACAGAAGGGCTATTATCAAGCTGTGAAATGTTAGAAGCTTAGATCAGGGGAGTTACTAGTGTATGAATAGCAGGAATGGAAAGCAAAGAGATATTTCAAAAGAATTATTAGTATTTGATAACTACTTAGATATAGGAAATAACATAAAAGAAGGTAGAGTCAAGGATGACTAAGATTTTGTTATGTTTATTTCAGTGAAGCTGGTCCCTTCTGAGAGAACCTTCTAGAAAGACTCCCATAATCAAATATATTTGCAAACAGTATTTGCTCAATACTCATTTTCGAGACTCACAAAACACATTAGCATATATAAGGCTCTGAGAAGTCCTGCCGAAAAGAAACCTTTTAAACTGTATTTAACTCATCTGTTTTTCAAATTAACTGAACAAAATATCTCTTTCTTACATGAAGGTGTGGCTATACAACACATACTCTGGAAAATGCTGGAAAAAATTGTGATGCCATGATCAAAAAATAAGGAAGCTCTTTTGAAGTGAACAGAATGAATTTTGTTTAGGGCTATGTTGAATTTGAAAACAGGTATCTTTCGGGGGAGACATTCTAGAGCTTGGTGAGGAGATTAGGGCTAAAGGTGTAGATTGCAGAGTAATAAGCATAGAGGGGATTGTTGAAGTTAAGAGTGTCTAACAGAAGCTGTTTGCTGGGGCAGGGGGTAAATGCTTGTCAGTTCTCTAAGTTAGGGAATGGGAGATGGCAGAGGAGGCAGCTAAGGGACACGAGGGACCAATGGACAGACAAGTATGAAGGATAGGGTAGTGCCACAAAAAATAAGGGAAGAAGTGATTTCAGAAGGGGTCTGTTGTGTCAGATACTGTAGAGAGTGAGGCAAAGCCACTGTGTTTGGCAAGAAGGAGGTTACTGGTTACCCAGCAGTCAGTTCATGTTGGTGCTAAGCATTCATTCCACAAAAGGGTATTGAACATCTTCTCAAAAAAAAAAAAACAAAAAAAAGCCCACAATGTGGCTCCTGCTGTTCAGCAGCTCAATTAGGTCTCCTGAGGAGACATTTGTCACATATAAGTGACAAATGTGCTAACAACAGAGATGTCAACTGTTACTGAGGCATGGGGGAGGGAAAGACTATTCCTGCTCTCAAAAGCTTTAAATACCTTGTTAACAGAGGTGGTGCTTGGTGACATTGTGAAGTTGGGGACGTGTGTGTCTGTGTTGGTTCCTGAGTCCGAAGTCTCTGACCTGTTTGTTGGTGCCTCTTCTCCACTTGCTTGACCTTCCCCAGGGTCCTCTTGCTCTTAGGCAAGAATCTAAACCCTTGAAGCCATCAGTGATGGGAAGTTTGATGCGCTTCTCTTTAGGTGCTATTACATTATAAAAAGTGAACAAAGCCAGAAAGAGAATGTCTGAACTTCTGAAAATGTGGGGTTTTTTTCCTAAACACAAATGTTTAAATGACATTTTAGCATACTGATAGCATGTAAGAAAGTGGTTAAAATATTATATATTTTATATATAATAATAAACATATACATAGTATATATAGCACATGTCATATATGTATGCTAATATATGTCTTAAATGTATATTTATATATTTAATGTTTTTTGAAAACGAGCTTTGACTTATACTCACCAGACGTTAGAAGCCTGTCATCAAAATAGGTGGTGCAATATATTCAATATTTAATCAGTTTTAATACTTTCAAGGCATAATATGTGAAAGTATTTTATTTATATGAAAATAAAATAATAACATCTTTATAGTTTATTAGCAAACTGTGGTAAGAACAAAGAAAGAAATGAATAGCCTAACTTTAATATAAAGGAGACCTGATTTTACACTATCAATAACATTAATATTAAACTTTGGAAAGAAGAGTGTTCCAAAACATAAGCCATATCTGTTTCTACAAAATGACTAATACGATGTTGGCTTCAGGAAAGGTTAACAATTTTGTGGAGTGACCCAGAGCAAGACAGCTTACAGCTAGGTGAGGTTCTCATGCCTCAGACATGTAAGTGACAGTAATAATTGTAATTTAGGAGTACCTACTCTGTGCCAAGCAATTTGTAAATTATTCTTTGTGCACTGTCTCATTTACAACAACTGGGAAGTAAATATTACAGCAAACAAGGAGGTAAATATTATTATCCCAAATTTATAGATGATGAAACTGAGGCTCAGAGAGGACAGGAAACTTGCCCAGCATCATAAAGCTGGGATTTGAATTCCGTCTGTGTAAAACCTGTATTCTTTCCACCTCTCAACCTGTGAAGTCCTAGTACTGTGACGAAATGTCTTTTAAGTTGGGGTTAGCATCTTCACAAAATGACAAAAGGAAGTGGTAGACTGTCAGAAGCTTATGATAAAAGTAGATCGGGCTGTCTAGGTATTAGGGAAGTGCTCCAAGACATTCCTTCATCACTTAACTCTCAGGTCTTGAATTATGGAACATTTTGAAAATCCTTGGAGGTAGTATTAAAATTTAACACGTATAAACCAGAAAGGTGAGTAGATGCTAATGGCAGTGGAAAGGAAATTGCCTGTCAACTTTGTTCATCCTGGAGATATATGGTGAGTTTGTATATAAACATGAAATTACACACCATCATGGGAAGTAGTGTACATGATATTGTGCCCTATGTTTCAAGCTGTTTTAGCTTACAGGATAGAAGAGTCTTACAGGTCATGGCTAAATTCCCTCTTGTTTGGGAATGATTTTACCCAAGGTAAGTTGAACTCAATAACTGTATGTTTCAGGGAAATTTAATACTTGTTTCTCCCTGCCCAGAATGTGCTCTCCTGTTCCCTTGATCCCTTATGTCTCTGCTCACCACATAAAGAGTTCTACTTTTCTTACCCGAACTTTCTTGGTTTTTTGTCTTTATGTTTGCTTTACCCACTCCTGGCTTTGGATTGTCATCATTTCATCCTCCTATTTTCATTTTGTTTTGCCCTTTGGGGTAAGGGTGGTGGTAGTGGTATATTTTCTGGACAAAAACCTTCAGTAAAAGTTTGTTCTTTGCTCTTGCAACTTTTGTTGTAATCTTGTACAACAGCACATCCCTATTCCATTTGTTTCCTTTAACTTTAGCCCAAGACCTTTTACAGTTTCCTCCAACTGTCTCTCAAAATTTTATAGTTTTTATTCTTACTTTTCTTTCGAGGTGCTCATTTAAGACATTATTGTCTAACTTCTCCAGAATAGTCTCTCTTCATCCTACCCTTCTCTGTTTTTCTTTATTCCTTTATGCTGCCTTCATTTTCTGTCTTACTTCTTTCTATATTTCCTCTCGTTTGTGCCTTCATATTCCGCTTTTCTCTTTTCTAGAACTTTGGGCTGAATAAACTTCTCCCTATGGTATTCTTTTCCCATAACTTTTCTCTGAAACTCTCCTTTATCTTTTAACTTTAATTCCCTTTTACTCTTATTAAACTCAGCCCCCCAAAATCCATTAACTTTTCTTCATTCTTCAACTAAAAACCTTTCCTTCAGTCTATTCCAGACCCATCAGATGCTTGAATCACTTCCTCACCTCTGACTTTCTTCTTGACCTTCTCTCAGCTACTTTATCACTATCCTCTGAACTGAAATTGTACTTGCCAAAGAAGTTCTAATGACTTCCTCCTGGACAAATTGAATGTCCTTTCATCTGTGATCCTCATCTTTACTGGCAATGACTCTACCCATAGGTTAGTAGATCATCTTTACTTTTGAAGCAAGTTGGGCTTCTTTTTTTTTTTTTGGAACTAACAAAGTATCTTCCAGAGTGTGCATCGTTTTGTTTATTTTGCTTATGAGAGTCAGAGATAACTTTCTGTTTGCATTTCTAATAACCGTCTTTAAAAGCGTCTTGACATTTTTCGATTGTTTTTAAATGGTCAGTGAATGGTTTTCTGAATTTGGGTAGGGTTCTCCTCCCTGAAGGACAGACTTCTAAGTCAGTGTTATTCCCCCGCTACCACAACAAACACACTGAATTTCCCGAAATCTAATTTGCAGGTTATCACCACAGTCAGGAAATCTAAATAAATGACTTTTGGGAAATAATTTCTTTGCTCATTTTGAAGGCCATTCCCTTCAAACCTCCCCAGACTCAAATTCAGTTGAAAATAAGAATTTTAAATATTTCTGAATGAAACTTGAAAGAATAAAAACACCCTTCCACAATTCTAATTAACGATGAAAAATACATTAGCCTTTACTTGGCTCCATAAATGTGTTTTTTACTGTGGTGACTATTTTAGCGCCTGATAAATTTTAACCTTCATATGAACAACAAGAGTAAAAAGCTCCAGTGATAAGGGAAAAAATGATTTCGAAAGTATATAGATTGCTGCTCTGTAACAAAAGCTTTAGAATTCCAAGTTCAGGCTGCTACTGTCTATTTTTCCTTGCTAAGTGCAAGGGGGTGTAGCCTTAGACTTCTGTGATTCCTTCGGGCAGGTTTATGTCACTCCTATTAACATTGTTTAAATATAGCTTTCTTAAATCCTGAGAATGGTGCTGAAAATAGTGTTTTGACTAGTAAAATGGAGAAGACAAAGAACCAAAGACAAAAGCAAGATATGCACTGACTGATTTATGTCATTTTAATAACTTAATTACTTGATAAGCACTTATATGATTTAGTTACTGATCTTCAGTCTTTCAGTGCTAGGGAATGAATTGCTGATGTACCACACCCAGGTACTGTCAAAAATTCAGAGCAATGCTGTATTCTGTGGTATTTTAGGAGGCATATTCCTGAGTTGTATCATTAAGTAGCTCATCATATAAAATAGGTCAGTTTTGAGAAAGTATTTCATAGCAGAAACCAGATTGTTTTCTGAATTGGTGCTCTCCTTAATTTCTCCAGGCTGGATGGATTTTAAAGTAGGGAAAAGAATAATGTACAATCTTTTTTTCTGATTTATGAATAACGGAAAAATTCAGAATTGTGATCTAGTCAACATTCCACCAGGATTATGCAACTGATAGCATCAAGGCTAGGCACTGTCTCTGCCTTGAACTTGGACTCATCCCAAAGAAGTGTGTCTTTCATAGACCTGAAGAGGAAATACTAATGATATTTCCTAGGAGTAGACATTCTAGTTAGTATGCCTACAGTGAAATCCTGTGCTTAGAGCAAACAACCCAATATGACCCTGTCCAACTTCTCTTACAGCGGTGAAGTCAGGTTTCAATGATCATTATGGGCAGTCTCAAGGAGGTAAATGTCAACATGCATTTATTCATCAACTTGTTTTTAATTGAGTGCTTATTTGATGCAGATACTCTTTTAGGTGCTAGGGATTAAACAGAGAGTAAGAAATTGTTCTTAACTCATTAGGGGAGAAAGGTGATTAAAATTACAAGTAATTCCTGGTTTTATGGATAATTATAATATAGTAGGATAAGTACTACAATAGTTTTAAACCAGTGGTGTAACAGGAACACACGGGAAGGTCATTCAGCCAGGTCTGGAGGTGTATTGGGATGGTTTAGGGGAGATGTCCTGGAAGAAGTAGGGGTCAAGCTGATATTTGAATAATGAACAGTGTTGGAAAGGTGAAGATTTGGCAGGGTAAGGAGAATATTTCAGGAAGCAGGAACAGCGTGTGCAAAGTCCCAAAGGTGAAAAAGTGTGACTCACTCAGGGAGTGTTGTACAGTGAGAGGAGAGGAGTGGGGAGAAATAAAGATGGAGAGAAAAGTAAAGCTCAAATCATGACCAGCTTGTATATCTTGCTAAGGAGTATAGTATTTATTCTAAGCATAATAGGGAGGTATGGAAGTATTTTGAACAGAAGAGTGGCATAGACATATTTGTGTTTTAGTAGATTACGTTAGTTACATCATGATAGGCAGGTGAAGTGGGAGCAGGGATAGAAATGGAAAGCAGGATCTGGTCGGGAGGGTTTACAGTCATTTAGGAAGAGCTTATGGTGCCTGAAATGAGGAAGTGGATAGATTTGAGGGAGACGTAGGAGATAGAATCGATAGAATATGGTGATTGGATATTGGGAATGAGAAAGAAGGAAGAGAGCTGAAGGACTTGAGTCTGTTCTAGGCAATTTGAAAAAAAACATCTGCTGTTTAATGAGGGAGAACAGGAAAGGAGTGGTGTGTTTGGGGGTAGAGAGTTGAGTTCAATTTTGAATATGCTGACTTTGAATGAGTATGTAAGAGAGGATGGGGCAATCCCACTCTTGCTTTGGGGGTTGTTAGAGGAAGTTTTTCATGAGCCAATTATAGAAATAGTATTGAGAAGTTTTCTCAGCATAATTTTATATTTTAGAACTATTTCCCAAAGAAAAGCCAATTACTCACAAAAATAGAGTTGAAGCTTGAGCAGGGACTTGTTCTTATCTCTTCTCGCAAGATTGGAAATGAGGGGGTGCCTGGGTGAACAGGCTTCGTGGACAATGGAGTTTCACTTCCATGAATTGCCATTGGACCACTTGATGCATCTGGAAGGAACAGGCAGGTTGCATGCTGCAGAGTCCAGGCAGGCTAAGGGAATGTCTAATTGTGGAGCAATAGTCAGAAATGTAATCAAGGTAGAAAACAAAGAGGCAATGTATTCAAGGTAAAAATTGAAGTTAGGGGTGTATTGTGGGGGTGGGGAGAAAGGCAATCAAGAGAGGAGAGTATGATGTGTTACAAAATGAAAGGTATATAAATATATGAGCTGGATTACCAAGCTTTAGAGGCCTAACACAGAGTAATGGGTTGGGTTTGTAAGCAAATGAGCTGCTGTGGGACTGTGCCAGAGGCTGAGCCTGATGCTGGAGGCTGCCTTTTCGATATTCTCTGGGTCATGGTGCTGGCTGTATTCACGAGGTCAGCAATAAGGCAGTTACCCATGTTGCCATACTTGGGTTCCCTTTTCTTGTAGGCCTGGAACCTCTTCAATTTTGGGGGCAGTTTCAGTGTTAGAACTTCAGGTCTGAATGCTGCTCCTGTGGGAGAATTACTTGCTTGGGATTTTGTGATAGGGAAGCATAGGTGGATGCGGGACCTATGGGATATGTAGGCAAAGCTGGTGGCCAGACTCTGAGGAGGAGTGTAGTGTGGGTATTCTAAAAAATTTCAGGGTTGTGGGAATCCTTTAAGGAGTGGTTGAGAGTAAAGAGTTGATCTGGACAGAAGGCGAGAGTTAGCAGCTTCTTCGTGTGGCCCCATGTGCAGTTCCAAGGAGCCAGTCTCTTAGGTCACTGGCCCTATCAGGAGACCTTATTAGCATTTTCCTTGTATGGAGGTTGATTAGGTAGGAAACTAAGCTTCTGAGGTGGGGCTTTGTGATGATTGATTTTATGTGTCATCTTGACTGGGACACAGGGTGCTCAGATTAAACATTATGTCTGGGTGTGTCTGTGAGAATGTTTCTAGAAAAGATTGGCATTTGAATCAGTGGGTTGGGTAAAACAGATTACCTTACCAGTGTGGGTGGGCATCAATCTATTGAGGGCCTGAAAAAAATTAAAAGGTGGAAAAGGGGAAACTTTCTCTGCCTGACTGGTTGAACATTGGTCTTCCCTGCCCTTGACCGGGACTTACATGATCCACCTCTGGTTCTCGGAACTACTCCACTGGATTTCTTGGGTCTTCAGCTTTCAAACTGCAGATCATGGAACCTCTCAGCCTTCATAATCACTCAAGCCAATTCCTTATAATAAATTATATACACACACATTCACACACACATCCTATTGCTTCGGTTGCTCTGGAAAAGCCAGACTAACACAGTCTTAAAATGAAAAGCTCACATTTGCCTCTCATTATATTCCGACTTGGACATGGAGGCAGGTACCTGGTTCCAGCAAAAGGACACAGGGTGCCTCTGCTGATGTCAGAGGGCTACATTGCCATGGAGACAAAAGGCAAGTCCCAATGGTGACGAGTGTGGAGCTTTGTGAACTGGGACCATGATGAGTGGTCAGACCATTAGAGCACAAGCAAATCTGGCTTTCTGTCCACACATCAGTTGTGTAGACACCATAGCAGGGCAGGTTTGGATGAGCATCCACACGAACTCTTGTTTCTCCTTGCTACCCCGACCTAGGGTACTCATAGTTGAGAAGAGGTGTGGGGATGGCCCCAGTATGCGCCTAGCGTTACACACAGGTTGTTGCATTCAGAGAGGTCAGAGGGGCTCGTCATTCTGGTAAGTCATCGTGCAGAGTTTCCTTTGTTGGAATTGATCCCTAATGATGTACTGTCCTTAGTAAAGTCTTTAAATCATGGTATTGTATACATTTTGGGATTTTTGCCTGTCACACATCTATCACAGGGCAGTAAGAAAACCAGGGGATTTCCTGTGCAGGGGACAGAGGATTCATACATTCTACTATTGAGCATTTCTAGATAAACATGAAATAAGGACTGGCTCTTACTTGAATTTCCAAAGGACTATTAGTTCTACATTTCTCTAAAAAGCAGCACCTGCAACAAGAAACAGCATAGACTGGTAGAATCCCCTCCAAAAACTCAGGAGGAATGACTGTGGGTGACCCACACAGAGCTCTGACTAAGAACATTTGTGAGCATGAATTCAAACCCCATGGAGCTGACCTTAGTTGGTATAAGCAATTCCTTTTCCTCTGAGCGTTGTTTCCCTGAACCAGTTCCCAGCCATCTGGTCATCTCAGCATCCTGGCTTGGGGCATTCCCTGTAAAGGGTCCCAAGGCACACTCATTCTGCACAAGATGGTCTTGATCACATTTAGGCAGAAATCCTAAAAGACATTTAATGAGCTTTCTTTCATGTCTAGGAACCTATTGGTTTGGCTTTTGTGGGAGTCTACTTCGGAGGCAATTCTGAATCTGCTGTTTTCGTAAGATTGTGGTCTCTTGTCCTAGTGATTTAGGAGCTTTGACAGAGGGTGGGGGTGATTCATGGTGGCAGGGATGGACTAGATATGTTTGGATGGTGTCAATGCACACTTAACAGACCAAATAGATTTTTGGCTTATATTTTTTAAAAACCCTCACATGCAAGGCTGATATACTTATTATGAAAAAGTTCCAAAGGGATAAAATCCCATCTAACCATTATTCATCCATTTCAGTGTCTAACAGCTTTTAAATACGCTCAGACGTTTTTTGTTACATAGGCAGGGAGCCATGCTTAAAGCATAGAATTAATTAAAATTACAAGGATGATGGAAATTATAGTTTATTAGTTTCATACTGTTCTGGGGGATGGAAATGAAGGTCTGAGCAGGGAGAGCTGTAGGCCCTTATTCTCGTCCTCATCACCTATACGTAGTAGCTTCACTTGCATCTGAACTCTCAGGTAAGATTCCTTTGTACAGTGCATTTCTTGGTAAAAAAAAAGTTTAAAAACCATTAGTATACTTTATTTTCTTATTTGTAGATATAGAACCTGGTCCTCGGAGCAGTAAGTTGACCTGCTGAAGAGGCCATAGGCATTGAATCATGGCAGAATTTTACCCTCCTTACTCCAGTCTGGTTCCTTCCTAGTTGTCTCCTAAATTCTCAGTGTGGTTCCAGAGATAACCAATGGCCTGAGTGATCTGGTCTTAAAGTGCATTAGAGATACACTAGTTCCATGCAAATTTATTAGAGATTTATGAACAGAAAAATATACTAATGTTAAACAAACTTGGGAAATTCTAACCAAAGTTCTACAGTTTTATCTAGTTTAGTTCTCCCCATAATAATAAAATATACTAATGTGAACATCAAACCTTTAACAAGGAGAAACAATATGTACAGTCTCTCAGATTTATTTGATTAAGGAACCTTCTTTTCATGGAGTAAGCTAAGGGACCAATTTTCCACGATACACACTTTGGGAAGCACTCTATTCAAATATAGAGTTATCACTGAAGATCTTGAATCATTGATAATCAAAAAATACTTTGGATATAGAATGTCTTAAGCAAAATGTGCTCATGCTGAATTGCATGTGTGATGTCTGACCAATTGGAAGTTGAGAGGGAAGTTACCCAAGTAACTGGACAACTTCAATTGTTGAAAATATCCTTTAGGGAAATGTAAATCTGCCCATGATACTGATGAGATGGATGTTGTAGTGATATGGGGGATGGGGGGTGGGGGAGGGACCACAATCCCTTTTCTAATTCCAAATGGCTTCAGCACATCTTAAGCTTCCACCATTATACACATTCTCTGGGTTATTGTACCATTATAATTACCAATACAAAAGCACTAATTAATATGCCACTCTAAAATATTCTATCATTTTACTAGCTTGTTTAATAGTCAGAAGAGATAATACTGCACGTAAGTTAATAACACAGGCTCCAACAGCAAATTTCCCAGATTTGTGTCCCTGCTTTGCCATTTACTGGCTCTGTGATCTTTAGTAAGGTACCTAACTCCTCTGTGTCTCAACTTCTTCATCTGTAAAATGGGGATGCTATTTTTGGAATGCAGTTTTGAATTTTATCATGAAGGTTTTTGATTCTTTGGAAAGAGGTAGTACCAAAGGGAAGAAACACTTCTTCAAAAATGAAAACTGTGGTATTTTGCAGTTTTTTCCTGTGTTCCTCTCAGTCCCCACTGTGTGACTTGCTCAAAGTCCTTCTAGCCTTTATCTTACATGTACTGATTAAAAAGAAAATCTCTTATGAAATTCTTATTTATTCCTCATAATTCTTTATTAGCATTCTTGATATTTACATACACAGCATTCTCTTCATTTTTGAGATCACTTTCCTTTTGGCACAGTGGAAAGTGTGTGATGATATGAAAACCAAAATTGCCTCACTACCAGGGTAGTAGATGACCATTTGGGAAAAAATCTAAAATACTTAGATTGGACCAAAGTGTGCAGCAGCAGAATTAAGGCCCAAGACAAATAATTCTTCCCCTTGACCTCCTGTGAGTTCTTTAAGCTCTTTTAGGGAAGGAAGTGTAAGGTTAAGAAATAGTAAAACGTACTGAAGATATGCTATAAGATTGAACTGGACTTTCCCACAGCCAAGACTATTTGTTAATTCCTAGAGGACTGGAAAAGTTATGGTTGCTACCTGAAGTATTTACAATGGAGAGGGGAGATTTGACAAAGCAGGCGTGAAATGCCATGCAGGGAGGACAACAAAGTTGGTATTGTGTCTCACCCTTAGGAACCCAACTCATCTAATGAACTGATTGTATCTATTTACTTGTCTGGACAATGGACTTCTGAATGGCAGGAAACATACATCTTAATTTCTCATTCAGCTTTGTCTTCTTAGCAATTGGCAATCTGTGGCTTATGTTTTTACTGGGTGTTAAAAATAAATAGTAAGCAAAAAACAAACAAACAAAAATAAATAAATAAATCTTAGGTTTGGGTTGGATGGATTTTCTCAAGAATAACGATGTAATTGTTATCTTAAAAGAATATGAAAGAAAGTGAAGGCAGTGGCTTCTAGATTAAATCTAGTTGATCAGGCTCAAAGTTCAGAATATTATTTTCTGGTTTAAAAGTTGTAGAAGTCCACCAAGTAGAATGATAAAGTAGTTGGGAAGATTGATAGCACTTTGTAGATGCAAGGTAAAAAATATTCTAACTCTTATAAATAATTGGAAGTGCTTTGTAGTCCAATTATTGCTTCCATCCAAAATAACCCCACATGATAATCTTATAAAGACCCTTCTTCTTTTTTTAAAAAAAAATTTTTATTTATTTATTTATTTGGTTGTGCCAGGTCTTTGTTGCAGCAGGCAGTCAGTCTCCTTATTTGCAGCCCGTGGGCTCTTTAGTTGCAGCAGGTGGGCCCCTTAGTTGTGGCTTGAGGGCTCCTTAGTTGTGGCTCATGGGCTCCTTAGTTGAGGCATGTGAACTCTCAGTTGCGGTATGCATGTGGGATCTAGTACCCTGACCAGGGATCAAACCCAGGCCGCATGCACTAGGAGCACGGAGTCTTCACCACTGCACCACCAGGGAAGTCCTGAGCCTTATTCTTTTTTTTTTTTTTTAACATCTTTATTAGAGTATAATTGCTTTATAATGGTGTGTCAGTTTCTGCTTTATAACAAAGTGAATCAGTTATACATATACATATGTCCCCATATCTTTTCACTCTTGCATCTCCCTCCCTCCCACCCTCCCTATCCCACCCCTCTAGGTGGTCACAAAGCACTGAGCTGATCTCCCGGTGCTATGTGGCTGCTTCCCACTAGCTGTCTATTTTACGTTTGGTAGTGTATATATGTCCATGCCACTCTCTCACTTTGTCACAGCTTACC
>NW_020172364.1:544680-598248 GCF_003031525.2 Neophocaena asiaeorientalis asiaeorientalis
GTTTTCTCAGGGTATATGCCCAGTAGTGGGATTGCTTGGTCATATGGTAGTTCTACTTTTAGCTTTTTAAGGAACCTCCATATTGTTCTCCATAGTGACTGTATCAATTTACATGCCCACCAGCAGTGCAAGAGGGTTGCCTCTTCTCCAAACCCTCTCCAGCATTTATTGTTTCTAGATTTTTTGATGATGGCCATTCTGACCACTGTGAGATGATATCTCATTGTAGTTTTGATTTGCATTTCTCTAATGATTAATGATGTTGAGCATTCTTTCATGTGTCTGCTGGCAATCTGTAATAGATTGCTTTGGGTAGTAGAGTCATTTTCACAATGTTGATTCTTCTAATCCAAGAACATGATATATCTTTCCATCTATCTGAGCCTTATTCTTAAATGTCTCAATAAGTGAAGTTTTATAAACTCCCTGGGAAATTTAAATTTTTATTCATAATTTTTGTCTTCTTTATTTCCCCCAAATAATTTGAAACTTCTCTTAGTAGTTAATTTTACTTTTAATTAATGAAGTACATCTTCATTTGGGACCTGGATCGTTCTTCATTTCCTTCAAATACTTTCACAATGATGTTATATTGTCTAAATTTAGTTTGGAATTTACAAAAGAATAAAGAGTTCTGACTGTTTTCCTTATAATCCAGATTAGATTTATGCATTCTCCTAAGGATTTAATTGCTGTTGAGTAAAGTAGTAGTATAATTTTCCAGTTCTTTTATTCAATATTGTATATTGAAATGGGGCCTCAAATGTAGAGGTGTCTGGTTTTCTTCCTGAGCCCGATTCACATGCTGCTTTGACTATCAGTGGCAGAGATAAATCATGACCAACCAAGCTTGGGCAGCCATTCCAGACCTCCTGATACGGTCTGCAAATCAGTTAACAGTAAACACATGGCTGAATAATTCAGTAATACTGTTAGTTAATTAAGAGTCCCAGAAGAAAACTTTTCTACTCCCCAGTTGGTGAATTATAATAATTGTTATAATGATTGTTAAAATATTTTATTGTATTTTGTTTCACAAGTACTTTGCAATTATAGTATTTTAATTAGCTCTTCATTGCAGAAACATTTCTGGATGTTTATCGTTGTTCTCATTTTGCAGATGAGGAAACCTGTAAGGACTTGGTTTATGACTTTTGTGAATTTAAGAGATTATTTCTACATTTTATTATCTATTCCATTAACTAAAGGCATTTGTGGAATTTGAAAGGGAAATTAAAAAGTGTATTTTACTTAAACACTGATATATCTGGTAGTAATTAACTTCTGTTAATCTTAGAGAGATGTTCATGTCAAATTCCTGGTGTATTTTGTCTTAGACCCTTAACATTTAGGCATGTTCAGTGAGCTGGCAGGGAGTATAATTAGGGGAGTGGTATATTCTCCTGTTCATCATTTCATTTGGGGTTTGTTATTTGTTAAACAGAGTGTAGAATACATAGTATATATACATCCAACTTTTTAAAATATGAAAGCCACAATTAGCTGAGATATTCCTTGTGTCATTGATGTAATTAAACAAATACGAGGAAAAAATAGAATTCTGACTCTGATGTTAAACATTCAAAATAAGGTAATAGTAGAGATTGAGATTTCATGTCAGTACCCCAGAGCTTTTGTCCAAATCTCTTATGCTATTGTTCAGTGTTGCTCTATTTCTTTTCCTTTTATATTTCTTTAATAGAAAATCAGAGCAAAATAAACAGAACTCAGTCAGTCACCAATCTTTATGGAACAACTACTGGGGCCAGAACATGGTTCTCAATGCTTTGGGGAATTGTGAAGTAGCTAAGTCCCAGTCCTTAGGGAAAAAACCTTCTATCTAATGGACAATGGGGATACATAAAAAAAAATAGCAATCCTTAGACCCTTCTGTCTCTCTAGAAGGCCTGAGATGAGATTATTCCATAAAACTAGGACAGAGAAGGCTCAGGAAGCAGCAGATTTAAACCGTGGAAGTAGAAGCAGGCAAACTCTGAGTCAAAGATGTGTATTAGTCTGACACAAGCTCTTTTCTAATATGAAACTAACATCAGAGTCTTGGCTTTTTAAATGTGTGGGTACTTATGAAGAGACACAGGCTCACAGAGTATGTATAAGCATCGCTGCTAACTCCATATTTCCAAGATAAAGGAAGGTTCTCTAAATACAGAAGCTCAATGGGTTATAGTTTCTACACACTCCAGACAGGGTTTTGTGCCCACCAGAGGGGAAGAGAGTGGTTGGAATTGTTCTAACAGTTGAAAGATTCTTTTTCTAATTAATTAATTAACTAATTAATTAATTGTTTTGGCCACTCCACACAGCTTGCGAGATCTTAGTTCCCTGACCAGGGATTGAATGCGCGCCCTCAGCAGTAAAAGCGTGGAGTCCTAACCACTGGACTGCCAGGGAATTCCCAACCGTTGAAAGATTCTTGGGGAAAATAGGCCCTTTCTTGTCCAGTCAGAGGAGGGATAACCCTTCTGTCAGCCTCTTGTGAGTAGATAAGCAGTGGTGTGGGCTGACCATGTGTCCTTTTGAAGACTGCTTTGTGGAGGAGGCCCTCAGTGTCTTCTCTTATAAGGTCAGTAGATGTAGTCCTCATCCTTATCTAAATGACCAGATAGGCAGTGGCTGGAATGCCCAGATGAAAATGACCTCTTAATACCTTTAAAATATGTAGTTACATACCAGTCACACACATATTTCAAATATTACTTTGGGCTCAAATGCAGACTCCTGTAGTATAATAAGGCTTCATCATCCTGCAAGGACTATAACTTTAGGGGACAGTCTGTTGACCAAAGAAAGAAAGCTTCATTATAAAGCATCAGTTTCTTGGGAGCCTGACAGACAATACGGTGAGGTGAGTAGTTTTCTTGCTGGGGGCATAGAGTACTACCCAATAATGTTTTAAGAATTAAAAACAGAGAAGTTGCCATATGATCCAGCAATCCCACTCCTGGGCATATATCCAGAAAAGACGAAAACTCTAATTCAAAAGATACATACACCCCAATGTTCATAGCAGAACTACTTACAACTGCCAAGACTTGGAAGCAACCTAAATGTCCATTGACAGATGAATACATAAAGAAGATGTGGCGTAATAGAATATTACTCAGCCATAAAAAGAAAGAAATATTGCCATTTGCAGCAACATGGATAGACCTAGAGATTACCATACTAAGTGAAGTAAGCCAGAAAGAGAAAGACAAATACCATACGATATCACTTATATGTGGAATCTAAAATATGGTACAAATGAACTTACTTACAAAACAAAACAGACTCACAGACATAGAAAACAAACTTATTTTTACCAAAGGAAAAAGAGGGTGAAATAGGGATAAATTAGGAATTTGGGATTAGCAGATATGAACTACTGTATATAAAATAGATAAACAACAAGGTCCTACTGTATAGCACATGGAACTATATTCAATATCCTGTGATAAACCATAAGGGAAAAGAATATGAAAATGAATATATATAAAATTGAATTACTTTGCTGTACACCAGAAACTAACACAACATTGAAAATCAAGTACACTTCAATAAAAATAAATAAATAAAATAAAATATAAAGAAAAAAAGAACAGTTGGAGAAAAGGGGGGACTAATTGGCAGAGAACAGTCCTGTCCTTAGTTTTGAATTTTGAGTAAATGTTAGGAGAAATTTGGAGTTTTTGTTCTGGAAAGAGTTCATACAGTGGAACTTGATAAAAAGTTTTGCTAGCATTTAGAAAGAGAATAGCAAAAGGAAAGTAATATGGAGGCTGCTTATTCAGATATTAAGATTTTTGGGATAGAAGGGAAACAATACTCTGCTCACTTTACAGGTGAGAAAAACTAAAGCTCAGACAGGTTATTTTTCCTGAGGTTATATGGTTAATTAGTATGGGTCTGGGGCTTGAAACAAGGTGTTTCTGACTCCAAAATCCATGCTTTTATTCTTTTTTTTTTTTTTTTTTTCGGTACGTGGGCCTCTCACTGTTGTGGCCTCTCCCGTTGCGGCGCACAGGCTCTGGACACGCCGGCTCCGTGGCCCTGGCTCACAGGCCCAGCCGCTCCACGTCATGTGGGATCTTCCCGTACCGGGGCACGAACCCGTGTCCCCTGCATCGGCAGGCGGACTCTTAACCACTGCTCCACCAGGGAAGCCTCATGCTTTTATTCTTAAGATAATAAGGTAGATATAAGGAATATATTCTAATAGGTGGAGCAATTATAGAACCTAACAGTGGATTCAGAGACAAGGAAACAAATTTGATTGAGGAAATTGGAAGATAGTGGTACATTTTCCTGTGGGTCCTCACTAATATTGCTAGATGTTGACTTAGTTTATATCAAGATGCTTTAAAGCATCCATGTCCTGGCTATTGTAAATAGTGCTGCAGTGAACATTGGGGGTGCATGTATCGTTTTGAATTATGGTTTTCTCCGGGTATATGCCCACGAGTGGGATTGCTGGGTTATATGGTAGTTCTATTTTTAGTTTTTCAAGAAATCTCCATACTGTTCATAGTGGCTGTACCAATTTACATTTCCACCAACTATTTCCATAACTTTATTGTGGTTGTTTGTATGAATATTTTAAAGAATCAGACATACTAGTGTTTCACTCGTAAATTTTCCATTATGTATCTCCAACAATAAGGGCTTTAAAACATATAACAATGATAATATTATCACCCTTGATAAAATTAATAGTAACTTATTAGTATCCTCTAATATCCCTCCATTTTCGTGATTGCTTCAAAAATATCTTATATTTAATTTGTTCAAATTAGGATCCAGACAGTGTACTCACATTGCATCTGGTTGTTTTGTCTCTTTTTAAGTCTCAGTTATTTTATAACATTTCCTACTGATCCTTCCTCTCCCCACCACCCTCATCTTGCATGCCGTGAAATAGTTGGAGACACTGGGCCATTTGCTCAGTAGAATTTCCTACATTTTCATTTGGCTGATTGTATCTTTATGCTGTTATGTTCTTGATATTGTTCCTAAGTCCATTGTATTAATTATAAACTGGTGGTTAAATTTAGCAGTGTAATTAAATTCAAGTTCAGTTTGTTTTTTGAAGAAAAAAATTTTTTTTCCTTCCTATTGTCTTCCACCATGAATCACATTATATTTGGTTGTCCTACTTTTAGTTTGTGCAGTGGTTGTGGTGGTGTATTGGCTGGATCCCTCTATTATAAATGTTCCCACCAATATTTTCTTAATGGTTTAGCAGACATTAATATTCATTGTCTAGGTCAATTATTCTAAGAGTTAGAAAATGGTGATTTTGTAATATTACCATTCCTTTTGCATTAGCTGGAATTTTTCTGTAAATAATTTTCCTTCACTAGCCCTGAACTACAGTTTGCATAGGTAGGGCAAGATACATGTTTGATTCCTTCATCTACTTTATCAGTTTTCATGGTAATGGGTTGGTACTCTAGCAACCTCCAATGGTGACCAATGAAACGTTTTTTAGTATCATTATGAACTTGGGTGTGTGTGTGTGTGTGTGTGTGTGTGTATAAAATTAACTCAGGTACAATCATTATTCTTTTTGATGCTAAACTGACACATTTAAGGCCAATGAGAGCCCTTTAAGTTAACTCCTTTATTCCTCCAACATGACCACATTAGTCTTTGATAAATTTCTGCTTTTTTGTCAAAATAGATACTGGAAGCTCATCTTATGCATTTCCTACTCCACTTAGAATCAGCCATTTTTCCAAGTATTCCTGGTTCCTTTTTTGGAAATGGTATTTAGGGATAATAATACAAGAATTAGAGAAAAAAATTAATGTGTTCATGCTAATGTTATGATTGAAATGGAAAACTTTGGATTTTTGCTGAATTTTTATATTTTATGCTTGTATTTTTTCTCTTCCACTAAAAATCTTGTCTCCTCACAATATTAGAATAATTACTTATTTCCTTTATGCTACAATATACCGATAATAGCTACACTAATAATAATAACACTAATATTAGTGCTAACAGTAAGACTAATGAATATCTTTTAAGATATCTTTGAGGTTTTTTGTCCATACAGTATATTCCGTGAGAGATTTAAAGTCAATATTCTGTTTTGAAGTTATTTGAAGTATTTCTGTTCTCTGTGTAGTTATGCCGCCAACCTGATGTACAGTTCAGTTCATTTGTTTTCATTTATTTTAATTTTTAAGAATGCTCTTTCCCTTTTATTTTTAATTATGTAAAACATTTACATGGTTCCAAATTCAAAGCTATATAAAAAGATACATTAAACAAATGTTTTTATCCCTGCCCCCTACACATTCCCCCCTTTCTTCCCCATAGAAACCAGTTTTTATTAGTTTTTGGTTTATCCTTATATTATTCTTAAAAACATAAGCAAAACTATATTCACATTAATACTTCCCTTCACCTTCCTTAAAAGAGAACATACCACAAACATTACTCTATACCTTTTTTTTTTTTTTTTTTTTTTTTTTTTTTTTTGCTGCATTGGGTCTTCATTGCTGCATGTGGGCTTTCTCTAGTTGCAGCGAGCAAGGCTACTCTCCATGGCGGTGTGCGGGATTCTCATTGTGGTGGCTTCTCTTGTCGCAGAGCACAGGCTCTAGGCATGCAGGCTTCAGTAGTTGCAGCACGTGGGCTCAGTAGTTGCAGCACACAGGTTCTAGGGCATGTGGGCCTCAGTAGTTGTGGCTCGCGGGCTGTAGAGCACAGGTTCAGTAGTTGTGGCGCACGGGCTTAGTTTCTCTGCAGCATGTGGGATCTTCCCGGACCAGGGATGGAACCTGTGTCCCCTGCATTGGCAGGGGGATTCTTAGCCACTGTGCCACCAGGGAGGTCCCTGTACCTTGCTTTTTAAAAAACTTAACAATATATCTTGGAGATCACTCCTTATTAGTATGTAGAGATCCTGCTTATTCCTTTTTACAGTTGCATAGTACTCTACTGTGTGGTAATACCATAGCATATTCAGCCAGTACCCTGTTCATAGACATTTGGCCTCTTTCCAATATTTTGCTATTACAAATAGTGCCATGATAAACACCTTTGTGTATAGAAATTTTATATTCTGCTTGTTTATCTTTGATGTAGATTCCAAAAAGTAGATCTGGGATAGATCTCAAAGGTTAAAGGCACAAGGAAATTACCCTCTGTATGTAATTGCACCATTTTGCATTCCTGCCAGCAATATATGAGAGTGCTTGTTTCTCCTAGACTCACCCATAGAGTATGTTCTCAAGCTTGATTTCAGGACAGACTGCTTTTAAAGGGAGAAAATTATTGTAGACTCCCAATGTTGACTTAAATGATTTATATTATTATATTACTTAAATATGAGAAAACATAAAACTATATACATAAATTCCTTATGCTTATAGTTTTTATAAAACTGTAAAACAAAAACACGTATTAAATATAAACTACAAACCCAAAACAATTTGTATTAACAAAATTAATTTAATATAATGAATGATATAATTTTTCTGAAATGAAATGGCCACCTAAGAGTGTGAATATGGTATCAACTCTTGCTACATTTAGCTTCTTTTACATTGTGTGTGGATGTGCTATTGTGTGCCAGATATATTGGTCAAGACCCTTTTGGTTACAGGGACAGAAACCCAATTAAAACTAACTTAAGCAAGATAATAGCAAAAAATAATTTTGGGGAATATATTGGATCACATACACATAATTGGGAAGATGAAACCAGTATTTAACAAATGGGTAGACCCAGGGGTTTCAGTTCTTTCATTTAAACTCTATCTCTACCTCTGCTCGTGGTTTCTTCCATGACAGCTTCATTTGCAGACTTTATCTCTCTCCAACTATCTAATAGCAAAGTTGGCCCATAGGCAGCTCCAAGCCAAAGTCATCTTTACAAATCAAGACCGTCCCTAAAAAAAAAAGATCCTCTGGTTCCCTCACAGTATCCATAACCACCAACCAAAAAGGACTTTGATTCGCTTGTTTGGATCACATGTTCTTCTTTGAACCAATCACTGAATCTTCTGATCAGCCAGCCTGGATCATATGCCCAGCTCTAGGGAAAGAGGATAATAGCTCTCTTGACTTTTAGCCTTACCAAAAATACCAAAAGGAAGACCTACAAGACAGAAAAAATCTTATATCCACACCATTGTGGAAAGACTCAAATTTCCCACTACTTTTCTCTATAGGAACTATTGAAAAATCTTAGTTTGGACACCGATTACCATTATATGACTTGTTCTACACATGATACAAATTCCTCATTTACACATTAGTTCTGCCCTTGATCTTTTTTTCAGTTAGCCTATGACACTGAAAGTAGACTTACTTGAAAGAAACATGGTCACTGAAATGACCTGACAGTTCTCAGTTCTAAGGGGTCATTCAGAAGATACTTATGTGATTTTATTTTGAACTGCAATAACAATGAGAATCTAAGATTAAACTATTCTAAGACAAAACATTCAGGAACGCACTGCCCTCTCAAATCTGTGCAGATGATATTAGAGGACTATCTCTTTAAAGCATGGATAAACATGGAATAATTAATTTCTTAATATAGTTTTCTAAGGATTTTCTAATGATTTGAGTGTTTTAAAATCTGCTGATAAACTGAGTATCAAATTTGGTATCCAAGCTATAATTTATAAAAGCAAATATTAGCAGAAATATAGAATTAAAACAAATGTAAATATAAGTCTATATGCCAAATACAACTCTTATGCCAACAAGAGCTCCAGCTTAATTGGGTTTATTTGAATCCAATTTTCTGAATTCTCTCCTCTGTGTGGTAAGAAATCCAAATCTCTGAATAGCTCTTTTGATTCTTGGAACTGAAGGGATTCTCTTTTCTATCCCTTACCTTAGTCTCTCCTCTCCTGTATGTGGATTAATTGGGGATAGAGTTTAAACATTAGAGAAATCCACTGTAGTGCTTAGAAAGTTTAGTCCCAGGAATTGAGAAAATTCTTTGAGATACTCTTAACTATTTAGAAGGTATGTACATAAAACTTACGTGGGCATTTAGGAAAAAAACTTATCATTTAAAAAAAAAAACTCTGCCTTTTTTTGAAGATAGTTGTAACCACCTCAGGATGCAAGAGGGAGCAATAAAAAGAAGGTTACTGGTTTTGCTTAGCTACAGAAACTGTAGTACAGCACTGAGAATATCTAGCTAATTCAGCAAGTGCTTCTTGTATACGTGACCTGAGTCTACCTCTGTTGGCCAAAGTTTTGTCATATGTTGAATGATAGGTGGGCTATATTGCCTCCACAAATCCTTGGTATCTTTACTAGTTTATAAAGACATGATCTATAGTGCTGAAGGAACGAAAAACTGGATAAATATAGAAGTTAAAGTAAGATATCAGAGAAAATTTGTTTCCCTATGAATTTTGACTTTTAAGCAAAGATACCATTTCCTCCCATAAGAACAGATATGGTGAGAAGGCAGATAGCAGAAGCAAGAAGAACTACAATCCTGCAGCCTGTGGAACAAAAACCACGTTCACAGAAATATAGATGAAATGAAAAGGTAGAGGACTATGTACCAGATGAAGGAACAAGATAAAACCCCAGAAAAACAACTAAATGAAATGGAGATAGGCAACCTTCCAAAAAAAGAATTCAGAATAATGATAGTGAAGATGATCCAAGATGTCGAAAAAGGGTGGAGGCAAAGATCAAGAAGATGCAAGAAATGTTTAACAAAGACCTAGAATAATTAAAGAACAAACATACAGAAATGAGTAATACAATAACTAAAATGAAAAATACACTAGAAGGAATCAATAGTAGAATAACTGAGGCAGAAGAATGGATAAGTTACCTGGAAGACAGAATGGTGGAATTCACTGCTGTGGAACAGAATAAAGAAAAAAGGATGAAAAGAAATGAAGACAGCCTAAGAGACCTCTGGGTCAACATTAAGCACAACATTCACATTATAGGGGTCCCAGAAGTAGAAGAGAGAGAGAAAGTACCCGAGAAAATATTTGAAGAGATTATAGTCGAAAACTTCCCAACATGGGAAAGGAAATAGCCACCAAAGTCCAGAAAGCACAGAGAGTCCCAACAGGATAAACCCAAGGAGGAACATGCAGAGACACATAGTAATCAAACTGACAAAAATTAAAGACAAAGAAAAATTATTGAAAGCAACAAGGGAAACATGACAAATAACATACAAGGGAACTCCCATAATGTTAACAGCTGATTTCTCAGCAGAAACTCTACAACCCAGAAAGGAGTGGCATGATATATTTAAAGTGATGAAAGGGAAGAACCTACAACCAAGATTACTCTACCCAGCAAGGATCTCATTCAGATTCGACAGAGAAATCAAAAGCTTTACAGACAAGCAAAAGCTAAGAGAATTCAGCACCACCAAACCAGCTCTACAACAAATGCTAAAGGAACTTCTCTAAGTGGGAAACACAAGAGAAGGAAAGGACCTACAAACAAACAAACAAACAATTAAGAAAATGGTAATAGGAACATACATATCAATAATTACCTTAAATGTGAATAGATTAAATGCTCCAACCAAAAGACACAGGCTCGCTAAATGGATACAAAAGCAAGACTCATATATATGCTGTCTACAAGAGACCCACTTCAGACCTAAGGACACATACAGACTGAAAGTGAGGGGATAGAAAAAGATACTCCATGCAAATGGAAATCAAAAAAGCTGTAGTAGCACTACTCACATCAGATAAAATAGACTTTAAAATAAAGAATGTTACAAGAGACAAGGACGGACACTACATAATGCTCAAGGGATCAATCCAAGAAGAAGATACAACAATTATAAATATATATGCACCCAACTTAGGAGCACCTCTATACATAAGACGAATGCTAACAACTATAAAAGAGGCAATCGACAGTAACACAAAATAGTGGGGGCTTTTAACACCTCACTTACACCAATGGACAGATCATCCAGACAGAAAATTAATAAGGAAACACAAGCTTTAAATTGACACAATAGACCAAATAGATTTAATTGATATTTATAGGACATTCCATACAAAAACAGCAGATTACACTTTCTTCTCAAGTGCACACAGAACATTCTCCAGGACAGATCACATCTTGGGTCACAAATCAAGCCTAAGTAAATTTAAGAAAACTGAAATCGTATCAAGCATCTTTTCCTACCACAATGCTATGAGATTAGAAATAAATTACAGGGAAAAAGAACATAAAAAACACAAACACATGGAGGCTAAACAATATGTTACTAAATAACCAAGAGATCACGGAATAAATCAAAGAGGACATCAAAAAATACCTAGAGAGAAATGACAACGAAAACACGATAATCCAAAACCTGTGGGATGCAGCAAAAGCAGTTCTAAGAGGGAAGTTTGTAGCAATACAATCCTACCCCAAGAAACAAGAAAAATCTCAAATAATCTAACCTTACACCTAAAGGAACTGGAGAAAGAAGGAAAAACAAAACCCAAAATTAGTAGAAGGAAAAAAATCATAAAGATCAGAGCAGAAATAAATGAAAAACAAAGAAAATGATAGCAAACATCAATAAAAGTAAAAGCTGGTTCTTTGAGAAGATAAAAAAAAAATGATAAATCTTTAGCCAGACTCATTACGAAAAAGAGGTAGAGGACTCAAATCAATAAAATTAGAAATGAAAAAGGAGAAGTTACCAAGGACACCACAGAAATACAAAGCATCATAAGAGACTACTACAAGCAACTCTATGCCAACAAAATGGGCAACCTGGAAGATATGGACAAATTCTTAGATATAACCTTCCAAGACTGAACCAGGAAGAAATAGAAAATGTGACAGACCAATCACAAGTAATGAAATTGATACTGTGATTAAAAATCTTCCAACAAACAAAAGTCCAGGACCAGATGGCTTCTGAGGTGAATTCTATCAAACATTCAGAGAAGAGCTAACACCCATTCTTCTCAAACTCTTCCAAAAAATTGCAGAGAAAAGAACACTCCCAAACTCATTCTATAAGGCCACCATCACCCTGATACCAAAACCAGACAAAGATACTACAAAAAAAGAAAATTACAGAGCAGTATCACTGATGAATATAGATGCAAAAATCCTCAACAAAATACCAGCAAGCAGAATCCAACCACACATGAAAAGGATCATACACCATGATCAAGTGGGATTTATCCCAGGGATGCAAGGATTCTTCAATACACACAAATCAATCAATGTGATACACCATATTGACAAACTGAAGAATAAAAACCATATGATCATCTCAGTAGATTCAGAAAAAGCTTTTGACAAAATTCAACACCCATTTATGATAGAAACTCTCCAGAAAGTGGGCATAGAGGAAACCTACCTCAACATAATGAAGGCCATATATGACAAATCCACAACAAACATCATTCTCAATGGTGAAAAATTAAAAGCATTTTCTCTAAGATCAGGAATAAGACAAGGATGTTCACTCTTGCCACTATTATTCAACATAGTTTTGGAAGTCCTAGCCACATCAATCAGAGAATAAAAAGAAATAAAAGGAATACCAATTGGAAAATAAGAAAACTGTCACTGTTTGCAGATGACATGATACTATTCATAGTTAATCCTAAAAATGCCACCAGAAAACTACTAGAACTAATCAATGAATTTGGTAAATTTGCAGGATACAAAATTAATTCACAGAAATCTCTTGCATTCTTATACACTAACAATGAAAGATCAAAAACAGAAATTAAGGAAATAATCAATGGAACAGGATAGAAAGCCCAGAGATTAACCCACGCACCTATGGTCAACTAATCTATGACAAAGGAGGCAAGGATATATGATGGAGAAAAGACAGTCTCTTCAATAAGGGATGCTGGGAAAACTGGACAGCTACATGTAAAAGAATGTAATTAGAACACTGCCTAATACCATACACAAAAAGAAACTTAAAATGAATTAAAGACCTAAATGTAAGACCGGACACTATAAAACTCTTAGAGGAAAACATAGGCAGAACACTCTATGACATAAATCACAACAAGATCTTTTTTGACCCATCTCCTAGAGTAATGGAAATAAAAACAAAAAAAACCAAGTGGGACCTAATGAAACTTCAAAGCTTTTGCACAGCAAAGGAAACCATAAACAAGACGAAAACACAGCCCTCAGAATGGGAGAAAATATTTGCAAATGAATCAACGGACAAAGGATTAATCTCCAAAGTATATAAACAGCTCATGCAGCTCAATATTAAAGAAACAAACAACCCAATCCAAAAATGGGCAGAAGACCTAAATAGACATTTCTCCAAAGAAAACATACAGATGGCCAAGAAGCACATGAAAAGCTGCTTAACATCACTAATTATTAGAGAAATGCAAATCAAAACTACAGTGAGGTATCACCTCACACCAGTTAGAATGGGCATCATCTGAAAATCTACAAACAACAAATGCTGGAGAGGGTGTGAAGAAAAGGGAACCCTCTTGCACTGTTGGTGGGAATGTGGATTGATACAGCCACTATGGAGAACAGTATGGAGGTTCCTTAAAAACCAAAAGTAGAATTACCATATGATCCAGCAATCCCACTACTGGGCATATTCCCAGAGAAAACCATAATTCAAAAAGACACATGCACCCCAATGTTCATTGCAGCACTATTTCCAATAGCCAGGTCATGGAAGCAACCTAAATGCCCATCGACATATGAATGGATAAAGAAGTGGTATATATATACAATGGAATATTACTCAGCCATAAGAAGGAATAAAATTGGGTCATTTGTAGAGACATGGATGGACCTAGAGACTGTCATACAGAGTGAAGTAAGTCAGAAAGAGAAAAACAAATACTGTATATTAACGCATATATGTGGAAACTAGAAAAATGGTACAGATGAACTGGTTTACAAGGCAGAAATAGAGACACAGATATAGAGAACAAACGTATGGACACCAAGGGGGCAAAGTGGCAGGGGCGGGGGCGATGGTGGTGGGATGAATTGGGAGATTGGGATTGATATATATACACTAATATGTATAAAATGGGTAACTAATAAGAACCTGCTGTATAAAATAAATGATTTAAAAAAAGAGAAACCCTTAGAAAGTAAAAGGGAGAAAAGAAATGAGTTGATAATTCTCCAAATCACACAGCATGGCTGTATCTGCATTTTAAAGGCATTTCATAATTAAAGAGCTAAAGGATAAAAAAAAATTTTTAAAGGACAGATATGGTAAAATAGAGAACCAGCTTTGTGGTTGGCATGAAGCTATCAGAACCTTTGTTTTGAAGTACAAAATCTCTATCTAATGCTAGAGGGAGTTCTTATAGAAATGGAGGTATAGTTAAAAAATGAACTGGAGCCAGTTTTTACAGAAGTTTACTTTACAAAAAGTCCCAACATAGATGCATTAAAAAGGAACTCCGACTTTGATGATAGCTTTTATATTTTGAAAAAAAAATTAATGGAAGAAATTGCCACCAGTGGCACATAGACCATACTGAAATGACTGTGGAAAGATGCTCTGCAGACGTGTTCCATCTGCAAAGTCAGCATCCTGGGCTAAGGTTGACTTTGTGAAAGATCCATTTCCGTGTAAATGCTTGCACTTTCTTAATGAGCCAGAAGTTTTGTGGGTGAATTTTATTAATGGCAATGGGACTTAGGTGTGTACATCCTTCTCTGTGTCATTGGAGATGGGATCCCTTAGTATGTAAAGTCTCTTGAAATCAAAGGTAACGTGCATAAAATCTGAATTGGTGGCCTAATGCATAGTGTGGCTGGCACCTAGCGCATGCTAAAAAGCAACCTGAAAACCCCAAACACAACATGGTTTCGTGCGTTAGTGCTGCTGAGGAAAGTGCTAGCTATTAAATATTTTCACAGTATTAAATATCTGATACTGAGTCTTAAGCAAGATTTTATAAATCACTTATCATCACATTGCAGTTGATATGTAAATTTTTAAAGCAGTATTTCAAAAGGAAGCAAAATAATGCAACTAAACTGTTTATAAATGCTTCCATTTTAAAATAGTTTGCATCATGTAAGAGTTAATTCCATCTCTCTCATACTAGTAAAATAATTATTTCATCAAGTGGAATTGAATCTTTGTTTCTCAGTGTGCACAAAAAAAGAAAGTTCAAAAGCAGAATCAGAAATTCAGTTGAAGTGTAAGCAATGTGTTTTTAGTAAAAGAAAAAGAAACACATGGCTGATGTTTTCAAAGCTTGGTTTTGATTTTATTTTAAAATTTATTTTCATTTATAGCTTCAACAGGGTTTTCCAGCAGGTGTCACTGTAGGCAAATATAAAATGACAAATACACAGTGCATACAGCTTGCCGCCAGTGGTTCCTTGAGAAAGGAGCAGGTTATGTTCAGACTTCTCAGTTACTATTTTGTATTTTGTTGTTGTTGTTAATATCAGCCTCCTAGTATTATTTTCTCTTCCTGTTTATGCATTTACGATTTAGAAATACTACTCAGCTGAACGGACAGAAGCAGCACAGTGTGTACTATGGAATGGTGACGTGACCAATAGCGCCCATTCTGAGGGGTGGAATGTTTACCATTTTGTGGGAGAGAATCTTGAAATCTTGAAAAGTCAAATTAAAGCATAATATTTTAATTCTGAAGCCTTTTGGGGATCTTCTCTAACAGTATGATTAGTAATTTCTGATTTTTATGGTTGCTGTATAAGCTTTGTTACTAAAACTAAATTTTCATCAGGAAGGAAGCACTTTAAAAGTATTCAGCAAAAACACTTATCACTTGTCTGGGATAAGTATGAGAAAGGGAATAATAGTAGTGATATTATTGGTTCCTTGAAATTATGCTTCAATAGTTGGGTTAGAATTGAATTCATATTATTCAGCCTGCAAAGAACATGTCATTAGGCCCCAGAAAAACCATTTCTGAGTAATTCCTCAAAAGGAAATCCAGACAATCCATTATTCCTCTCCCCTCCTTCTTTTTAGTATGTACAACACAGTGAAAGGGAAGCTGAGTTATAAGGTGCTAGCAGGAGGAGTTTTTCAGGAGTTATTTTTGCTGATTTCAAAGTTTTTCTGTTTCCTGGTGGCTGCGAGCATCTCTACATAGCTTTCGTAGCTTCTAAAGCAGAGTTTGCTCTGCATCTGTAGACTAGATTTGGCTGTTGACAATTTGACATGTGTGTATAGAGTTTAAAGAGGAATGCACAACAGAAAGTGGTTTGGTGTACCCTCCTCATCCCACACCCAATAAAAAATGTCCACATGACTGAAAAAATTATGTCTTATACAGTTCATTCTTAGGAGGACAAAGTCATATTACATGCATCCAGGCAGGTAAGTGAAAATATTACTTTGTTCATATTACAGTCAACTCACAAACTCTCAGGGAAATTGCTGGTTCCTGTGACTAGAGTTCTTGAGCCCAAAATAGGATCCATATCTCTTGACTCACTTCTTTCCTTTAGAACATGTCCCCTAAAATAGGAAGGCTTTTTTGTTTTTGCATATGAAAACATGTTTTCTTTTTAATAATACTGCTAGGATTGATTGAGGCCTGCCTCTCTACCTGGACGTGGTAAGTACATCACACACGTTGTCTTAGTAGATTTCTCTTTATTCCTCTTTTCGAGGAGGTGGGTACCGTCATCCCCATTACACTGTCACAGGAACAGATGCAAAGCACTTAGGGTGCACAGGATCCTGCAGCCAGAAAGGATGGAGAAGGGGCCTGGATTTGGGTCTTTCCAAGTCCAAAAGCCTTTATTCTTAACCTCTACACTCCCACAGCAAAAGTAGCTGTGGGAGTTATTTAGGAGAATAATGAAACTATCATTGGGAAGTCACACAAAAAATAACAACACCCCTTTCCCTGTATTTTGTGGGCTTTTAGGCTAGAGCCAGCCTCAAGGTGTCTAAGGTGTTCGGCTACAGTCCTGTGGACTGACTGGCTGTTGTTCAGAGTGATGAACCCAGGATCCCTAATGCTGTTTCCCTGATTTTGCTTATTAAGCAGAACTATATATCTATACATTTAAGGCAAGATTCTTAACAAAACCAAAAGCTCTTCTGGAAAAAGAGAAAACTCAATAACTACGAACTCTGAGCATTATAATCTCATAGCATATCACATTTTAAGAAAGTGTAGTAAAAATAGTAAAAGAACCTCAAAGGACTAAGAACTACCTCTAAGTTCAGGTTGCAACATGTTAGAACATTTTCATTTGAGACCTTTGAGACATTTAGACTATCTTCTATTACTGTAATGTGATTAAGAGTTTACAGTGGATTTGAAGTCAGAATCCTAGATGAAACCGTGACTCACTTTCCTAAACCTCAATTTTCTCATCTCTAAGATGGCGATAATAGCAAATAACAGCAAAAATGTATCAAGTGGTTATTATGTGCTAGGCACTGTACTAAGTGCTTTAAGGCATATCTCACTTTATCTTTCAATAACCCAATGGGATAGGTACTATTATTTTATCACCATCTTACGGAGGAAAGAACTGAGGCTTAAGTCGTTTGCCTGAGACCATGTAGCTAGTAAGTAGTAGAAATGGGACTTCAAAGAAGTTTTGATTCTTAATGGCTCTTAACTACCACAGGAAAATGCCTTATTACATGGTTATTATGAATATTAAGAGAAAAATTTAAATGAGGTGAGGTAGTGTACAAGAGGCATTTATGTAGGTGTATAGTAGAAAGGCAATTTTTTGTCTGTTTGTTTTTGAAACTAGAAAGAGGAGTCTGACAAACTTATCCCTAAGGTTATAAGGTAAACTAAGAATCTGTCTTAAGTGAATAAGAATCTATTTTAAGGAATCATTAGTTACTTGGATTTTATTTTCTCATTTTCCTAGTAATGAATTACTTCATGCTTATGATAGAAATAAAATTATGTTCAAGTATGCATGTGTACACCTACAAGAGTTTGCAGTTTAAAATAGAATATATAAGAACATACAATATATTAGAAATCATAAATATTAATTTTAAAGTTTATATAAAATATCAAATTTACTTTTTAAAAGATAATTATTTATGGTGTCAAAGGTAATATATGCTCATCATAGAAAACTTGGAAAATAGAGGGAGTATATATAGAGAGAGAAATCATGGTCCCAGCAAACAGAAATAACTGCAGTTAACATTGTATTCTTTCTTTTTAAATATATTCCTTTACTTAATCCACATGGTTTTATATACTTTTAAAATATGCTTTTTCTTTACATTAAAATTTGTCATAGATTTACATTTTTAAAAAGCATTTGAAGTCTCTTGTGATTCATGACGTTGAGACATGGCACACTTGGCAATGGAGAATTCACTGCTGAAAGTGATTTCAGTTGAACAAGGTGTTTTTTTTTCAGTGTTTGAATATAGTTATCCAGCTGTCTCTCACAGAGTGTATTAGACATGTCAGGAGGTTCTTGCAGCACCATTGAAGAGAAATGCTGAGGGATGGAGCAGACTGGAGGCTGCGTGGACTGAGGGGAGGTGGTGTGCTGGGCAAAGTGTGGTATTCCCACCATAGAGGTCTTGCAGGGTGGGGATAGGGGGCTGATGGTATAGTTACAGACTGCTGGAGGACAAAAAACATGAAGCAGCAAAGCTCTATGAGAGTAATGTCTTAGTCTGATCAGGCTGCTATAACAGAGTACCGTAGACTGGGTGGCTTATAAACAATAGAAATCTATTTCTTGTAGTTCTGGAGGCTGGGAAGTACAAGATCAAGGTGCTGGCAGATTTGATGTCTGGTGAGGCCCTGCTTCCTTGTCCATAGGCAGTCATCTTGTCACTGTGTCCTCACATGCAGAAGGTGGCAGAGAGCTCTCTGGAGTCTCTTTAAAAGGCACTAATCCCATTGGTGAGGGCTCCACCCTTAGGATCTCCTCACCCCCCAAAGGCCCTACTTCTTAATACCATCACATTGGGGGTTAGGATTTTTAACAAATGAATTTTGGAGGGACACAAACATTCAGTCTACTCAATACTCTGTAATGGCCTACATGGGAAAATAATCTAAAAAATAGAGGATATATATATATATATATATATATATATAAAACTGTTTCACTTTGCTGTACATCTGAAACTAATGTAACATTGTAAATCAACTAGACTTCAATTAAAAGAAAAACATTCAGTCTATAGCAGGTAGTTAACGCTTTGAAACAGGAAGATACAATGACCTCAAACTCAGTAGAGGAGTAAGTTGACAAACTGATGCTTTCTCTCTGATACCTATTAAGAGAGTTTTAATGGCTATAGATGTCAAGACTCTCCAAGACCGTGAAACCCTTGGACAAAAACAACAGAAAGATGTGGACATGCCTGGGTCTGTGGTTATTTGATGCTGGAATACAAAGTGTGAGATGTTTAAGGCTTTTACCTCAAAGTAAAATGGAAAGCTGGAATTAGATTAAAATGGTTTAATAATTGTTGAAGTTTAATGGGAAAAAATACGTCATTTAAATTTCTTTCAATTTTGTCCTAAGTTACATATTATGGTCTCCTTCTGCTTTTTGTGCCCTCTAATCACCATTCCATACAGCATACAAAATGATCTTGTAAACAAGTAAATCAAATCCCATCACTTGCCTGCTTAAAACTTTTCCTAAATGTCTTCCTGAATGTGACTACTAGGACTCTTCACTCATAATTCCAATCCCAATGGCCTTTTTTTTTTTTTTTAACATCTTTATTAGAGTATAATTGCTTTCCCAATGGCCTTTTGAATCTCTACTGGGACACTCTGACTCCAAGCCTGCCCCTCCTCCCCCATTTACTTGGTGGACGTCAGTTCTCCGTTTGGTGTCCCTGCATTCTGGACAAAGACAGACTTAAGTCCTAAAGAGAATAGAAGCATAGTGTTCATTGAAAAAAAGAACAGGTTGTCCCAGATCTTCAGGTACTTGGAGTGATGTATGGCCAGAAAATTATTTATGATAATTTATGCACACACATATATAGTTGTACACACACACACACACACATATATAGTTGTACACACACACATACACGATATCATTTCCAGGAGCACAAAGACATGTGATTTTTAGGACTACTTGAAACAAAAATTAGGTGAGAGTATCTGTGAGGTTGAAGTAGTTTTTGTGATTTGGTGTGAGTGACTAACTGAGGTTAAATCAAGAGAAAATTTACATAGTTTTAAAATGAGTAGAGGAGATGCTGCTAAAGAAAAAAAAGCAGTCATAGATTTGGTGGGGGCACACTTGCTACAAGATTTTAATGTCAATCTAGGTAAGCAAGACTCCTCTGAGTAAAATGCCTGAGGTGATATCTCATTTACCTATTTATTCCCTTCTTTCAACTATGTATCTTCCTTTTTAATCTTCCATAGAAAAAATTTTATGTATCTTTCTACATTTCCCAGGAGGACTGGCTTTAAAGCATAAATTCTTTTATCTGAATAAAAAATTGGGGACTATTGAAATTGAAAAATCCTTGTTAACATTCTGAGAGGCCTGTGCGTTGAAGTAGATCCATCCATCTATATTCACCTTTTCACTCATTCATTCATCCATATACATACATACATCACTCACCCAACGTTTATTAAATACCAGCTGCCATTCCAGATGCTATGCTGAGAATTGGCATTCAAGGACAAATATCCTTCCCTGTCCCTGGGGGATGAGCTTACACTATTAAACAGTCTCAAATTTTAGGATGATCATTGAGTTGAGAATCAGAAGAACTGAGTTTGTCTTTTTCTTTTACCCTTATTCATTTTCCTGTTTTCTTTCCTGAGCCCTGGGTACTCATTTTCTCACCTTGTCTGTGGAAAAATAAAAAGTAGACCTCTGACACTTGAGAGTCATTCACTTGGCTCTAAATATAGTACCCAATATGTAGTCAGCTTTTAATAACACTTTATTAAATAAATGAATGCATAAAATTATTATACCCAGAGGCCTTCAGGAATCCGTATTTGGGAATATGATAATAGCAACCTTTCCCTATAAAATCAATCAAAATATAACCAGTTGAAACAACATCTTCAGATGGGAGCAGGTGGTAAATGTCAAGTTGTAAAGCCCTATCATGATGACCTTTCTCTCCAACTTAGACCATTTAACCCTTTCATGCTAAGAGATCATCCAGTGCCACCTCTGAGAGCTTGTGGTGGAGAAAAGTATTCATTTGTTTAAAATTATGACTAAATTCAGAATAGCTTTCTGTGATTTTGCACATTCTCAAGTAATGGATAAAATATATACAACTCCCATCCTGTGATGGTCTGAGAAATTTTTAGATTTGGAAAAAAGCTCCTAATGCTTGGAAAGGTAGGGAAATGATCCTGCAAAGTATTATCTTGGGGAAGTAGGGTATTACAGGGAGAGCTAGACCAAATTAATGATAGCCAATATTTGCTGAGTGTTCTGGTGCTTTACATGTATTAAATCATTAATTCTCACAGCAACTCCATAGTTGAGCCCTATTATTATTATTAAGATCTGTATTTTACAGCTGAGGAAAGAGGCACAGAGAGACTAAGACCTAAGTTCTTTGCACTGGTAAGTTGTGGAGCCAGGATTTGAACCCAGCCAATCTGACTTTAAGGTTCACATTTTAAACCACTGCTTATTCTGCTTCCAAAATATGTTCTGTTTCCCTCTTCTGTACTACTTTTATGAGGTCACATCAAGCTAAAAGTTGAACAAAAGTGTATAAGGAAGATGGTTACACACCCAAAAAACCCATTGACATCAAACTATTAATATGCATTTTCAGGAATTTTACTTGTATTTACAAACACGATTTTAATTTTGGCATTCTTTATAGGTAATGATAAAATATACATATATATTTCTTCTCATTTTAGGACTTAACAATAATTATGTAATTTTCTTCACTTAAGGTGGAATAAACTGTTAATAAATTGAGTGGTTAGTGCTTAAAGACTGTTAAAAACCACTTCAAATAACATGACAATCTCATCTTTACAGTAATGCCAGGTTGTTAATTAGCTGAACTACCCAAATACAGAGATTATAGTTAAAATGGTTTCGAGTGGGTGGTGGTAATGATGCGCTGCCTGTTTTGCAACATCCTCTATGCCATGCACTTCAACTCCCATTTTTTAAAATAAAAATTTCCAACACTACTTAAAAGCTACTTTTCTTAAATGTGAGATTTCTCTGAAAAATAAAGGTCTTGCTAATTAAATAGTTCTTTAAACAAAGCGTCTTGTATCAGTGGGGAAATATGTAGGAACAAAATGCTCAAGGCAGGGAATTCTTCTCTACTCTAGGTACAGAAGAGGAAAATGTCATTCCTTTTGAACCTGTTGGAGATGCTAGTTTTATAAAACTTTAAAATATCTTGACAGCAAATTAAAAAAAAATTTATTTGAAAAAGGTTCTTTTTACTTTTCAGTAGTGGCCACCCTTGTATAATTTTAAGCACGGTAAAGATCTCTCCAGTCTGAACGTCACTGCCCATTTCCAGAGAAGGGCCCATGATCTTTTTTGCTGGGGAGGAAGGGCCCATGTTCTTTGATTGTTGCCACATGCCCAGTGGCAGCGTCTCTCGTCAGGGCTGTATCTTGAGCACTCATATCACCCCCATTTAATTCTGTAGCCAAACAGCATTTGTTCAGTAAACAATTCTTAAGTATTTTCAATGTCCCAGGCCTTGAACAAGAATGGGGGCTACATTCACGAGTAAGAAATGGGCCCTCAATGGACCTGAAGGGAGAGTCTGTTGAAGAGTGTCAGGAAGAGCATTTCAGTCAGAACGAAAGGACTTAAAGACTAAGAGGGGAGCTGAGGAATTGGACAGACTTGAATTTGAGTTTTGTGCTGTGCAATATGAACAAGTTACTTATTCTCTCAGAATAAAATGGGGATAGTACGGCCCACCTTGCTGAATTGCTGGGAGGATTCATGATAAGGTATATGATGTCCCTGGCCTGGTGCCAAGCACAGATCTTCTCATAGAGGGTTCCTTCCCTTCATTCAGGTCAGTCAGGTCACCCCCTGACCACCCTTTCTAAAGTTACCTCTTACCCCAGCCAGGATCTTTCTTTATTTAATTACATAATGATTACCAACCCCACCTCCCCACCCAGTCCCCAACACATACACTGGAATGTAAGTTCCATGAGGGCAGGGCTTTATCTTGTTCACTGCTATATCTCCTGCACCTGAATAGTGCCTGGCACATAGTAGGTGCTTAATAAATATTACCAATATTACTAATGTAAACCAGAGCATAAAAGTACTTGGTGATTCATAGACATTGTATGGCTGTAGATCAGGGCTCATTGATGGGGTAGAGGAGATGAAGCTAGAGGCACAGTCAAGGTTTTAACTGAAAGTTGCTAAAGGGTCTGGCTTTTATCTGGCAGGTATTTCAGCAGATATTTGGACAAGAATCAAATTTCACCTTGTCAGTAGTCATCGGGAGCAGAAAGTCAGCTGATTCTTGGTGTTGTGATTTAAGAGATGCTAAAATCTCACCTACTCTGACTTTGAGAAAATTCTCCCAATTTTTCTTCTGAAGGCACTGAAGTCCTGTGTATTTGGGAGGAGTCACACAGACTTTCTGTTCCAGCCAAACACTGTTCACCTCCATAAAGAAAGTAGAATCTTTATTATTTAGATAAGCAGACTGCTGCAAAGTTGTTTCATATTGGATCAGAGAGAATTGGAACTGAGCCCACTTTTAATTTTGTGAGGGAGGAGTGGAGTCTACACAGATGATTGTAGAGCCTCTGGTTCTCCGGTCTATGTTTCTTCTACTCTGCCCCACTGTCTTTCCTTCATGTTTTGTCTGCCTGTCTTCCCCTCCTTTGGCCTTCCGGTGAAGCTGTCATTCGCAAACTCATTGCCCTGGACACAGTGATTGGTTCAGGGATGTGCACTTGACCCAAGCAGGGCAAATTATAGTCATCCCCGGTACAGATGGATTACTAAAGAATTACTTAGGTGTTTCAAATTAAATGTCACTTATTAAATTAATGGATTGAATAGGCCGTATTCATGTTTTGTCAAGTGGGATTGCCATATAGAAGTTCACAAAATAGGAATTACCCAACTTTATGATATAATACCTTCCTAAAACCTGCGGTATTGTGGAACAGACTAAACGTGAGCTATTTAGTTATTTCTAGTAAAATATGATTATTTGACCAAACGAGTAGAGCCAAAAACTGACACACTGTGTATCAAGTTTGTTTCAACTGGATTTATGCTCAATGTTCTCAGTGGCTGCCAAAAAGTTTTATGATTTCATTAAAAAGATAAAATTTTATTATAATTTTGTCTGAAATTGTGACTCAAGGTGCTTTGACAACTTGGATGTGTAACCTTTATAAATATTATGTGGACTTCACTGTGAACAGATAGCTACCCTTCCACCTTAACAACACGTACTTTACAACATGTATTTCACAAACATTTTCTGCCATGCTTTTCTTTGCCATTAGCTGCTTTAGTACACATTAGGCTCAAAGAGGTTCTTTTTCTCCCCCTGGGCTGAATGGTCCATTTTTCTGTGGTGCATTGAGAGTCACTTACACATGTATTGTAGACACATAGTCCTCAGGGCCTTGCCAAGGGCTCTGTGCCAGGTGCTGTATCTAAAAAGATGATTAATACACCATGTCTGCCCTCAAGAAGGTCACAGTCCAGTGACCAGGTTTATTGTCTATCTGGAACTTTAAAGTTCAAGAGCTGAACAAAGAGAGTGGAAAGAAGCTAGAAATAAAGCTGGAATGGTAAGCACAGGATGGATTGTAAAGAATTCTGTTATCTCCCCACCCGCAAATTTAACCTTTTATCCTGGAGGCTGTGTCTTGTCTTTGAAAATACGGAAACACGGAAATGACAAGATTAGATTTGAATTTTATGCAAAAGCACTTTGGTGGGAGTAGAGAGCAGATTAAAAGGGATCTATTATGCATTGAACTGTGTCCTCTTTCAAAAAAGATAGTTGATTTTCTAACCCCTAGCCTCTCCGATTGTGACCTTGTTTGGAAATAGGGTCATTGCAGATGTAATAGTTAAGTTATGGTGAGGTCATACTGCAGTCAAGTGGTTCCCTAACCTGACTGGTGTTCTTATAAAAAGGGAAATTTGGACACAGAATCAGACTTTCCCAGAGGGAAGATGACATGAAGAGACACAGGGAGAGGACGGCTACCTACAAGTCAAGGAGAGAGGCCTGGAACAGACTGTTCCCTCATAGCCCTCAGGAGGAGCCAGCTCTGCTGACACATTAATTTTTGATGTTTCCCCTCCAGAACTGAGACAATAAATTTCTGTTACTTAAGGCACCCCACTTGTGGTAGATTTTTATGGCAGTCCTATGAAACTAACAAAGAACCCAAAATTGTAGACCAACTAAGAGGACCAATGAGGGCCTAAACTAAGGTGGGGTGGGGTGAAGAGAAAGGATTTGAAAGATATTCAGGAAGTAGAATTGACAGAACTTGGTGACCAATTGGATATGTGGAGTTAACATAGTGATTAATAGTGACCTAGATTTTAGTCCTCTCTTCTCAGCTGTTTGAACTTGAACAAGCCATTCATCCTCTTTATGCTTTAGTTTCTTATCTGTAGTGAGTCATGATTGTTCCTATCTTGTTGGGTTGTTGTGATGGTCAAGAGAGTGCAGGTTAAAATTTATTACAGTGGTATGGTAAATATTTAATATGGTAACATTGGTAAATATAGTAAATACTCAATAAATATTCTTTTAAAAAATATGTGGGTTGTGTGAAAGGGTTTGAGAATGACTCATATTTCTGACTTGGCCATCAGACAGAGCCATGATTATTCAGGGAGAAGAAAAATACTGGAGAAGAATGGGTTTGGGGGGCAGGACGGTAAATTCACTTTTAATTAAATTTAAAACATACAAACAAATTATTGATCTTTAAAAACACACTCCCTTACCTTTTATGTTGACTTTCATAAAGTTCAAATTTATATATATATATTTTTTCAAATTTATATTTTTAACTTAACAAAAGTTTATGTTGTCCATTAGAGATAATCTCACAAGGAAAATGAAATGAGCACCATTGTGGGTTTTTTAATTTATTTTACTGGTTTCTTATTTATTTTTTTAAATTAAGTTTATTGGAATATAGTTGCTTTACAATGTTGTATTAGTTTCTACTGTACAGCAAGATGAATCAACTATACATATACATATATCCCCTCTTTTTTGATTTCCTTCCCATTTAAGTCACCACAGTGCATTAAGTACTATACAGTATGTTCTCATTAGTTATCTATTTTATACATAGTATCTATAGTGTATATATGTCAATCCCAATACAGTTTATATGATTATACCCTAAGAAATAAAATCATAAGCTGTTTTAAAAATTATTAGATTCATAGTGACATTTTAAATAAATAGGAGATGAGTCGGGATTAATACTATGTGATTTCAATTTAGGCATTAACTTTATCCATGGGGCCCCTCTTTGCTTTCTTTCATCTCATCTATTCCTATGCCTTTTCAGTTTGACGAGAACCCATCATGGAACCGTTCTGCCTCTGTCTTGAATATTCATAATCAAAGAATGGCACATATGAGAAAACTGGAAAGTTCTGCTTGTAAATCTGGGCATGTGATTTGGTTTGCTGCAGAAATTGTAGTGGTTAGTTTGTGCTTGTTCACTTAAAATGAATCAGATCTTTTGCTACAAAGCATGCTACTTTGACTTTTTAGAATGATTTATCTTTTTACTTCCTGTGACTTACTATAACGCTTGTGAAGTAACCATGAAGAAATGAAAATTATACTTCTCGCTTTCCCCAAATATTTGCTTAAGTATTTTAGATGCTAGTTATTCTTCTGAGCCCTTTGGTGCTGGAGGAGAGAGGCTCCTTTCCCCAAAGAGTGCCGAGCTGGGACTTGCCCTGTGAAGATGAGGAAGACACTGAGGCCACTGACTGTGCAGAGACCAGCAGAGCTTCCCAGGTAGACAGAGAGGTGGGTCAGGAAGATGGAGAATGAGTTTTTGCCTATTCCTCCCACTAAGTACAATGGGAAAACTTGGACGTTATATACAAGACAAGCATAGAAGGACTCTGAACCGTGAAGAGAAGGCAGACCAGTTAGGAGCCTCAGGACTCCAGGAATGACAAACATGACAGCTTGGAAGATATACAATAAGCTGAAATCATGGTGCAATCTTCAGCGGTCCTTTTACCGGATTCCAGGCTTAAAGGCATGACCGGAATGGCTCCTGAAAGGAACTTAGCCCAAATGCATACAAAAGTGGGGCAAAAACACTTCAAGCTGTGTTCTTTCAATTACATGAGGCAAAATCAAAGAGCATCTTCATCCTGGGCACAGAAGCATCCATCCTTAAGAGCATTTCGTCTTGAAAATAAACTATTTGTCAATTAAATCCTTCCTGAATTTAACTAAATCTATGGAAAAAAAGCTATTATTAGTTATTAAAAGCGCCTGAGACAAATTTGAAACATAAATACATTGAGGAGATTCACTCCTAAGGAGAACAAAATATTATAATATCAAGTAGTTCCCAGACCACAAATTTTCTCAGAAATTTATTTATAAAATTCTAACCTATATTAAAAAAAAAGAGACAATATAGGGATTGTGCTCATCATTTTTTCATTGGCCCATGATCAAAGGGCTGCTCAGACCTCTCTTGCCACCTCTGTAGGACACCTGGTTGAAATATGTTTCTTTTTCTTCAGCAAATAGGCACCTCGTTATCCCTTCATTTTTTGTTCTTTACCTCTAAGGGGCTAGGGGGAGGGATAGAGGGATATATTCATTACAAGAACCATAAGACTCTACCCTATAAACATTTGTTACTATCTGGGTTTGGGATAAAGCAGTGCTATAAAGGAAGGTTATAGAACACCAACATACACAGGGAGCTTTGGAAGCATTTAGGAGGAGTACCTAACCAATGCCATGATTCAGAGAAGACTTCTTAGAGGAAGTGACTTCTAAGTTGAGAAAGAAAGGATGTGAGTAGTAGTTGATAGTGAAGAGAATATCCCAGGTGGAGGAAAAAGTACATGCGAAGACCCAAGAGCTGATAGAGATCTACTAATTAGTTGGAGAATTGAAATTAGTTTAACTTGCCAAGTAGAGTTCTAGGCCAGATTAAGAAAACTGTAATAAATCATAAAAAAGAGGATTTTATCCTGAGGGCTTTGCTGAAGAATCAGTGGAGGGTTGAATGTTGTGGAGGACATAATAAGATTTCTACTTTTTGAAAGATGTAGAGAATGGACTTGAGGGGGGACAACATGAAAGCTAGGAGAGGTATTACGATGCTTTTCCAGTAATCCAAGTGAGGTGATGGTGACCTGACCAGGAAATTGCCTGCAGGAATGGATAACAGTGAATAGCTCCAAGAAATATTTAACTGGCAGAATTGACTGAACTTGAAGATTGTTGGGTCATGGAGAATGAAATGAGGGAGGTCAGAGGATGATTTCCAAATTTCTGGATTGGGAAATTAGTTGGATAAACGGTGATAGAATAAAAAGTAGAGGAACAGCTGTGTACGTGGAAGAGTTAAGGGTGAGGTTATAATGAGTTCAATTTTAAGCATATTTTAGGCACTTGTGGATACTGAATTATTCAGTCAACAAATATTTATGAATTACCAACTACATGCCAGGTAGTGTGAGTGAAGGTCTTAGGAGTAGAGCAGCGATAAAATATTTTAAAGATTACAGTCTAGTTGGGGAAATGTACAGTACATGAATTAATAAAAACAATACATGTATACAATAAATATAAGCCCTGCATATAGTGAAGGAAAACACATTTATGAATTGATTAGTTTCTACTTAAAAGTATGATCAGAGACATCAGGTAGACAGAGTACTGCCTGGTAATACCTTGTCAATCTATGGTCCACTTTCTCTTTCCTCAGATTTCCAGCAGCCCCTTTTCTCTTCTCACTTTCAACGCAATTCACAAAAGAGAAGCAACTTATCTTTCTACTACCAAAATCTACCAGCCTAATTTGTGGATTTGTATCCACATACTCTGCCTTCCCATTTGTGCACAGGGACAAGGTGTCCTTGTCCTACCCGATGTCAGGTCCCCTGCTTGTACACAGAAGCCAGTCCGCTCTTGTCTACTGAAGGGCTTCATATAATAATCCCATCCTAAAAATAAATGCTCTTATCTGGACTTCATGTGTTCCTCTACCCACTACCTTATTTCTCTGCTCCTCTTTGTAGCAAAACTCTAAAAGAGTTGTTGATTCTTTTTTTTTACATCTTTATTGGAGTATAATTGCTTTACAATGGTGTGTTAGTTTCTGCTTTATAACAAAGTGAATCAGCTATACATATACATATATCCCCATATCTCCCTCTTGCGTCTCCCTCCCTCCCATCCTCCCTATCCCACCCCTCTAGGTGGTCACAAAGCACCAAGCTGGTCTCCCTGTGCTATGTGGCTGCTTACCACTAGCTAGCTATTTTACATTTGGTAGTATATATTAGCCCATGCCACTCTCTCACTTTGTCACAGCTTACCCTTCCCCCTCCCTGTGTCCTCAAGTCCATTCTCTACATCTCTGTCTTTATTCCTGTCCTGCCCCTAGGTTCTTCATAACCTTTTTTTTTTTTTTTTTTAAGATTCCATATATATGTGTTAGCATATGGTATTTGTTTTTCTCTTTCTGACTTCATTCTGTATGACAGACTCTAGGTCCATCCACCTCACTACAAATAACTTAATTTCATTTCTTTTTATGGCTGAGTAATATTCCATTGTATATATGTGCCACACCTTCTTTATCCATTCATCTGTGAGCTGTTGATTCTTTAATGTCAGCTTTATTGAAGTATAATTGACATGTAAAGTTGTAAGATATTTAAAGTGTACATTGTGGTGATTTGGTATGCATATACATAGTGAAAGGATTTCCTGCCATCTAATTAACATATCCATCATCTAACATATTTATCTTTTATTTGGGGGTGTGTGTGTGAAAACATTTAAGTTCTATTTTCTTAACAAATGTAAATGATATATATTTAATGCTAAATTAATTTATAACAAAATAGTCAAGATTATTCAAGAGGGAAAGGATAGTCTCTTTAGTAAATGGTGTTGAGAAGACTGGACAGCCACATGCAAAGAGTGGTCTTTTTTTTTTTTTGACTACTAGTTATGTTTTATTAATCTTAATAAATACATCAAATGTTGGGTAATTTTTATAGTGGAGATTGCTGAGGAAACTGCAGGGGACATGCTTCATTTCTTGCTCGGCTTTACTGCTGACTTGGTAACCTTGCCTGCAGGATGACTTCTCATCCACAGCCTTGATGACTCCAGTGGCCACTGTTTGTCTCACGTCCCACACAGCAAAATGGCCTAGAGGTGGGTACTCACAGAACATCTCCACACACATGGCCTTGCTGGGGACCATCCTTACATCTGCACAGTGGCTGTATCGCCTGACTTCAGGGCCTTGGGGTTGTCAAAGGTGACCTCCATCCCAGGTTTCAGGAAGCTGGTCTCCACACAGCCCACAGGCACAGAGCCAATGCCCCCAATCGTGTGCACACCTTGTAGAGGCAACCTCAGGGGCTCGTTGACCAGTTGAGTGGGAGGGAGAATGGAGCCCAGAGCTTCCAGGACACTCATCCCTGTGGCATTTCCCTCCTTTCTCTTGACCTTCCAGCTCCTGGACCAGGCATGTGGATGCTGGGCTATGCTAGCCCAAAATGGGCACAAAGGCCATGACTGCCAAGTTGTAGCCGATCTTCTTGATGTAGGCTCTCACTCCCTTGATGGAAGCATTGGGTGCTGTGGGTGGGTTTGTCGGAGTCCATCTTGTTGACAGCCATGATGAGTGGCTTCACACCCAGCATGTAGGCCAGTAGCGTATTCTCCACAGGTCTGCCTATTCTTGGAGATGCCTGCTTCAAACATGCCTGTGCTGCTGGCCACGATGAGCGTGGCACAGTCACCTGGGATGGGCCAGTGATAATGTTTTTGATGAAGTCCCTGTGGCATCAGTTATTGTGATGTAATATTTGGTTGTCTCAAACTTCCATAAGGAGATGTCATGGTGATGCCACATTTCCTTTCGGCCTTCATTTTGTCTAGCACCCAGGCAAACTTGATGGAGCCCTTGCTTATCTCTGATGCTTCCTTCTTGAACTTCTCATGGTTCTCTTGTCAGTACCCCCACGCTTGTAGATGAGATACCCAGTGGTGGTGGACTTGCCAGAGTCCACATGGCCAATGATGATAATATTGATATGGGTCTTCTTTTTGCTCATAATGGTAGATTCAATAGAGTCACTGCTGATCCAGATATTAGCAAGAGCTGCAGCAGCTGTGAAGCAGGTATTGTGTATTATTGATGCTTCCCTTTCCTACCTCCCATTCTGTTTTTTTTTTTGCGGTACATGGGCCTGTCACTGTTGTGGCCTCTCCTGTTGCGGAGCACAGGCTCCAGACGCGCAGGCTCAGCGGCCGTGGCTCACGGGCCCAGCCGCTCCGTGGCATGTGGGATCCTCCCGGACCGGGGCACGAACCCACGTCCCCTGCATCGGCAGGCGGACTCTCAACCACTGCGCCACCAGGGAAGCCCCTCCCATTCTTTTTATAACTGATGCCAAGCAGAATTTGTCTCCACCACTCCACTGTAGCCTCCTTTCCCAAGGTCTTTGATACCTTCCATCTTGCCAAACCAGTGTTCAGTTCTGACTTTATTTTACTTTCTCTCGCAGTTATCGTTGACATCTCTCTCCTCCTTGAAATTCTATCTTTCCTTAGATAGCTGACACCACAATTTCCTAAATTTCCATCTATTATCCTCAATCTCCTCTGCCAACTCTTTCTTTTTGCTTTCTCTTATGTAATTCTAAATATGAATTGCCTCCTGGTGATTTTACCTTGTCGTGTGGCTTTATATACCACATATATCCTGATGATTTCTAAATTTATAGATCCAGCTTTTTTGACTGTAGTCATATATTGAATTGCTTATTTTTTTAACAACTTTATTGGACTATAATTGTTTTACAATGGTGTGTTACTTTCTGCTTTATAACAAAGTGAATCAGTTATAAATATACATATGTTCCCGTATCTCTTCCCTCTTGCATCTCCCTCCCTCCCAGCCTCCCTATCCCACCCCTCTAGGTGGTCACAAACCACCGAGCTGATCTCCCTGTGCTATGCAGCTGCTTCCCACTAGCTATCTATTTTATGTTTGGTAGTGTATATATGTCCATGCCACTCTCTCACTTTGTCCCAGCTTACAATTCCCCCGCTCCATATCCTCAACTCCATTCTCTAGTAGGTCTGCAGCTTTATTCCCATCTTGCCCCTAGGTTCTTCATGACCATTTCTTCTTTTTTTAGATTCCATATATACGTGTTAGCATACGGGATTTGTTTCTCTTTCTGACTTACTTCACTCTGTATGACAGACTGTAGGTTCATCCACCTCACTACAAATAACCCAGTTTCGTTCCTTTTTATGGCTGAGTAATACTCCATTGTATATATGTGCCACATCTTCTTTATCCACTCATCTATTGATGGACACTTAGGTCGTTTCCATGTCCTGGCTATTATGAATAGGGCTGCAATGAACATTTTGGTACATGACTCTTTTTGAATTATGGTTTTCTCAGGGTATATGCCCAGTAGTGGGATTGCTTGGTCATATGGTAGTTCTACTTTTAACTTTTGAAGGAACCTCCATATTGTTCTCCATAGTGGCTGTATCAATTTACATGCCCACCAGCAGTGCAAGAGGGTTCCCTCTTCTCCAAACCCTCTCCAGCATTTACTGTTTGAAGATTTTTGATGATGGCCATTCTGACCACTGTGAGATGATATGTCATTGTAGTTTTGATTTGCATTTCTCTAATGATTAATGATGTTGAGCATTCTTTCATGTGTCTGCTGGCAATCTGTATATCTTCTTTGGAGAAATGTCTATTTAGGTCTTCTGCCCAGTTTTGGATTGGGTTGTTTGTTTTTTTGATATTGAGCTGCATGAGTTGCTTGTATGTTTTGGAGATTAATCCTTTGTCAGTTGCTTCATTTGCAAATATTTTCTCCCATTCTGAGTGTTTTCTTTTGCTCTTATTTATGGTTTCCTTTGCTCTGCAAAAGCTTTGAAGTTTCATTAGGTCCCATTTGTTTATTTTTGTTTTTATTTCCATTTCTCTAAGAAGTGGGTCAAAAAGGATCTTGCTGTGATTTATGTCATAGAGTGTTCTGCCTATGTTTTCCTCTAAGAGTATGATGGTGTCTGGCCTTACATTTAGGTATTTATTCCATTTTAGGTTTATTTTTGTGTATGGGGTGAGGGAGTGTTCTAATTTTATTCTTTTACATGTAGCTGTCCAGTTTTCCCAGCACCACTTATTGAAGAGGCTGTCTTTTCTCCACTGTATATTCTTGCCCCCTTTATCAAAGATAAGGTGACCATATATGTGTGGGTTTATCTCTGGGCTTTCTATCCTATTCCATTGATCTATCTTTCTGTTTTTGTGGCAGTACCATACTGTCTTGATTACTGTAGCTTTGTAGTATAGTCTGAAGTCAGGGAGCCTGATTCCTCCAGCTCCGTTTTACTTTGTCAAGATTGCTTTGGCTATTTGGGGTCTTTTGTGTTTCCATACAAATTGTGAAATTTTTTGTTCTAGTTCTGTGAAAAGTGCCAGTGGTAGTTTGGTAGGGATTACATTGAATCTGTAGATTGCTTTGGGTAGTAGAGCCATTTTCACAATGTTGATCCTTCCAATACAAGAACATGATATATCTCTCCATCTGTTTGTGTCATCTTTATTTTATCAGTGTCTTATAATTTTCTGCATACAGGTCTTTTGTCTCCTTAGGTATGTTTATTCCTAGATACTTTATTCTCTTTGTTGCAGTGGTAAATGGGAGCGTTTTCTTAATTTCACTTTCAGATTTTTCATCGTTAGTGTATAGGTATGCAAGAGATTTCTGTGCATTAATTTTGTATCCTGCTACTTTACCAAATTCATTGATTAGCCCTAGTAGTTTTCTGATAGCATCTTGAGGATTCTCTATGTATAGTATCATGTCATCTGCAAACAGTGAACAGTTTTACTTCTTTTCCAATCTGGATTCCTTTTATTTTTTTTCTTCTCTGATTGCTATGGCTAAAACTTCCAAAACTATGTTGAATAATAGTGGTGAGAGTGGGCAACTTTGTCTTGTTCTTGATCTTAATGGAAATGGTTTCGGTTTTTCACCATTGAGGGCGATGTTGGCTGTGGGTTTGTCTTATATGGACATTATTATGTTGAGGAAATTTCCCTCTGTGCCTACTTTCTGGCAGGTTTTTATCATAAATGGGTGTTGAATTTTGTTGAAAGCTTTCTCTGCATCTATTGAGATGATCATATGGATTTTCTCCTTCAATTTGTTAATATGGTGTATCATGTTGATTGATTTGCATATACTGAAGAATCCTTGCATTCCTGGGATAAAATCGCTTCTGGGCTCCGCACTGATAGCCGTGGCTCGTGCCAGTCTCTGGAGCTCTGTTAAGCGGCGCTCTGAATCCCCTCTCCTTGTGCACCAGGAAAGAAAGAGGCAAGAAGTCTCTTGCCTCTTTGGCAGCTCTAGACCTTTTCCCGGACTCCCTTACGGCTAGCCGTGGCGCATTAACCCCTTCAGGCTGTGTTCACGCAGCCAACCCCAGTCCTCTCCCTGGGATCCTACCCGAAGCCCGAGCCTCAGCTCCCAGCCCCCGCCCGCCCCGGCGGGTGGGCAGACAAGCCTCTCAGGCTGGTGAGTGCCGGTTGGCTCTGATCCTCTGTGCGGGAATCTCTGTGCTTTGCCCTCTGCACCCCTGTTGCTGCGCTCTCCTCCGCGGCTATGAAGCTGCCCTCCTCCGCCACCCGCAGTCTCCGCCCACGAAGGGCCTTCCTAGTGTGTGGAATCCTTTCCTCCTTCACGGCTCTCTCCCACTGGTGCAGGTCCCGTCCCTATTCTTTTGTCTCTGTTTATTCTTTTTTCTTTTGCCCTACCCAGGTACGTGGGGAGTTTCTTGCCTTTTGGGAGGTCTGAGGTCTTCTGCCAGTGTTCAGTAGGTGTTCTGTAGGAGTTGTTCCACATGTAGATGGATTTCTGATGTATTTGTGGGGAGGAAGGTGATCTCTGCATCTTACTCTTCCGCCATCTTGAAGCTCCTTCTGAAAAAACCCGAATTGCTTATTTAATAACTCAATTTAGCAACAGAGCTCTTGATTCTACATGTCCTTACCCTTGCTTCTCCACCTATACCACCAAACTTGTTCTTCTACCCTCTCTTCATTCTCATTAAATGGCCCCTCTTTTCAACCAGATGTAGGGTTAAAACACCTAGGCTGCATGCATTTCCATTTCTTTCATTTATACTCCCCACATTCAGTAGGTTCTGTTGACTCAATCTTTAGAATATATGCCAAGTGTAATTAATTTTTACTAAATTTACTACCCCTTGAAAGCCACCATTGTGGATTAATTTCGTGTAGCCCACTATTTTTCCCATGTTCCCATTTCTGGAGCTTCTCATAATTATTTTGTCACGTGACAGTTAGGATAATCTAATAGTTTCTCATCATATTTGGAACAAAATTCAAACTACTTACCATGACCTACAAGGCCATTCATGACCGATCCCATCTACCTCTTCATTTTGAACCTTTCTCTCCCTTGCCTTTTATAATCCAGTGAAGAGATGTGAAATGATTTATAATATATTTTAGTAGCAGAATTAACAGTATTTGTTGATGGATTAGATATAAGTGATGAGGAAAAGCAGTGGATTAAGGACAGCTCATAGGTTTTGGTCTGAGCAACAAGGTGGGTGGCAGTTTGCAAAACTCTGACCCAAATGAATGGAGTGATGCTGTGAAAGAGAAATTTCTGAAAAATAAAAGAAAAAATGGTCTTTTTATTGGTTTGAATTTTTCATGGAAGAAGGTAAAATAAACATATTCAGAACCAAAATACAGTAGCTTTGATTTCTTGTGAATGGGACCTTTAGGTAGTTGATTAATTGAAAAAGTCTGTGAAAGAACAGATTCATTAAAAATGGTACTTACATAACTGAAATCTTTTATTTTAGCTGAGAACATGTACAAGATATTCATTCACCAGTTTTTTAATGTAGGTTCATTGTAGTTTCTTTGAATATGGATCCATTGATTAAAGTTCTCTCTTGTTTCTTTTACATAAACCACATCCATAATATATTGTATAATATTTCTAGTTTTGATCTGTGTAAACTGAAGCTAAAACTTAAATTCACGTCTGAAGAAATCTCAAGGCAGAAACTTCCAGACTTTTATAACTTTCTCCAGTCTTTCGCAGTTACGTCCCCCACAACCAATTCAACAAAAATTACTTTTCAGTTACTTGCTCTTATTACAAAGCATTCATTGTATTTTTTAGACCACATCTTTTTGTTTTCTCACTCATATTTCATCAGATATACATTAATACTAATTAAAATTACAGACTCGCAATAGCAAGTACACCTGAAATGAAGAGGTTTGGAAACAAATTTAGCCAATGCTTGGTAAGCCTACAATGCAACTGAAGATGGCAGTTGCGTTTGGATTTTCTAGGGAGTGATTTACTAGCTGTGACCGTTAAGTATGTCTTTGGTATCAACTACAGTATATGGGACTGAAAAGCATTAGTTATGCTGGTAAAATGAATAAGGGAAGGTTATTTAAGAGAATTTCTACTGTGTACATACACTAGATCTCACATTCAGAAAAATATATTTTATGTAATATATTGTGTAAATATCGATATAGTGTAAATATCGAAAGCCCTAGCTTTCAGGAAGAAATTCTCACAGCAGTTTCCCACCCCCTCATGGAGTAGTATAGGATAGGGATGTACAAGACTGGAGATCAGGATAGCAGTTACCAATCTGAGTAGAATTTTGCTAACTGCAGAATGGTGTCTTTAAAGAGAAAATAGAAATAAAGGAACTAAAATGGCTTTTGTTGAACTTCAAAGTCAACATTTTAGTGCCCCAAAATGTGCATTTGGACATAATGACTATGTTTGGCAAGAAGGAGGATTTTCTGGGATTGAGAGCGTCAGATGGTAAAGACAGCCCTGTCAAGCTTGAGAGCAGGGCTGTGTTCCTGTTTGGGAGGCTCCTGGTATATGTATCAACAGAACATCCTTAAATGTCAGTGTTCACCAACACAAATGAAGTAGATAATGATTGTTAGTCAGTGACCGGTGTTATAAATTAAAGCCTTAACTGTTGTCTTTCAAGTTAACAAACATTTATGGATCGACTGCTATGAGCATGGCCCCGTGCTTTCTGCTACGGATGCACAAATGAAAAACATGATCTATCACAAGTTCATACTCTGGTAGCAAGTAGGTATTTCAGAACTAATTATGATATAAATCAAACTAGAGAGTGCAACGATGGCCATATAAATTTTTTATTAATTTCCCTTTTCAGTGAAATTTGGAAGAAGTCAGCTGATTCTGTGTAAAGCACAGATGTAGGGCAACTTACATAACCACTCTTGGTATAGATTTCTCACCTTTCAAATGGGCTAGCTATATCCTGGGAGGCAGTGCGCATTATTCAAAATGATATTTTCACTAGGTACCTCCATTTAAGAGATGCCAATTAATTCTATGTTATTTATAGCTGAAGAATTTTTCTTTGGCATCAGCCTTCTGTGTCATTCTCCCAGTGTTTGTTGTCATTGGAAATTCCAGTAGTCTGTCCTTCACGTACCTTCCACTGAAGTGGGCATAATATTGGTTAAATGGGACGCTTTAGTGTACCCTGAACATTAAAGAATAGTCTGGCTTTATTTAGTAGCCATTTATTTCTTTTTAACCAGTTAGTTCAAATTATCCCCATCTCTAAGATATCAGCACACTTCCAAACAGTCACCTTCTTCTAGTTAGGTCAAAGCCCACTGCTAGACACTGCGATAGGACTATGTGCCTCTTCTTCAGAGTTTTAATTTCAGTTATAATTTTACATTATTGGTGTGATTTTTAAGGTATTTATCTGTCACTCCATTCAGTCAACTAATCCAGTTGACTCTCAAGAGAGCAGGAACCATGTATGTTTTACTCGTCATCATTGTCTCAGCTTTTAGCCTGGTGCTTGTTACTGAATAGAGGAATGAACTCCTACCTGAAGTCTTTATTTCCTTCCTGTGTTAACTCTTGTGGGAGGGAAGTTGAGGGAGATGATACTGGTGAAATTGAGTTCCGTAAATTTGCTAACCACTTCTTCCTTTTAGTGTCCTAAACTTATTTTACTAAAGTTTCAAAGGATGTTCCACCATTCTACTGGGGAACAAGCCTGTGACCACGTTACCCAGATCACTTTTAATTGTATACATTTTAATCAAGTTCCCTATTAAGCAGTTGCCTTTCCAGGATGAAGAGGCCAATGTTTCAATATGACTCAAATAGCAACACCCTAACATGCTAGTTGCTATTTCCTCTCTTGCTTATGCCTTCTCTAGCTTCTTTGTTAACATTTTTGATTTGCGACAACCATAATCTCTCGTGGCATTCAAAAGTGTAAGCACTGAGGTTATATAGGATGCTAATTTCAGTTGGATTTCTACTCTTCTTCTTCCTCTTCCCCTTTCCCCTTCCTCTCTTCCCCTCCTTCTTCCCTTTTCCCCTCTCCCCTCCTCCTCTTCCCCCTTCCTTCTTCTTCCTCTTCTTCCCCTTCTTTTCCTCCCCCTCACCTCCCCCCCTATTTCTTCTCCTTTTTTGCTCACAACTTATTATATAACTGGAGGTTTGCACCTTTTAATCCCCTTTACCTATTTTGCCCCCACCCCACTCCCCAACCTCTGGCATTGACCAATTGTTCTCCATATCTATGAGTCTTCTTTTGTTTTGTTTGCTTGCTTTGTTTCTTAGATTCCACATGTAAGTGTCTATATTCTTCTTTATACATTTATGTTTTCTTCACTTTTCAACCCCAGTAGACGATTCAGTCTGTTTCCTTGGGGAACTAACAGTGACTCCTAGGCATGTACTTTCTCTGCCTGAAGCTGATAGTTCAGGGCTGTTCATTTTATACCTATGTCATGTATCATAAAATATGTTACCTTATACTTACTAAGTTGAAGACTATTTATTACTTTTCTATCCACTTGTACAAATTGGTTTGATTTTCATACCTATATTTTACCCTTTTTCTTAGCTACAAATTTGGAGTTTTCACATTGAATAAATTTGGGCTTCTTGAACATCTATAAATGTGTTAAATATGATTGACATCAGTGTTGATTCCCAAGGAACTTCACTCTGGAGGAAACTACACATTTATCCCTATTCTGAGTACAAGTCTTTCCTGGTCTAAGTCTACCCATGATAAAACTGCCCTATGGCACTACACCGTCCATGGGAATTTCTGTCTTCCTGTTGTTCAAAGGCAGGCCAGTCTGGCTAGCATGCACCTGTGTGGCCATGCTGATTGCTTTTGCATGGTGTCCATTCTGATTGGTTGAGGATTCTCTTCCATTGCTTGAAGCCCAAGCACTGCCTGTTGTTAATATTCGGAATATTTAAGGTGACCACAAGATCATTCAGTGACATCAGGATCACATATTAGTTCTTGGTTTTATATCCAATCTCCTGGGATAAACCATAATGGATAACTGAGTCACTTGGCTGTGCAGCAGAGATTGACACAACATTGTAGATCAACTCTACTTCCATTAAAAAAGGAACAAGAAAAAAATAACTCATTGTTTAAAACTATTGAGTTTCATTTTTCTTTGCTGAGTAGAGGACTAGGATAGCCATAAAATAGGCTGAAGCAAAACCACTGATGTAAAATGGAGGATTTGGATTATCTGCAAACTATAATCATGAATTAATGGTGCTTTTTTAAGTCTGGCTTTAAGGTCATGCATCTGAATCTTCTGGGAACTGAAAGTTCTTTGAATTTTTCAGGTAATGGGAGGATATGTTTCTTGTCTCAGGGAAAAGTAGTGAATCCACTAACTTAATGCCATTCTCCTTATTTCCTTATAAAATAACAGACTTATGACATGTTTCTGTTGGCACAGTCAAAATATACCAGAGCTGTGTGAAAAATCTTATAGTTTTTTTTAAGGAGCTGGGCTATAGCTGCAGAGTCTGTGCTAGAGACTCGATGGTTCTCTCATTTTCAGTATTTAAGTGGAGTCATGTAGACACAGTGGTAAGAAGGGAATATGTCCTTAGACTATCACAGAAGCCATGGTTTGTATGAAGATCCAATTATTTTTGAATTTTGTAGACTATTAGAAGGAATCCATTTTTTATTTTCAGTAGGTTGAGATTTAGCAATTATTTTTCAGTAATTTTGTTTAATTATGTAAAACTTTTTAAAACTGACTGCTAAAGTTTTTCATGGTTGAGGCACTATTTCCAGAAAGAACCTGAAAATTAAGATTTCACTAGGTACACAAACGTTGTATTCTTTTTTGGAGTTAGGATTTTCTCGTTTTTGGCCTCCTAAGAATGTTCAAGATCAGGCTTGATGATCAGCTGGTGGGGCTGTTGTAAACAAATCCTTGCTCTTCAAAGTGTGGTCCATGGATTGGCATCACCTGGAAGCTTGTTAGAAAGTCTGCCTAAGGCCCCAGACCTACTCAATAAGAACCCACAGTTTGACAAGATGTCCAGGTGATCCATATATACATTAAAAGTTTGAGAAGCTTGTTATGGAGGGTATCTAATTAGGGTAAACTTGGGGAGGGGCCCTGGTAAGTATAAATGACCTTTCAAGTTTTGCGCCATAAGGTTCTATATTACGCTAAGAAGGAACCATCTTCCAATGGATGTTATTTGGATCTTTTGACATAGGACTAGATGGAAGACGGTAGATGGTAAGTTCTCAGTGAAGGAGACTTTGGGATGGCAATTTAACTTTCCTTCACTTTTGCTGTTTTCCAGTGTGTATACGGTACTCTAGTTGTTTTTTTTTTTTTTTTTTTTCGATAAGTTCTTGACATTACCTATTTTGATTCTGGTCTTTAAAAAGACAACTGTGGATTTGAAAGCCCTATGAGAAAAATCTTGAACTGTATTTGCCATTTTTATGATTTATCATTGGTCATTAGCATTTTATGTTCATATTTTTCTGATTTGTAATTTAAAGTTGGCAATAATGTATAATTTCAAAAAATGAATTTCGTCTCAAATTAGATTTCTTGGCTCTACTGGCATAACAATAAAACCACACTTGTCTAAAATTAGACCACAGGTCTGTCTTTCTGCAGTTAGAGCTATTCAGATATTTACTTTATTTAGCTATTAGCAGGTGTTGTTGTTTTCGGTTTCCTTTTGCCTTTGGATCTGAAAGCAGCTTGAAAATAGAGTAATATTTAAATAATTGCATTTTGTGTAGTTAAATCCTTTCATGAATTCATTTTATAGTTCCTCATAAAGCAAGCATATATGGGCTAGCACACACACAAACACAATCTTTATATAAATACTTTGAAAAGTGTTTAACATATGAATTGAAAACATACTTTCCTCTTACAACTGTTTCTGAAACACTTTTTCCTTTAATTCCTTCAAATCTGTTAAATCATCTGGGGTGATGTGACATGTGCAGGCGTTCTTGGTTGTTACAACGGGGTTGGAGGTGCGGAGGTGCCACTGGCATCTAGTGGGTAGAGGCCAGGGATCTTGCCTGAACATCCTGCAATATTCAGGACATTCCCCAAAAAAAGAGTTAGCAAGCCCAAAATGTCAGTAGTGCCAAACTTGAGAAGGCCTGTATTAAACTGAATTGGTTAATATTTAAACTTGCAGTGAACTTCTGTGCATGGGGATATGCTATTTAGAGACAAAACAATTTATTGACTGCAAATGTAAAAAAAGTTCAAATACGGTATCAGTATTTTTACAAAAGCAATTGAAATGTCAAAATTCAGACTATAAGGCAACATGAATCTAGTAGAGTTTGTATAATGTTGCAAATATCAGAAATAAGTTTGGTGGGTATCTTCCCTCCCTTTTCCCATCACCTCAGCAGTTGAATAGGTTTCCTGTTAAGAGAAGCTAAGCAAAATGCTGTCGTGAAAATATTGGATATTTCAATTAATAAATTCCAAATAAAAGTGGAATTAAGCTAAAAATTATAAAGAGTCCTTGAATGGCTTGTTGATTAGAAACTAATGTAACTCCTTGTCTAGGATAAAATACCAAACAGGCAGCAGCTGCTGGTAATTTGGTGCAAGTAATTGTAGAGCCAATAAGTTGAAGAAGTGCTTATTAAAAGAAACTGCTTTCCTATCTGCTTGTAAGTTCAATTGAGTAATGCACCCTACATGTGGTCTGATACTGGGTAAATTATACACCTGATTTAAAAACACTCCATCCATAAGAGCTCCTATTTTGCTCATCCATAAAATTTTTACTTTCTTCATTACTACTTGCAGCAGTGTATGGCATAATATCTATCAAATTAGGCTTTGAGGACATCTCAGGCTGGCACCCTGCTGACTTGAAACATGTGCTTAATATTACTGCAGCACTTTTAACCCCATGAGTGCCCCGGGTTAGCCCATATAGGCACACAGAATCTGTTCTTTCCTCTCTTTGCTGATACATCCTCCACCTATGGAGAATGAGAAACATCAAAGATAAAGGGGTGGGGGTGGAATTGGGGTTTAGTCACTGGGTAGGAGAAATAAGTAGTTGAAGTTTATAGAAATAAGATGGACAAAATGAAAACTGTGTGGTCTACTATTTCACAGTTTTCAAATATATGAACCAAATTTAAACATTTGAAATCAAGGCATTCTATTTATTTGACTTAATAAACTTTGAAAAGCAAGAAAAAACACACAATAGGACATTCTGGCTCACTCACATTTAAAGCCAACTTTGGAAGGTATTTTATTTATATTTATAAATGTCTGGATGACTTTAATTTTAATAAACATTTATTGCCTTCTGTCTACTAAGTGCCAGGCACTATGCTTGATGGTGAAGACAATAGTGATGAGCACATGTGGCCCATGACATCTTGCAACTCAGATCTTGCAAAGGGGTCAATATTTCAACAAATAACTCTAATGTAATGGTAAAGTAGAAATGATCTCAAGACTGTTGTTCCACATTCATTCATTCATTTATTCATTGAGGGGAGACGGTGTCTTTAACAATTACTCTACTTGCTGGGTCCCATTGGCAGCTTTTGCCCTATTGTAGAGCTAGATACACCTGTGACTATCAGCCTGATGCTGTTAAATATTTGAATCATGTAATTATTTCCCCCTATTCTTATTCCATGCTAACCTAGTGGTCTTCTGATTATAATTTAGCTTCCCACCTGGAATGTCCTTGTGGGGAAAATGCACTTACTAGAGAACTCCAGTGGTCATTCTTTTCTTGTAATACTACTTGTTCTAAATGAACAAACTGGTATATTGTTCATAATTTAGCTCCCTGTGTAATGCTCTGAATTGATGACCTTCTGACAATCTACTTTTCATTATAAATGCATAGTTCATCATTAATCTTGTGAGGTTGGTCACTGTGACTTTATCTCCAAAGAGACTGGACCCCTACTTTCTGGGTGCTGACAAGTTAGGCTCTGTGGCCAGATTCCAGAAATTGGTGTAAAGAGTAGAAGACACTGGAGGATGTGAGAATGTTTAAAAAGTAATGTGTGGGGAGAGAGAGAGAGAAAGAGAATAAGAGTCATACTAAGGCTAGATCTCGAGACATGTCAACCAGCAAAGAAGCAGAGCAATACATGCAAATGGAAAATGGAGGACGAGGATAACAGGAAACAAGAGAGAAAAGGGTCTAGAAAGGAGCTGGGAAGCAGAGATGGATGAGCCTGAGAAACAGGCCATTGAATAAGGCAGTTCAATTCTTCAAGAAAGCAGTGTCAGTAGAGAAGTGGGAGCGGGGCAGGGAACCAGGTTGCGTGAAGTTATGGAATAAATTGCTGGTAGAGAAGTGGAAGTGGCAAGTGTGGGCTTCCCTTCAAGAAACTGGACAAGAAAATGACAGCTTGAAGTGTTCTCTTCTGAAAGAAAACGCCTCAATGTTTGTGGACAAAATGCAAAATGCTGGTAGAGAGGAAGGGGATAAATGACAGAGTAAATCTCCAGGTAAGGCATTCATGCATGTCTTTATTTTTTACTCATTCATCATTCATGTAGAGAGGGCATAGAGTAGTGGTTAGGCACCCAGATGCTGGAACCAAATGGCCTGGGTTTGAATACCAATTCCACTATTATAGCTTTGGACAAATTAACCGCTCTGTGCCTATCTGCACCTACCTCAGAGAGTTATTGTAAGGAGTAAATGAATTAATATTTTTAAAGCATCTAGAACTGTACCTGATACGTGGTAAGCATTTAAACATGTTTGATAAGTAATGAAAGGAGTTAGTCTGGAGAAGGGATAAGATACCAGATCCTCTAATAATCAACAACAATTTTTTTCCTATATTTCCTGAACTTCTCACAAAGTGTATTTGAGATGCAAAATTACCCAGAGCCTCTAATGAATAAAATTGCTGTATACATCGGCATGAAATATTCTGACAATCTTATTCCTAGGTACAACAAGGTAAAATTGCAGAACTCTGTAAAGGAGTTAAAAGGAATTTCCTGAAGAAATTGCACACTAATTCTGTCACATTTTTGTGGAATTTGGTGGATCTTACTCCAAGCTACTTTCAGAATACAACCTTTGGCTTCATATCTTTCTTTGAATATAACCTACCCTTTCTACCCTCTCTCCTTTACTCTAGATATCATTTGGAGCTCAGGGAAGTCAATCTGTAAAAGTTTTCCAAGTTTTTAAAAATTTTTATTCCTTGTGCTTTTCAGTTGACATTGGCTCAGAGCATATAGGGTTAATTTAATAAATGCATCAGGTGGCTCTTCCCTTGGGCATCTCAGTCGATGGGAATGTAATTGCTTATTAATTGGTTGAGAACATTCTGCTATTAATGAGGAAAAGTGGGTAAATAATTCAATAAACTCTCTCCCTCCTTTCCTTCTCTTCCTCTTAGACATATTCTTTTGTTTTAGAGAATCATAAGCATTGTTTATGGTGACTAGTGGCCCACTATTTTTAAAACTCAATATAGGAAAAGAAATACCTGGGTAAATTATTGAAAGCTTTCACTTTTCACAAAAGCAAGTGATGGTTTGCTCAGAACAGCGAACCTGTCTCTCTTTTCCTTTACCTGTTGCTAATCTTGGTTTACTTTGTCTCTGTTGTACAAGGAGAGAAAATGCTAGTATATATTGTTTAATTTTTAAGTTGCATATTGGAAAATAATCCTGATGGCTACCTTGAAAGAGAAATATCAGCAGATGACTGTTCTCATCTTCATGTCTATCTGGGGACTGTCTCTAAGGATGTAGTAAAGGATTCTAAGTGGGCCCTTCCCAGGGTTCACCTCAATGGCTCATCTGAAAACTTGGGTCTGGGAATAGGTCTGGGACATTCTCTTGATTGGAAATGGAAGCTGAAGGGGCAGTCCAGTGGACAGAAGACATACCAGTTTCAGATGGCTGCAAAAAACCGACGTGCAGATTCCAAAGTTGAAGGTACCACCCCTGTGTTCACCAGGATGTGAGTCTCAGGCCCTTTGTACCCTAGCTCTGTGATCTGGTTCAAATTGTTTAAATTGCTTTGGGCACCCTCCTTAGCCTTTATAAGCTTCAATAAACTGCAGATGTTGATGTTTCTCCTATGTTTCTACACAGAGATATAGTGTGAATTGACTGAAAGAACTTTGTGTACCACAAATAACAATACAGCTCTTAGTATTATAATTAGGATTAATCTTAATATTAAGATAAATATTAGGTTGTTAGTTACATTAGAACAATAGGTAAAGAAGTTAAACTTAAGAGCAGAATTAGCCTTAGTTACTTAACTGAGTAGACTTCAAAAATTGTTAACACCCCCTCCTTTTAAACAAACTGAATAGAGCAGAGAAATGGAATAGGAAAAAGACAGGATTTAGAGGTGCCAGAGCCCATGACAGTGCCTGATACACATAGATGCTTAAGATGTGCATTTTGAATGAATGTGCTGGAGAGATATTTAAATTATTTTATCTTTCTCCTTTATACTTTTTGGGTTTTTCCCCAAGTTTGATACAAGCAGGATATATTAATTTTAAAATCATTAACACCACTATTTAAAGAAAACACAGTAACAAAAACAAAACATGGAAAATGAGAGTACCATAGAGAATAGGAGCAGTCATTTTTAGAGGAGGAGACTTGGGGAATGAGTAAAAAAGCTCACATTTTTTACACACTTTTGTGCTAGACATGTGAGAAGTGCTCTGTATGCTTTATTATATTTAATCCTCTTAACAAACCTAAATGGTAGATGCCAGCATTATTTCATTTTGCAGATTAGGAAATGGGCACAAGAGATTTCCAACAGATTTCCCAAGTCTTATGGCTGGTTGGTGGCCAAGTCAGGATTCATACCCAGATCGTGTGGCTCTTCTTTATCCATTTATTTGTTGATAGACGCTTAGGTTGCTTTCATATCTTGGCTATTGTAAATAATGCTGCTATGAACATTGGGGTGCATATATCTTTTTGAATTAGTGTTTTCATTTTCTTTGGATATTCTTAGGAAAGGAATTGCTGGATAACATGATAGCTCTATTTTTACTGTTTTGAGGAACCTCCGTACTGTTTCTGTAGTGGCTGAACCAATTTATGTTCCCACCAACAGTGCAGGAGGGTTTCCTCTTCTCCACATCCTGGCCAACACTTATTATTTGTTGTCTTTTTGATAATATCCATTCTGACAGATGTGAGGTGATATTTCATTGTAGTTTTGATTTGGATTTCCCTGATGATTAGTGATGTTGAGATGTGCCTTTTGGTCATCTGCATGTCTTTTCATGTGCCTGTTGGTCATCTGCATGTCTTCTTTGGGAAAATGCCTGTTCAGGTCTTCTGCCCATTTTTTAATTGAGTTGTTTGATTTTTTTAATATTGAGTGATATGTTTTTTATATATTTTGGATATTAAGCCTTTAACAGACATATCATTTGAAAATATCTTTTCCCATTCAGTAGATTGCCTTTTCATTTTGTTGATGGTTTCCTTCTCTATGCAAAAGCTTTTAAGATTAATTAGGTCCCATTTGTTTATTTTTCCTTTCGTTTCCCTTGTCTGAAGAGAGAGGTCCAAAAAAATATTGCTAAAGACCAGTGTCAAAGAGTGTACTGCCTATGTTTGCTTCTAAGAGTTTTGTGGTTTTGAGGCTTACATTTAGGTCTTTAATCAATTTTGAGTTTATTTTTTCTATATGATGTGAGGAAATGGTCTAATTTCATTCTATTACACATAGCTGCCCAGTTTTCCAACACGACTCATTGAAGAGACTTTTTCCCACTGTATATTCTTGCTTCCTTTGTCATAGATTAATTGGCCATAGGTGGGTGGGTTTATTTCTGGACTCTCCAGTCTTTTCCATTGATCTGTATGTCTGGTTTTGTGCCAGTACTATACCGTTTTGATTACTGTAGCTTTGTAGTATAGTCTGAAGTCAGAGAGTGTGATACCTTTGACTTTGTTCTTTATTTTCAAGATTTTTTTGGCTATTTGCAGTCTTTTGTGGTTCCATACAAATTTTAGGAATATTTGTTCTAGCTCTGTGAAACATGTCATAGGTATTTTGGTAGGGATTGCATTAAATCTGTAGATTGCTTTGGGTAGTCTGTACATTTTAACAGTATTAATTCTTTTAATCTACAAAAATGGGATATCTTTCTATTTATTTATATTGTCTTCAATTTCCTTACTTAGTGTCCTAAGTACAGGCCTTTTACCTCCTTAGTTAGATTTATTCCTAGATATTTTATTCTTTTTTGATGTAATTGTAAATGGATTGTTTTCTTGAATTCTCTTCCTTATAGTTCATTTTCAGTGTATAGAAAAGCAACAGGTTTCTGTATATTAATTTTGTATCTGCAACTTTACTGAATTCATTTATTAGTTCTAATAGATTTTTGGTGGTGACTTTAGGGTTTGCTGTATATAGTATTATGTCATCTGAAAATAGTGACAGTTGTACTTCTTCCCTTCCAGTTTGGATGCCTTTATTTCTCTTTCTTGTCTGATTGCTATGGTTAGGATTTCTAATATTATGTTACATAGAAATGGGAAGAGTGGACATCCTTGTCTTGTTCCTGATCTTAAAGGAAAAGCTTTCAGCTTTTCATCATTGAGAATGATGTTAGCTGTGGGTTTGTCATAAGTGACCTTTGTTATGTTGAGATATGTTCCCTCTATACCAACTTTGTTGACAGATTTTTTTTAAATCATGAATGGATGTTGAGTTTTTTCAAATGTTTTTTCAAATGTTGAGTTTTTCTGTGTCTAATGAGATGATCATATGATTTTTATCCTTTGTTTTGTTAATGTGGTGTATCACACTGATTGATTTGTGGATATTGAAACATCCTTGCATCCATGGAATGAATCCCACTTGATCATGGTGTATGATCCTTTCTATATATTATTGAATTCAGTTTACTAACATTTTGTTGAGTGTTTGTGCATCTATATTCATCAGAGATATTGGCCTGTAATTTACTTTTTCTGTAGTGTCTTTGTCAGGTTTTGGTATCAGGGTAATGGTGGCCTCATAGAATGAACTTGGGACTTGTCCAAATTTTTGGAATAGTTTGAGGATAGGTATTAACGCTTGTTTATATGTTTGGTAGAATTCCTCTGTGAAGCCATCCAGTCCTAGACTTTTATTTGTTGGGAGTTTTTTTTATTACTAATTCAATTTAACTACCAGTGATTAGTATGTTCAGATTGTCTATTTTTTTTCTGATTCAATCTTGGAAGATTGTATGTTTCTAGGAGTTTATCTACTTCTTCTTGGTTGTCCAGTTTGTTGGCATATAACTGTTTTTAGTATTCTCTTATGATTATTTATATCTCTGTGATTATTTGTAACTTCTCTTTCATTTCTAATTTTGTTTATTTGGGCCTCTCTTTTTTTCTTAATGAGCTTGATTAAAGTCTCATCAATTTTGTTTGTATTTTCAAAAAAGCAGCCATTGGCTTCTACTACTTTTTAAATTTTTTTTTTTTGGTCTCCATTTTATTTATTTTTGCTCTGATCTTTATTATTTCCCTCCTCCTGCTGAGTTTGGACTTTATTTGTTATTCTTTTTCTAATTCCTTTAGATGGTAGATTAGGTTGTTTATTTGAGGCTTTTCTTGTTTCTTGATGTAGGCCTGTATTGCTATAAACTTCCGTCTTAGAACAACTTTTGCTGAGTCCCATAGATTTTGGAAAATTGTTTTTATTTTCACTTGTCAAAAGGTATTTTCTGATCTCCTCTTTGATTTCTTCATTGATCCATTGGTTTTTTGGTAGCATGTTATTTAGGCTCCACGTGTCTGTGTTTTTTCCATTTTTCTTCCTGTAATTGACTTCTGGCTTGGAAATGGTTGGAAATGATGCTTGATATAATTTCTTTCTCCTTAAATTTTCTGAGACTTGTTTCATGAACTAACATGTGACCTCTCCTAGAGACTGTTCCATGTGCACTTGAAAAGAATGTATATTCTGCTGTTTTTGGATGGAATGTTCTGTAGATAACTATTAAATCCAACTTATCTAATGTGCCATTTAAGGCCACTGTTTCCCTTATTGATTTTTTGTCTGTACGATCTATTCAATGACATAAGTGTGGTGTTAAAATCCCTGACTGTTATTGTATTACTGTCAATTTCTCATTTTATTTCTATTAATATTTTCTTTATATATTTAGGTGCTCCAATATAAGGTGCATATATATTTATGAAGGTTATATCCTCTTCTTGGATTGGTCACTTTATCATTATATAATGCTCTTCTTTGTCATTTATTGTAGACTTTGTTTTAAAGTCTACTTTGTCTTATATGAGTATTGCTACACCAGCTTTCTTTACATTTTCATTTGCATAGAATATCTTTTTCCATCCTCTCACTTTCAGGTTCTGTGTATCTTTAGTTCTGAAGTGAGTCCCTTGTAGGCAGCATATAGATGGGTCTTGTTTTTTTTTGATCCATCCAGCCATCCTGTATCTTTTGATTGTAGCATTTAGCCCATTGACATTTAAAGTAATTATAGGTATGTACGTAGTGCCATTTTGTTTCTTGTTTCTGGTTTTTTTGTAGTTCATCTGTGTTCTTCTTTTAGTCACTTCCCTTGTGGTTTGATGGTTTTGTTTAGTGTTATGTTTGTGTTTATTTCTCACCAGTTTTTGTGTTGCTACTGTATGTTTTCATTTGTGGTTTACCATGGATTTTACATATGCTGACCTATAACTGTATCTACTTGTTTTAAACTGATAGTCATTTAAGTTTAAACACATTTTAAAAGATCTATATATTTTTTTACTCCCCCCTTGCAAGTTTTTGATGGCATATTTAACAACTTCAAGCCCCTTAACTGCTTATTGCATTTATAGTTGATTTTACAATTTTTGTTCTTTTAGCCTCATACTAGCTTATTTAAGTGGTTGATCCACTGCCTTTACTATATATTTGCCTTTAGCAGTGGAATTTTTCCTCCCTATATTTTCTTATTTCTTGTTGCAGCCTTTTCTTTTTCACTTAAAGAAGACTCTAACATTTCTTGTAAGGTCAGTTTAGTATTGTTTTTTTTCTTTTCTTTTCTTTTCTTTTTCTTTTTGCTTATCTGTGAAGCTCTTTATTTCTACTTCAGTTCTGAATGATAATCTTATTGGGTAGAGTATCCTAGGTTGTAGGTTTTTTTCCTTTCAGTACTTTAAAATATATCATGCCACTCCCTTCTGTCCTGCAAAGTTTTTGCTGAAAAATCAATTCATAGCCTTCTGGGGAGTCCCTTGTATGTGACTCTTTGTTTTTCTCAGTTGCCTTTGAAATTCTCTTTAGCTTTTGTCATTTTTATTATATGTCTTGGTGTGAGTCTGTCTGGGTTCATCTTGTTTGGGCCTCTCTGTACTTCCTGAACCTGGGTATCTGTTTCCTTCTTCAGGTTAGAGAAATTTTCAGCCATAATTTCATCAAATACATTTTTTTACCCCCTTTATATTTCTCTCCTTGTTCTGGGATCCCTATAACATGAATGTTAGTATGCTTGATGTTGTACCCGAGGTCCCTTAAACCAAGGATCCACAACCCCTGGGCCACGAACGGGTACCAGTCCATGGCCTGTTAACAACCAGGCCTCACAGCAGGAGGTGAGCAGCAGGTGAGTGAGTGAAGCTTCATCTGTATTTATAGCTGCTCCCCATCACTTGCATTACTGCCTGAGCTCTGCCTCCTGTCAGTATTATGGTGAGTTGTATAATTCGTTCATTACATATTACAATGTAATAATAATAGGAATAAAGTGTACAATAAATGTAATGTACTTGAATCATCCCCAAACCATCCCCCCTCCCACCCCCCAAGGTGCCAAAAAGGTTGGGGACCGCTGCCTTAAACTATCCTCATTTTTAAAAATTTGTTTTTCTTTTGCTGTTTGGGTGATTTCCACTTTTCTAACTTCCAGATTATTTATGCATTCTGTGTATCTCCTAATCTGCTGTTAATTCCTTCTAGTGTATTTTTCATTTGAGTTATTGTGTTCTACAGCTCTGACTGGTTCTTTTTTATATTTTCTACTTCTTCTTTGAAGTTCTCACTGTGTTCGTCTAATCTTTTCCCAAGTTCAATTAACATTATTATGACTACGGCTTTAAACTCTTAATCAGGTAAATTATTTATCTCTGTTTCTCTAGGGTTTTTCCAGGGGTTTTATCTTGTTCTTCTGTTTGAAACATATTCCTCTGTGTTCTCATTTTGTTTAACTGTCTCGTTTGTCTCCATTAAATTAGGTGAAACAGTTACCTATCTGGGTCAGGAAGGCATATCCTTGAATTGGAGCATCCATATGCAGTCTCCATGTGCCCAGTGGTTAGGTGAGAGAGCTAGATCTGAAGTGAGCACAGGCCACATCTTCCCCCAGGGTGCACCGGCAGCTTCTGACTTGATGGGAAGCAGAGCTGGATTTGGAGCAGCTAGAGTCATAGCCATTGTAAGCCAGGGTTTCTCCTAGGCTCAGTGGCAGTCACTGCCCTATGAGTGGCAATGCTGGGGCCCGATGGGCTGGAGCAGGAGCCCTGAGGGAGCTGTGCCTGGTGTGATAGCAGGTGTGACAACAGTGTGTGCCTTGGTTGGGGGTGTGACTGGGGCCCAAGGGGTTGGAGCACCACTTCTGAGCTGGTTCCACTTTTTCCCTGGTGTGTGCCCCTTAGAGGCTGGGTCAAGGCTGGAGGGGCTGGAGCTGCACTACTGAACTGGTTTCATTCCTTCCCAAGTGCTCACATTCATGCCCAGCTAAGGTGGTTTATCTTCCCAGTGTTGGACTCAAGGGCTGGGGTGCCTAATATGTGGCTCAAACTCCTCCCTCCCCAAGGAGGATTTCCAAGCCTGTGATGTCCCCCTCCTCTTCTGGGTCACCTGCTAAGGGTACAGGTCCTGACTAGATCGCGTTTCCTCCCTTCCTGCCAGACTCCGTGTGGTTCTTTCTTATAGCATTGGCTGTAGAAGAGTGGTTCTGCTAGTCTTCAGGGCATTCTTAGTGAGAGTTGCTCTATATGTAATTGTAGTTTTGATGTGTCCATGAGGGGAAGTGAGCTCAAGGTCCTCCTACTCTGCTACCTTGATACTGACTCTCAGTACAATGATTCTTAAACTTTGCATAGTAGTTTAACACAAAGTCCTTTAATGTACTGTCTTACTAATACAACAGATAGCCGAGAGAGAGAGAGATGTTTTAGTCCAATTTTATTAATAACTGATATTTTTGAGCCCTTACTGTACACCAGCATTGTGTGAAGACCTTTGGAAGGAGTGTCTCATTTATGTTATAACACCCACATGAAGTTGGAATTTCCTCTATCATAAGAACACTAGGAAGCAGAGGCTCAGAAAGCAAAATAACCATCTACAATCACATATCTATGGGTGGGGGATGGAATTTGCATCAAGGCAGTCCGGCTCCGTGGTTGGCACTCTAACCATTAATCTATACTGTCAGCGACTTGCCTAGGTTACACTGCTAGTAATAAAGAATGGGGCTATTTTCAAAACTCAGGGGTTTTTGTACCAAGTCTGCTTAGTGTGACCAAAACCAAAAAATTATGTTTAGTGAGAATAGTGGGAAAAAGCTGGAGGGAATATCCTGAATTCTAGCCTATCACAGCTGTGTGACCCTGGGACCTTTTAAAGTCACATGTTTTCTCTTTGGAATAGATATAATAATTCCTTCTCCATCTACCCCACCACAAACTCACCTGTAGTGAAATTGTTCTGTAGAATGAACTTCTCATCACAAGTTAAAATGAATTCTTATGCTGACTTAGCATCTTAGAAGCCTTGAAGGTATGGGGAATATTGAAGCTTTACCAAGTTTACACCAGCAGTCATACTGTATGCTGTCTTACATACATACCCAAGATCAATGAATAAGCTGCAGATATGAAACAAGTAAAAATAAGTTATTTTATTTGTTCCCTTTTTTTTTTTTTTTTTTTTTTTTCCCCCCCC